>NC_045622.1:7538750-7877500 GCF_009829155.1 Mustela erminea
TAAGTCAGTCAGAAAGACATTTATCATATGTTTTCACTCATATGTGGAACATAAGGAATAGGGCAGAGGACAATAGGGAAGGTAGGAAAAACTGAAGGGGGAAGAAATCAGAGAGGGAGACAAACCATGAAAGACTCTGAACTCTGGGAAACAAACCAAGGGTTACAGAAGGGAGGGGGCTGAGGGAGGGGAATGTGTGATGGGTATTAAGGAGCGCACATGTGGTGATGAGCACCGGGTGTTATACACAACTAATGAATTGTTGAGCATTATATCAAAAACTAATGAGGTATCAAATGTTGGCTAATTGAACATAATAAAATTAATTAACTGAAATTTAAATTTCCAGTGGTTCCTGGCTACCATGATGGGCAGCTTTGATCCAGAATTTATAAAGAATACTTAAAATTCAACAGTAAGAAAAAAAAAAAACCCTCAAAATGGACAAGTGATGTGGACTGACACTTTACCAAAGATGACATATGGATGCCAAATAAACCCAAGAAAAGATGCTCAACTTCATTAGTAATCAGGAAAATACAAATTAAAACCACAAAGAGGTATAACACACGTACAAGAATGACTAAAATTTTTAAAAGATGACCATACTCTGTGTTGGTGAAGATGTGGAACTGAGACTTTCATATACTGCTACTAGGAATATGAAATGGTGAAAACACTTGGGCAGTTTCTTAATATATCTACCATACAGCCCAGACATTCTAATTCTTGGCACTTACCAAAAAATAAAAACATATGAAGTAAAAGTACACACAAATGCTGTACATGAATGTACAAAGCAGCTTTATTTTTAATCTTGAAATTGTCAAAAACCCTACCAGTAGGTAAAAGGGATAAACAAATTGTGGTATACCCACACAGTATAATACTGCTCAGCAATAAAAAGTAACATGGCATATTTATATGAAATTCTCAGAAATGCAAACTAACCTATAGTGACATCAAACAGATCACTGATCACCTGAGAACAGGCTGGTAGGGTAGCAGGAAAAAAAAATCACCAAAGCACATGAGGAAACTTACTTTGATTGTAGTGGTGGTTTCATGGACATAATGCATAAAAATTAATCAAACTGCATACTTTAAATATGAATACTTTACTGTCCATAATTATACTATAATAAATCCTTAAAAAAACAAAAATGATCAATGAAATTGACAAAACCAAAAGCTAGTTCTTTGAAGAGATAAATAAAACTGATGCATCTCTAGACCGATCTGGGAAAAAAAATCCAGAAATTACTACTATCAAGAATAAAAGAAATCACTATAATGACAGTTCCCACAGATATTAAAAACATAAAAAATATAATGAATAACTGTGTTGATTAAGTTGACAACTGCGATGAAGTGCACACATTCTCTGAAATAAAAAAATTACCAACACTAATTCAAGAAGGAACATTTTATTTCTGTTAAAGAATTAGAATCATAATTTAAAACCTTTTCAGAAAAGAAACTCCTCAAACCCTTAATAACTTTACTAGTGAATTCAGCTAAGCATTTTAGGAGGAAATACTGGCATTCCCTTATAAATCCTTCTGGAAAGAGGAGGGAACACTGCCCAGCTCATTTTATGAGTCCACCATTATCCTGGTGCCAAGACCAGATAAAGACAGTACAGGAAAACTGCAGCCCTATCCTTAATATACATGGACTGAAAAATACTTTATAAACCTATACATAACCCTGTTCTAACTGTAAGAAAACATCAGACAAACCCAAAATGAAAGACATTCTACTAAATGCCTCAAAATTGTCAAGGTCATAAAAATATGAAGAGCTGTCTTAGTCTGGAGGAGCTTAAGGAAGATATAATGACTAAATCTAATATTGTATTTGGGATGAGAAAAAGGACATTAGGTAAAAATCTGGTAAGTATAGCCTTCAGTCAATAACAGTGTATTAATGCTGGTTCATTAGTGGTAACAAATGTATTACAGTATTTCAAGATGTTAAAAAGGTACACTGGTTGATGGCACTCAGAAACTCTGTAAACATCTTGCAACTTCCCTGTAAATCTGAATCTATTTTTTAACATTTATTTTTATTTTTATTTATTTATTTGACAGACAGATCACAGGCAGGCAGAGAGACAGGAAGGGAAGCAGGCTCCCTGATGAGCAGAGAGCCTGATGTGGGGCTTGATCCCAGGACCCTGAGATCATGACCGGTGCCGAAGCAGAGGCTTTAACCCACTGAGCCACCCAGGCGCCCCAAACCTGAATGTATTTTAAAATAAAAGTTTATTTTAAAAAAATCACTCTAATCCACTATATTAAGACTACAAAAAAAGAAAGCAACAACAATATACAATCATTTCAAAGTTGCAAGAGAAGTATTTGACAAAATTCAACACCCATACCTGAAAAAACACTAAAAAAAACTAAAAAGATAATTCCTCAATTTAATACTGGACATCTACAAAAAGACTCTATAGCCAGCTAATATGTTGTGGTGAAAGACTATTTTCCTGCCTAAACTGAGGAACAAAAAATGTTAAGTCTGTTCACACCACTTCTATTAAACAATATACTAGAGTTCTAGCTAGTACATTGAAGAAAGAAAAGAAAAATTGAACATTTCAGAATGGAAGAAGTAAAACTGTCTTTACTCATAAAGGAAATGAATTTGTACATAGAATATTCTGAGAAATCTACATTAAAGCTAATAGAGTTTTTTTTATGAAAACCTAACAATAGGGCGCCTGGGTGGCTCAGTGGGTTAGGCCGCTGCCTTCGGCTCAGGTCATGATCTCAGGGTCCTGGGATCGAGTCCCACATTGGGCTCTCTGCTCAGCAGAGAGCCTGCTTCCCTCTCTCTCTCTCTGCCTGCCTCTCCATCTACTTGTGATTTCTCTCTGTCAAATAAATAAATAAATCTTTAAAAAAAAAAAAACCTAACAATAAGTGAATTTAGTAAGATCAAAAATTAAGGGTCAATAAACAAAGACTCAACTGTATTTCTATATATTAGCAATGATCAAATAAAACACGTGATAAAAAGTTACAATATCAACAAAAACCATGGACATCCTATTGGAAAGTTCAGTAAGGAAGATATGATATTAGCAAGAATAGACAGAGTGATTGAAAAGAATGGAGTTCAGAAGTAGACCTATACAAATATGGTGAGCTGGTTTTTGACAAAGTTTCCAGAAGGAAAACAGGTCCTATTTTCCCAAGTGGCAGAAGAAACTCTTTACAGTCATTGGTATTGCAGCAACTGGATATCTGCAAGGACAAACAATAACTTCTACCTTTACTTTATATAGTATGCAAAAATTAAATCACCTTTATGATAGGCCTAGCATAGAAGAAAACAGGATACTATCTTTGAGACTTTCAAATATTCAAATATTTCTTAGAGAAGACACAGACATATAAGCTATAAAAAACTTGTTGAATTAGACTTCATCATAATTAAAAATTTTTGCTCCTCAAAAAGGAGTATTAAAGAAAATGAAAAGACAAGACAGATTTAGAGGAAATATTTTCACTATATACATCTGACAAAGGACCTATATATCCGGAATATATAAAGAACTCTTATAATTCCCTAAGTTTACAAATTAAAGAAACACACAAAATTTCACTTCACAAAGGAATATGGGCAATAGTTACATGAGATGATGCCCAATATCTTAGTCTTCAGGAAAATGCCAATTAAAACTACACTGAGATACCACTATATACCCAGTAGAATGCTAAACATTTTAAAATTGTCATTTATTTACTAAGTTTTGGCCAGGATGTGGAACAACTGAAGATCTCTTGCATTGTTGGTGGGTATGTAAAATAGTACAAACACCTTAGAATACTGTCTGACAGTATTCTGTGTGTGTGACACACACACAGAAACACTTATATATGACCCAGTAATTTAACTCTGTAGCATTTACCCACAGAGTGAAAACAGAAAAGACTTGCATGCAAACATTCACAGCGGTTTCCTTCATAATAGCCCCAAAGTGCTGACAACTCAAATGTCTATTGACAGGTGAATGAAGAAGCTCACTGCGGTATATCCACAAATGGAATACTGCTTGGAAATAAAAAGGAGCAAACTTCTGATGTATGGAACAGGGAAGAATCTCAGACACATTCTGCTGAGGCAAAAGAGACAGAGACGAAAACAAAACAAAACAAATTGGACAAAGGAAAGATGTTTCCACTTGATAAAAGACAGAACTATTCTGAGTTTTATGGACCTCACAATATAGGTTTCAAACTAATAGAATAACAAGAAGAAACTGACATGTCCACAACTGAAGTGGAAAACACTACACTGGCTCTCTTAATGAGTGACAGAAGAAGAGGACAAAATATTAGGAAGGACTGATGACTCATATAACTGGTAACATCCTTTTCAACATACATGTCATACTTCCAAATATCTGATTTTGCAACAAGTCATAAAGAAAAGTTAGAAATCATATACCATGCAATCATATTCTCTGGCATAGGCTAGAAACTTAGATGTTAACATTAAAAATTATAGTAAAAAGTGAAAATAAACCCAAGTACTACGAAATGCAATATACAACATTTCAACGTCCCTGCTTTATACAAGAAAATACCCAGAGTTAAGTAAATAATTACATTAAACAATGTAATTTATAGGAATTTTTAGCTTCTTTGAGCTGGAGATAAAAGTAGCAGAAACATTTCAGAGCCATTCTATCATTTTCATTTGAAGTGATGATCTCTTGTCTGTCATGTACAACTACATCAGAGATAATCTAATGGCCACAAAGAGATTATAAGAGTACATTGAAGTTTCATAAACCTAGCTTCTAGAAATGTTCTTTATCTTATGAGATAGGAAATTCTCAAAACTGAAACGATTTTACTGAGGTAGTGTATAGTATGTTGGGTAAGGTCACAAAATTTAACATCACAGAGAATTAACTGAGGGTTTTGGGCGGGTGGGGGTAGAGTGTTGGGTGAGCCTGGTGGTGGGTACTAAGGAGGGCATTATTGCATGGAGCACTAGGTGTGGTGCTCCACATAAACAATGAATCTTGGAACGTGGAAAAAAGGAAAATAAAATTAAGATGTGTATATATGTATGTATGTGTATACACACACACACACACACACACACACACACACAAAATACTTAACTAGGAATCTGGTAAATGGTAAGCATTCAATTTAAATTGTAGCTTTTTAAATTAATTATTTTTATTAACATACAATGTATTATTTGCCACAGGGGTACAGGTCTGTGAATCATCAAGCTTACACACTTCACAGCACTCACCATAGCACATACCCTCTCCAATGTCCATAACTCAACCACCCTCTCCACCTCCCACCCCGGAAACCCTCAGTATGTTTTGTGAGATTCAGAGTCTCTTATGGTTTGTCTCCCTCCCGATCCCATCTTGTTTCTAAATTGTAGCTTTTATTAGTATTTTATCAGTATTGCTAATACTAACACTTTGTCCTATACCATTAAACTGATGTTGAAAATTTGCTCAATGGGCCAATCTGTTAATGTCACCACATTTATCCAGTCTTCAAAAGCTAGAAACTTCATTCTTAATTTCTTCTGTCTTATATCCACATCTAATTCTCCCTCTAAATTTTTCCCCTTCACCATGCAAGCTCTTCATTAACATGTGCCTGAATTTTTTTCAACTGTCTCCTAAATAGCCTACCTGCCTTGACCATCTCTCTTCCAGTCAATTCTTTGATAGAGCTGTCTTTCAAAAACAAAAATTACATCACATCATTAACTCTGATTTTCTTAGATTATAGCTCTACTATCCAGAAATCCAAAGTCCTGAGGCTGACGAAGGCGATTCCCAGTCTGGTCTTTGTTTTGCTATCCTCATCACCTGTCACTCCTTCCTTTGAACTTTGAACATTAGAATAGTGCACTGTGTCACCTGTTCCCTCTGCTAAGAAACTCCTACTAATCCATCAAACCCCAGCATAGACAGTATCACCTCTACGACACTCTCCCTCAAGGCCTAAGGCATTCGCTTTGTTGTTTTATTTCTACCTCCATTATAGCACTTGTAGTCTATTAAAGTAATTTATTTCTGACATTTTTTTCCTTAACTACTTGTTTGTGAGCTCCCTGAAGGCTAGTATAGAAAAACTCTTTATCTAGTAAGAGTGTCTCCCTCATGGTGGGCAGTCTTTGAATAAATAAATGACAACATTTTTGTAGGAAAAAGCTGAAATGTCAGAAATAAAACATATACACTGTTACAACTTCCAAAAGTTTAGCATATTTATTCTTTAACTCCATTCTTCATGTTATAAGTTTAAGTAAATCCATCGAATTTTATTTATTTTTAATATATGTACATACATGATCTATAAATACAGTAAAGAATATTCCTACTGTGCACAGCCTCATACATGATGGTGATTTGATCATAAAATTATGTACATAAACTTTGAAGCCAAGTGACAGAAAAAGGTATCAAGAAAGATACCCATGAATACAGACTAAAATTTCATTTTTCCCCATTTATTTTTTGTGAGAAAAATGCACATATTTAACTCTCTAACAACTATGTATTTAAAGAACAAGAAAATAGATACTCCAGAAAGCCATGGTTATCAAAAAGTTTAAGATTATTAAATATCTTAATTTATAGAGTATGTATCACAGAAATCTGCTAAAGGACCATGCTTATAGAAATTAATTTTTTCCCCCCAAACAGAAGGGTTAGTTTCAATGAAGGAGAAAAAAAAGCAACCAAAAGCAAAGATTCATAAATGCAAAATGAAGTGGACAACTGAAGCTTGGTTGGTCTTCAATTATCCAGATGTTTGAAGCTCAAGTGGTTTGGGGACCTCACAAGCCTCAAATTAGTGCCACAATCCTGTGCTTTGCCTTGTGTATATATGCACATAATGTTAAGAATACTGTTTGGCCACACATAAACAACTCTTTCAACTCATTAATAAAAAGACAAATAACCCAATTAAAAATGCTCTAAGTTTTAAATAGAACCTTTCCCCAAAAGATACAACTGGCAGGTAAACACATGAAAAGATGATCAATGGCATAACGAAATGAGAAGCAGAAGAGGCGCCTCTTCATGCTGGCTGAGGCAGCTATAGTCAAAAAGCCAGAAAATAACAAGGGTTGTTAAGGGCGTGGAAAAAGCAGAGCCCTTACATGTTGCTGGCGGGAGTGTACGATGGTGCAGCTGTGCTGGAAAACAGTTTGGCAGCTTCTTAAAGAGCTAAACATAGAATTATCACACGACCCAACAATTCCACCCTAGGTATATCTCCAAGAGCAATGAAACACATGTTCACACAAAACCTGTATGTGAATTTTCACAGCAGCATTATTTGTAATAGCTAAAAAGTGGAAATTATCCAAACATCCATGAACTGATCAGCAAATAAACAAAATGTGGTGTATTTACCACCTAATGACATTGTATTTCACAACTGAAAGTAATGAAGTACGAGTATAAGGTACAACACGGAAGAACCTTGAACACATCACGCTGACTGGAAGAAGCCAGCCAAAAAAGACCACACAGAGCATGACTGCATTTATATGAAATGTCTAGAAGAGGCGAAGCTATAGGAAATGAAAAGAGTGGCTGCTCAGAACTGTAGACAGGGAAGAAGGGACATGGGAGATAAAGAGGAAGGACAGCTAATGGCTATGGCGTTTCTTCTAGGAGGGATGAGAACACTCTAAGTCTATGGTAACGGGGGTGCCTCTATGGTTTCAGTTAGTTAAATGTCCGACTCTTGGTTTCGGCTCAGGTCATGATCTTGCAGTCCCGGGGTGGAGCCCTGTGTCGTGTCAGGCTCCCTGTCAGCAGGAAGTCTGCTTCAGACCCTCTCTCCCTCTCCCTCTGCTCCTCCCATCACTTGTACCCATGCTCTCTAATAAATAAATAAAATCTTAAATAAATAAACAAATAAGTAAAATTAATTATATAAAATATTTTATATTTATAATATATAATATTTTATGTTATAAATTAAATAAAATAAATAAAATCTTAAAAGAAGATGACTGTGGTAATAGTTGCACAATTCTGTGACTATATTAAAAAGAGCCGGATTGTATACTTTAAATAATTTTTTAAAGATTTTATTTATTTGACAGAGAGAGAGAGATCACAAGCAGACAGAGAGGCAGGCAGAGAGAGGGAGGAGGAAGCAGGATCCCCGCTGAGCAGAGAGCCTGATGAGGGCCTCGATCCCAGGACCCTGAGACCATGACCTGAGCCGAAGGCAGAGGCTTAAGCCACTGGGCCACCCAGGTGCCCTGAATTGTATACTTTAAATGGATGAATTGTATGATATAAACTGTATCTCAATAAAGCTGTTTAAAGGGAAAGAATGTCATCTGTCCCCCCTTCCAATAAATTACATGATCTGGAAAGTGACCATTTTCATTTATAAATGGCAACAGTATGTATTTCCATCTTTCCACCTCCACCTATAAGAATACATAAAAGGTACATGGGAGAAACATTCTAGAAAGCTAGCTTAATAAAGTGAAGATGACTACTCGTTATCTATTGATGCCTTACAAACTACTCCAAACATAGCAGCTTAAAACAAGCATTTATCACCTCACTCATTCTCTACTGGTCAGGAACCAGGGAGTGGCTTAGCTGCCTGGGTCTGGCTGAGATTGCTTCTGAGGCTGAGTCTGGCTGGGGCTGTGATCTCTGAAAACTTGACTGGGGCTGGAAAATCTGATTCCAAGCTCACTCATACAGCTGTAGCTGGAGGCTTCAGTTCCTCCCCTATCGGCCTCTCCATAGGACTGTTCAGAACATGGTTTCCCACCGAACAAGAGATCAGAGAGACAGACAGAGTATGATAACAAGACAGAAGCTTGGCCTTAATCTTAAAAGTGATACACCATCATTTTTGCAATATTGTGCTTGTTATACAGATCACTTCTGATCAGAGTGGGAGGGGACTAGACAAGAGTGTGAACACCAGGAGGTGGGAATCCCTACGGTCATTATGGAGGCCAGCTACCAAAATGACATTATAACAATAAACAGACCAAAATCCCACACAAGTGAATGCTTGACCTTTGCAATGAAGGAGGACAGCCAGGATACATAGTTCTTAGCAGCACCACAGACATACTCCTAGGGATGCAAGAGTTGTGATAAAAAGGTTTCCAAGGAACAGTCATACCATTTTCTGTTCTCTATGTGATGAAGCTACAATTAGTATAAAGAAACAAAACTGTGAAGTTGAGGTCTGGTGGAAGAAGTACATAAATGACTTAGTCAACCTCACTCTCCCCTCCTTTCTACCACTGACAGATGAGCAAACGGTCCTTGTTGCAGAAAGGCTAAGTGACTCTACCGAGGTCATGCAGTGATTGAGGAGGAATAAGACCCCATTCTCTGTGTCTTCTCAATACACCAGGAGCTACACATCAGAGAACTAATGGCAGTGACTCATAGCACAGATGCAAGCATTACATCGCATCTATTAAACAGCCAGTCACTCCAGAAGTGATACTTCTTTCTGTGGTTTTCTGATGCTGGCTGTGTTACTTTCTCAGGCAGTAGTGGACTCTTACCCTTCTTTCCATTCCAACTGAGAGCTGTCCTACTTAGCTGGAAGAGGAAGGAATCACTCATTCAGCTCAGCGAATATTACAGAGTCTCTCTTCCATACCCACCACTGAACATGGAGATGTGAAGAATGAAGACGTGGTCCCTTCACTCACAAAGCAGATAGACAAGTTGAGAAAACAAGTCCTAAACATGGAACACTAAGAAATTATACACCATGTGACAGGGCAGAGCAAGGATTTATGTATTTTCAACAGTTTTATTTAATAAAGAAAACTTACATAATACTTACAGTGTGCCAGATGCATTACAGTATCAACTCTCTGAATCCCCTATAAGGTCATCCTCGTTTTATAGATGAGGAAAGCGAGGCCTTAAGAGGTTAAGGAACTTGTCCAAAATTCTTTCTCTTGGTAAGAAGCAGGGCCAGGTTCTACCCAGGTAGGATGGCTGCAAGGTCCACACTTTCTTAACCACCATTCTATGAAGCTTCTTGATAGTAGTGACAATTATTCTTCCACCTCCCTCCAAGTCCTTTTTTCAGGGTTCTGAAGGAAAGTCAGTAATGGAACTTTAAAGCTCCTCTGAGGAATCCTAGCTTTCAAACTGCACAGGGGAAGGGAAGACATAGTCCAGTAGAGTAAGAATGTCTCAGGACAGTGGCCAGCCCCATGAGAGGGGTGTGAATGGGGAGTAAATATCACTAATGTGGCAGTCAGTGCTTTCCTGGTGCCCATATGAAAGATAAAATTAAATCATAACTGCAGTGAGCAAATTAAGCTATAGTTGGGAAGAAGAAATTAAATGAATGCACTGTTCTGCAAGGGCAAAAATAAATTAATTTGACTCTCAAATTGCACTAGAATGTGGAGACACTTAATATAATCTTCTGATGATGCCCTCCCAGCATCATGCCATAGGAAAACAGCACAACACACCAGGAACAGATGTATTTGGTTATTTTTGAAAGAAGATGAAAAGTAGTTTGAAAAGAATAAGGTGATCTGTGGGTCTGGAAAGTCTTTTTCTTTTAATAAAGCAATAAGTTCCATTTTGGTAAAAATTTGCCAACTTTGCCACTTTATAAAGCAATAGCTGTCTCTTTCCTTTACAACCAAATCTTACAACTTTGGAAAATGTTCCTCACAAGGAAAGAGGGATCCTGCAGGCCGCTGGCAATCTTCAAGTATCTAAATCCTACTTGGTGTTCTTCTGATCACACACCTTGAATTACCTATGTGTCTTTCAATGAAAACCAATGAATGCATGTCCCAAACTCTAAGAAGAGGCCTCCTGCAGAGCCAGCTGGCACAGAGTGCAAGGCAGCACAATGATGAGTATCCGGCACAGGTTTTCTTCTAAGATAATGTGTCTATGTACTTTATTTGTGATTTTGAAAAGGTATTAAGGATTTTTAAAAAGTTCCTCTAAAATTCAATATCTTATTTCAAAGTCTTGTGCCAAGAAACTGTATCTAGATAGGGAAGGTATACAGAGTTCCAAAAGAAAGTCTAGTAACTCACCTTTCTGGTAAATTATATTTAACTGTCACCACAACTATCCTAGGGTTTTCAGTATGAGAATGGCCTTTATGAGGCCATTCAATTCATTCCAGTTACCATATCTGGAAAGTTCACACTGAACAATCACAAGTGGAGGTAGTTTTTCATTCTGCGATGAAGGGAGACTTGGCCACACTCCTTAGTAAACCACTCCAGAGTACAAATGTACTCCTTGCATATGAAAGGATGATGTGTTATCATCTACTTTAGATAAGTATTAAAGTTATAATGCTAACATAACAGAGAAAAAAAGGAAATGGGGTAATGAGAAATTTGTAGAACACAATGGGGGATAGCCTAGGTAAGGTAATGTTAGTGTGCATGTGTGCATGTGTGTGTGTGTGTGTGTGTGTATGTGTGTGTAGTCATGCACAACAGGAATGAACTGACCAAAAGGAAGCAGAAGCCAGCCAACAAACAGCTGCTGTCCTAGTTCTCCAGTACCTTCTGATGTGGCTCGCTCATCCTAGCATCCCTATCCCAGACTGGCCAGTTCTGTATATGTCTCATCTTGATTCATAGTTTGGCACATATGGCTCTCCTCAAGACCTTTGTCTGGAGGGGCCAAGCAAACCATGTCAATTCTCCTTGTCTTAGGACCTTATTTCCCAGAATCATTCTAGGCATACTTTGAACTTCTGCTTAGGGAGACCTCAAGAGTTGTCAGGGTCTACCAAGAATAAATACCAAATGTTCTGAGTTAATCCTGCATCAGGCCAGATCCAGAAATATAATTGTCTTGTAAAATGAATTTAGTATTAGAGACCAGTTAGCTTCTAGACTGCATCTTTCCCCCCTTTTTATTTCTAATCTGCTGTGGTGCTCAGAGAGTTTTTCTATGAGCATTCTGTATACTTCTACTTCTGTTGGTACTACTGCTACTGCTAGTACTACTACTACTACTACTAACAATAACTTTCAGACATACAGCACTGATTACAGGCTGGTGATTACATTAAGGAATTTACATATGTAAGACCCATTTAGTCTTCTTTACAATCTTATAAGATAGGTTATTATCCCTGGTTTAAAAACTTACCCAACATCATAAAGCTAGTAAGGACCAGTATCAGGAGTCACACCTGGCAATCTGGCTCAAGAATCCATGCTCTTAGACACTATATCATAGCCCTTTGTTTGACTGATGCAAAGAAAATACCATCAAAACCAGAGACCTGCCACTTCCAATCCCATCTCTTAAGTCTATAATCAACTGGTGACCTAGGGCAAATGTTTGACTCAATTTCCACCACATAAGGATCCAGGCTCAATGAGTTACTTCTGGTTATACAATGCTATAATGATGAAGTGGGATTTTTCACTAACAAATTTGACTTTGCTGGATGAGTCAGGAGGTTTAAAGATTGAAAATGAAATACATCTAAGGGAAGGAAAGAGGCTACTAATAATAATAAAGTCAATTTTCTAAGAATTTTCGCACTTCATATTTTGTGATGAAAGCATTAGATTTATACTTTACAGAGGAAAACACTGACACTCAGAGAATAAGTGATTTTTCCAAGGTCACACAGAAAGTCAGGATGGACAGCTGGCATGGGAATGCAGCTAAAGCCCCAGCCTTTCCTGTGGCATCACAGTGCTGCCCTGCCTGTCCTCTCAGCAGCAGGGAGCAGAGATTGAAAAGGGAACCTATGTAAAGTCCCTAACACAAAGTCTTGCAAACAGCACACACACAGTAAATTAATTCGGGTGTGGGGATGGAAATAGGTGAATATCAACTGAAAAGTGCTAACAGATTGTAACTAAAAACAAAAGTGGGTACATTTTTGTGTAACTTCTACAGGGTGGTACCTATCAAAACAAGCGAACTTCTGGAGGGAAACTCTGTATGACTTGAAACTCTGTGTGACTTGAATCTGTATGACTTGAACTCTCCCTGAGTAAACAATGAAGAAATACCATGAGAATGCCAATAAATGTGGTACTTCTAGATCAGATACATGAGTTCGTGGGGTATTTTGCTGCATGAGAAAACTTCCTAACAATAACTCAGAGTCACTTTGTCAAAAACAATCTGCCTTTCTTCCTAGCTAGAATTTCACCAATAATACTGACGAACAAGGAAAGTCTCTCATGTGCTGACTACCTACGGGAGGGCAGGAAAGGCAGAAATTTAAGAAACTACTAAACTGTGCAAACTTACTAAGTTCTGTTCTGGTTTGGAAATGGAGTCACTTACTCACTCACCAATTCAGCCAACAAATAATAATTGAACACAAGTTATGTTCAAAATGGCAGGTATGTCCCTGCATGGGACAGAACGGGCAGAATGTCCCATTTTAAATGTCAGTGACTTTCAAGGGAGCATGACATAGATGGTGATGCCAAAGCAGGGGCAGGAATGCTTAGGATAAAAAGCTCCAGAAGTGTGAATGTTATCTCTAATGGGTTAGAGGCACGCCTGAAGGAAGTGACACCTGAGCCAATGTGAGAGCACAATATGCCGAGGGCACTGCAAGTAGTAAGAATGACTAGAATTCAGAGTACACATAAGGAAGTCTTCTGACTGAATTTCACAAATCTTTATTATACAGCCATAGAACTAGAGGTAGAAGGGTCTCATGAGAAAGTAAGTTCTATACAGTCTCAGTTTACATTTAAGGAAACTAAGTCTTCTGATTAGGTGCCCAGAATGTCCCCATGAGGACGCTACATGAGGTGAGGCTGTTCTCAAATACAGAACTGAATGCTGCTAAGTTGAGAGTAAAAACAGCTGAATGCAGCCACGTGGGAGAACCACTATGACACTTACTAACATAATTACTTAGAGAAATCTCCTCTAGCTGATCTGAATGATATCCACATACAAAAAAGAAAAGCTAAAGATCTATAAACCACCCCTTCTTATGTACTATAAGGGCTGATCCAAGAACACAGGAAATAAAACTTCAACATAGTTAACTCACCAATTAACCTAAGTGTTCCCTCTCTTTTAAAACTAGCTGGCGGTGGGTATTAAGGAGGGCACATATTGCACAGAGCACTGGGTATGATGCATGAACAATGAATATTGGAACACTGAAAAAATAAAATAAAGCCAAAAAAATTTTAAATACAAAAATAAATAAAGATAGTATCTTATTAAAATAAATAATAAATAAATAAATAAATTCTTATTCATTAAATTCAATAAAAATTGAGGTGCAACAGCTATTAAATGAAATGATTCTTATAAATCCCCTGCAGATATTTGCTAAACTTTGGACAAAACTTTTACCATCATTAATTACTAAGCAACACATTACTGGGAAACCACAGTAGAAACAGTAAAATTCTGTCACAATGCCAAAATTCAGTAAGGGTGACTGTGTATTTAATTCAAGAAATATGAAGTGCTACAGTACTCTATTTCTTTTACAGTTTAGTTCCCATGATATTACATGTAAAGAAATAATAAAGATTCTTTATTCTTTTAAGGTACTAGATCTTATTGTATAAAGTTCTAATTGAAGCAAGTATGCTATCAGCTTGGCCTTTAGAAGGTTTTCATGTTTCCTGGGTGCAACTGATAGTAAGCAAAATTCTTTTTTTAAAAGATTATTTTATTTATTTATTTGAAAGAGAGAGAGAGAGAGTAAGCACATATGTACAGGGGTGGGGAGGTGCAGAAGAAGAGACAGGATCTCACGCAGACTCGGTGCAGAGCATGGAGCCCAACATGGGGCTGGATCTCACAACCCTGAGTTGAAATCAAGAGTCGGACACTTAACTGACCAAGCCACCCAGCTTTCCCTAAAACCACTCTTTTAAAAAAGGGATTCTTTTGGGACGCCTGCGTGGCTCAGTTGGTTAAGCAACTGCCTTCGGCTCAGGTCATGATCCCAGCGTCCTGGGATCGAGTCCCACATCGGGTTCCTTGCTCGGCAGGGAGCCTGCTTCTCCCTCTGCCTCTGCCTGCCATTCTGTCTGCCTGTGCTCGCTCTCTCCCCCTCTCTCTCTCTCTGATAAATAAATAAAATCTTTAAAAAAGGGATTCTTTTGTAGCTTGCCATAGTGGTTCTCCACCAAGGGTATATTGGAACCAACCATGAGGAGTTTGTGACAATTTTGCAGCTGTCTGGATCCCACTGTAGAACACTAACTAGAAAGTTTTGGAAACCACCAAACTAGAAGACCTTTATAGTTCCTTCCAATCCAGAGATTATATTACCTACAAAAACCTGTACACATTCAATACCCAACAGCTTTCTTTTTGTACACACTGACTGCCCAACGTTGCACAGAGTAAAAGCACTATTTCCGTACAACAGATGAAGACCCTATTCCCCTGCGCTATTCACTCACTTTATTGACCTGGAGAGGCTCATAAGAAATAAATTGAAGACTAAAACATATACAACTTCAACTTAAATAGCTTTTTTCCTGTGGTTATCTTTATACAAGTCCACCATATTCCATTATTTCTGAGGCAGAATTTTGGGGAGCTGACTCTAAAGTAAGCCCTAATTATTGCGGAGGTGATGGGAAGGCCAGAATGGGGAAGGACATGGCTGTGTATTAGCGCACTGGTTCTCTAACTCACAACAATTCCAGTAAGGTGGGTTTTAAGTGTTGTCAATGTATCTGACCCGGTACTTCATCTGCCTCTTCCTTCTCAACCTTATTAGACCCAGTTTCCTAATGTGATACCAACATCTATGTGTATGTATTCATTTCCATTCCTCCTTTTCTATCATGAAATGAAATTCACAGATATTTAACAGAATTTCAAAAGTATCAATGTAATGCCCTAACAGTAATACAAAAGGAAAATAGAATAATAGTAATTAATAATAAATTATGTATTTCAATAGGTACATGCTCTTGCAGGACTGTACTAAAAGACAATGAAGTGCTCAGATGCTTATACTATGTACAGTTCATATATTTAAATTTAAGAAAAGTCAGATGGTAAGATACCATAACACACAAGTACAGGAAAATGAAGTCAAATGATTTTTTGAAATGGTCCCAAACATTATAAAGTACAATTATCTTTTGATACGTGAGGTAGTGGCATTTCTGGAAAATTTAGTGTTTATTAAAACAAAAGCATACCTTGTCTTTTTATGTAAAATAAAGTTAAGTTATAGGCAGAGATAAGTATAAAGTTGTTCAGCTCCCTTCACAAACATGCCATGCATGGGACCCTCAAAGCCACAGAGGTACCCCACAATTCTATGATTTGCATGACAACCTGTGCATTACATGATGCTTACCATCTCTGGCCATTGCCCACTAAATTGCTGAGATAAACTCAAATGCTCCCCACTAAATTGCTGAGATAAACTCAAATGCTCCACAAAATTCCAAACTTCCAAACACAAACTTTAAGTATCTACATGTATACTATTACAGATTCTCACAAGCTTAGGAGTAAGTAGGCCACTACTGACCACTACAGGCCACTACTGACCTGATCTTGGGCTGAAGATTCTCTGATATTTATATCAGATACTTATATCAGATTTTAAACTATATATTATATATTATAATTGAAAAGCCTAAGACACCTCTATCCTAGAAGCTTCCAATAAGAAATTATACCTAAAACTGTTTTTTCAAAAGTAGATAATAAAGCTATTTTTATATGTATAATATATCCATATATACAGTTGTACTAATAATTCTGCGTCCTCTCTCTGCCTCCCCCCAAAAATACTTACTCCTGAGTTTTCTAAATAATCAAGGTCAAACTGTAAAAATATTACCATTATCTTTTTCCCACACTAAGGCAAAGGTAAATTAATGCAAATAATCCAGAAGTCATTTATATAGGCACTGAAAATTATTATTTATTTGGAAGAAGAGTATCTTCCTAATTACATTTTGATTAGGCTTCTATTAAAAGTAATTTACGGGCGCCTGGGTGGCTCAGTGGGTTAAGCCTCTGCCTTCAGCTCAGGTCATGATCTCGGGGTTCTGGGATCGAGTCCCACATTGGGCTCTCTGCTCGCCAGGGAGCCTGCTTCCTCCTCTCTCTCTCTTTCTCTCTGCTTGCCTCTCTGCCTACTTGTGATCTCTCTCTGTCAAATAAATAAAATCTTAAAAAAAAAAAAGTAATTTACATTTCCTGATCAACCCATGCCTAATGTATCTTCTAGGGACAGGTGGGGGAACTGCCGGAGTCTGAGAACATGCTGAGTACTAAGAGAGTGACCACAGTACTCTGGAAGTTTCACTGATTGGGATTTGGTTCTGTAATTTATTTTTGGCACTGAAAAAAAACCCGCCATGCCTTCATACAGATTTTATGTTAAATTAGCACATCATTCATAGAAATACCAGGTATTCTCTCATTTTAAGTAAAGGGGATAAAGATTTCACTTTATATAAAAGGATTCACAGATTAGAGGAAAATAATCACAGGATTCCTTTGAACATAAAAACTGCTCCTGGTTAAAATGCCATTTAAAAATTAATAAATAAGTTAATGACTGAATACTCATTCAATTTCTGCGTATTATGAAAGACTTGCTTAAAATGTCTATTGAAATGGTATTTAATCTTAATGGGGGAAATGGTCATTTCCACAGTAAGCTAGCCTGTTTTTCTACTTCAAATTCGACTGGTTAATTCACTAATTAATTTAATAACACATATAAGAAGTCAGCATTCCATTTTTATAATCTCAATTTGGTTATCTTTCTTCATACCTAAAATTGGTAAAAATTTACCTCATACCCAGGCACAAGTATCACCTTATGATAAAAAATGAGCTAAAGTTTGTGCATAATCAAGATATGTGGGTGGTTAAAATAACTCATCTTTTCGTATTTTGATTGCTACTTGTTTCTATAAATAAACTTCAACAATATGCAGAGCCTGCACATTTGTGTACTAAGAGATGAAGATTTTTAAATTAGTTTTAAATCATATAGACCAGCTCTAAAAGGTTTTATGAGTCACATAAAATACACACTTTATCAAATAACAGCACAGAAGTCGTGTCTTCTATTATTAAACAGAGAATTTTGGTGCTGATAAAAAACAAAAAACCTCATATAAAAAACAACAGCACATACCAAATGTGTAAAACAAGGCTATTCACTTACTTGGTACTGGGCCTTTTTTGTAGGGCTTTATCCAGGATAAGAGATGGGGCACTCCTCCTCCTTTCTGCAAGTGTTTTCATTTTCTGTTGAGAAAAAAAATAAATAAGCAAAATGAAGACCATATGACTTGTAAAGCAAGTAAGTGCCAATTTTGAAACCAATTCAGCAAATTTTGTATTGCCTGCCCTTGCCTCTCAGAGTCTGCAATCTCACTGTAGAGATAACATAAAATTGTAATTAGGATAGTAAGTGTCAGAAAGTAGTAAGGCTTTAAATATTTTTTATGGCCATAGAGTTAAATGTTGATCAGAGTATTTGGGAAAAGTAGCCATTAGCATCCTATTTGCATCAACTGTAGCTAATAGATAAATTGCTTACTATGTTCCAGCCCCTCTGCCAGAGGCAGGACTGGACAATCTCATTTATACTCCAAAATGCCATCTGAGTAGCTCTATTGTCTCTCTTTCATAGGCAGGACAGGCCCCAAACTAGGCCTCAAGGAAAGTCAGGATTTGAAGAGATCAAGTAAAGGGAGAAAAAAGAAAAAAATAAAACCATTACAGCAAAAGAAACTAGATTCTTACACATTTAATACACTTAAATATTTACACATTTAGGGATCCCATCTTTCAAACAGATTTTTTTTTTTTTTTGGCTGTAACTTAAAAAAAAAAAAAAAAAGACAAAAAGACCATTTTTTTTCCTTATTCTTAGTGGTATATAAACATAGGCTTAACTATAATTCAAGAACTTTGTTTCAGACAGTATTTGTATAATTTTTGGTAAATGGAGAATTATTCAACTCGGATGATCCAGATAATCACTCTCTACATTCAGTCTTACATATTTAACAATTCTAGACAGAGTCAGTGGGCCTGCTGCTGGAAACTAATGAGTGAAACCAGCAATTTGCTCCTTAACGGGCAGGAGTGACATCCAGGCTGTGGCCGTCCTTCCTGCTCTATTCTCTCACCTAATCCTGGCCAGAGGTCTCCCCTGCCTCCCCTGCCGCCGGAGGGCCTAGGCCAGCCATCCGGGGAACTGGGTGCTGCTTTAGGAGGAGCTACAGAAAACGAACTGGTTCAGGATCAGTATACCTCATTACATTATTCATAAAGGGACTATTTCTAGTAAAATCTAACCTAGATCCTAGCACAGGAACAGGGGAATAATCATCTAGTGAGAAAGGGATACTGGACTTCTTTGGTACAATTCCTATCCCCCTGATTCACCATGTCCTCAGGATCTTTCCACAGTTACTGTCCTGCCTCAGTGTTGCTGTCCCCACCTTAATCTTTAGGCTCACATGTGGAAACTATATGCTCAAACCTCCTTAGTATCGCTCAGAGAGCAACGGACACAATTACATAAACCATGAATAAAAGACAGGAAGTAAATGGGTGGGAAATAGACAATACCATACTTCTCAAACAGGAATAATTCACCAGGAATAAGTTGTAGGGAAGGTTAAATTGTATACCTTTCTTGTTTACACGATGGGTCCTTATGCCTTCTTTCTGGAGAGAAATCCCATAGTTTTCATCAGATTCCCAGAAAAGTCTGTGATTTTGGTAATCTACATTCTATATTACAGATTGCCAGCTCCTTGCCACTGCTGCCATTACTCACATCTCTTGGGAACATAACTCTCCTGATCCACCATTCTGAGGCTAGTGTGAGTGACTGCAGAGGGGGCAGGGGGAGGAAAGAAAATCTGGGAGACATGTACTTGCACTGCAAGGTCCTGTGGCCTGTCCCCATGTGAAGAGTCTCAACAGTGAAAGACTGATTTTCCTCACAAGGATGGCGATTTGTTCACAGGGACATATTCAGAGGATTCTGCTTCACTTTTGGATCTGGGCTAGACTCCTACCTCCAATCCTTTGAACTCCCTTTTTTCAGCATCTATTTACTATGCTTTGAACTTTGAAAGGTGCTGAATCCTTTAAGTCTTACCGGGCTCCTTATCCTCCATTTTGAGCTAGACTAGGGTGTGCCTAGTCTACCTTAGTGGAACCACATTCCTGGATCTATCTCAGCAGCCTTGCTTCTGTGGCCTCTAACCCTCTGACACCAAGCACCTCACTGAAGCTTCATTCATACAGGATTTCCAATTCTGCACTCCTCGCCTTTCAGGTTTGCAAAGAATTTAGAAATGTTCAAAAGAAATGTTCAAAATAGGGTTGAAAGTGTTGGGGAAAGAAGAGTCTGTGAGAAAAGTTAGTATGATCTGAAGTTCTTCATTTGGAAGGAGAAATAATCTTCAAATTAATGCCAGGCCATAATATGGATGATAGAAAGTGTCTTCCAAGGAAGAGAACACAA
The DNA here is from genome assembly GCF_009829155.1 of Mustela erminea. Taxonomy (NCBI): domain Eukaryota; kingdom Metazoa; phylum Chordata; class Mammalia; order Carnivora; family Mustelidae; genus Mustela; species Mustela erminea. The sequence goes on from NC_045622.1 coordinate 7,559,261, forward strand.
AAAGAATTGTTGCTAAAATGTAGACTGAGAAACCACATTGATCTTGGGTAGTGGTTCTCTGAAAAATCTTAAAAAGCTGTGAATTACATTGCACACATAATTTCAAGGGGTTCAGAGACCTGCATAACATGGATTCCTTAGGGATTCATGGGTTGAAACCTTTGACATAAAGAAATCTTCCTGAGAGCGATGGCTGTTAAACATGAGAATGAATGATCAAATAAGGGTGGCCAATCTTCTTCTGTAAAAGTGCTTTTAAAATAGGAGTTTCTCATGGACACCTAACACAGGGGTCCATATCCACAGTAATTAGACCATGTTTCCTTAGTTACAAAATTATCAGACGTACGAGGAGTCAAATGTAGAGTGCATCTACCTCATCTAGAGGATTCACGGGCAGCAGAATGTAATCAAACAACTGGAAGAATGTTATTTTTATTTGAGATCCTACTGTTTGTAGTAAGTCTCACCACTATTGAGATATGCAACCCAATGCAATTCAGTCACTTCTCTGGACTTTCATTTTCTAATCTAGAAAATTAGAAAATTTGGACTGCACAGTCTCTTACATCCCTTCTATTTCTGATAGTCTCATGTTAAATGTCCACCAAAGATTTACCCTAGATATGCAAAAAAATAAACATTATATGTGCCAATTTAATATTCACAGGATTCATTCTTCTTGTAAGTAATTAGAAGTCTTAGCAGCACCTGGGTGGTTTGGTGGTTAAGCTTCAGACTCTTGATTTCAGCTCAGGTCATGATCTCAGGGTGGTGAGATCAAGCCCTGTGCTGGGCTCCCTACCGGGTGTGGAGCCGGCTTAAGATTCTGTCTCTGACTCTACCCCTGCTTCCACTCCTCCCCCCAGTGCTTTTTGTCTCTCTCTCTCTCAAAAAAAAAAAAAGAAAAGAAAAGAAAAAGAAAAAGAAAAAGAAGTATTAAGCATGGGCAATATAATAGGAGCTTAATAACAGATTTAGGTGTCAACTCATTAAAATTATTCAGAACTCTTTCTTTTTTTCAAAAGCATAGCAAAACAAAGGGGCAATGGTGACTTCAAAACAAATTCACGTATCTATCAAAGAATCTGTTCTCAGGCAATAAAGACTTGGATTTTCATTTTTGTTTATAACAACGATGTGAAATACAATACCTGAAAATAGAAAGAGACTACTGATTCCTCTACAAATAGATTACCGTGTAAGCTTGTCAGGGCAGGTTGAGGCTATGCCTATACTAGCACCAACACATTTCAGTTGTTCAATGACAGTAAAAACTATGATTCTTTGCCTCACAGGGAACAGAGGCTAGGTTTAAAACAGTGCTTTTTGTTGTTGTTGTTGTTAGCTTAAAAATCACAACGTACAGTATGAATTTTCAGAATGCCCACATACTTGATGTTCACAGCTAGATGACCCCACAAATACTAGATGCCATTCTAGAATTGAATATTTTTAAAGAGGTCATCTATTTTTCTTCTTCTTTTTTCTTTTTCTTTTTTTTTTAAGAGAGGGAAAGAGGAGGAAGAAAAGGGAGAGGGGCAAAGGGAAAGGGAGAGAGAGAACCTCAAGCAGGCTCCATGCTCAGTGCGGAACCCGATGCAGGGCCCGATCACACAATCCTGAGACCATGACCTGAGCCAATCAAGAATGCAATGCTTAACTGAGCCACCCAGGTGCCCTAGTAATCTATTTTTTCCTAAATTGACAAACTACATAATAGGTTAAATAATTAATTGCATTAAACTTTAGGTAATGATTTTCTTGATATTGCACCACTTACCTAGACAAGAATTTTATATGAGCTAAAAACAAACATGAAGTAGCATTTATTTACCCGTCCATTTCCAATTGGGAAAGATAAAGAGGACCCTGGAAGAAGTTGTAGAAGGGAATAAATGTGATTACATTTTAAAAATGGCTGTGTTTTTACTAACAACAATTTATTAGGGAAGTATAAGATGAACAGAAGAAAGTTATTAGATCTTGGATTTTCTAAGCTGTCTCTTCTGCAGTTACATTCAGTAATAAAGGCAAAGTCCTATTCTGCCAAGAAGTAAAATAGAGGTCATAATTGAAAATGAGAACCGAATGCCTGTAATTAATTTTTAAAAAATATTTCAATAATGGCAAAATTGCTGGAATATTACCAGCTAATTCCCAAGTTGCTTTCCACTTTGACTCTTCTTTAATCAGTTATATTCATTATATGTTCAATTCCCTGTGTTCCAAACTTGCTTTGCATATTATGGCTCAGTTATAGCATTTCATATTATATTATTTATCTATCTGCCCATTTCTAAAGAGCAGGGACTGTAACTTCTTTCCAACTTTCTCCAGTCCTTTAACAGTTATTTACTGGAATTCTGCTCTATAGTAAGCATCTCTTTGTATTCCCAAAGCCTAGTACGATGCCTGGTACAAACTATATACTCAGTAAGTGAAGGTGTATGTGAATTTTAAAATCCACTATCCTCCATATCTGTATCACTGTCCCCATACAAACCTTTCAGGGGCTCCACTGGAATGCTGTTATTAAGGAAATGTAAGCATTGCTATGGAACTGGATGGGGAAGAGTCATCCTTGTATACTGCAGACTACGTCTTCTAACATAGTGCTCATTTACCACTTTGAACTACAGGTAAACATTTGACGATTAAAGTTAATTACCTGCCAACAAATGGTGCAGGGACACCTGGATATCAACATGCAAAAGAATTAAGTTGTACTCCTATCTCATACCATATATAAAAATTAACTCAACATGAATCAAAGATCTAAAAGCAAGATCTGAAATTTAAAAAAAATTAGAAAAAAAAAAAAACACAGGCAGACCATTTGTGACCTTGGAGTAGGCAGTGGTTTCTTAGATATGACACCAAAAGCACAAGCAACAAAAGAAAAACATATAAATTGGACTCAGTCAAGATTAAAAACTTCTACACTTCAAAGGGTGCTATTAGGAAAGTAAAAAGAAAACCCACAGAATAGAAGAAAATTCCTGTAAATCATCTATCTGATAAAATATTTGTACAGAAAGAATTACTGTTGAATTGTCACAATTAAATAAAGATAAATAAGCCAGATTTTAAATGGGCAAAGGCTCTGAATGGACAGTTCTCTAAAGAAGACATACAGGTGGCCAATAAGCACAAGAGAAGATGCTCAACATCATTAGCCATCAGGGAAATGCAAACCAAAACCAGGAAATGTGACTTTATACTCATCAGGATGACGATAATAAAAAAGACATAGGAAGTGCCAGCAAAGACACAGATTGACTCAACTCTCATAAACCGCTAGTGGGAATGTCGAATGGTGCTGTCACTTTGGGACCTAGTTCAGAAGTTCTGCAAATTACTAAACATAGAGTTACATAGGATCCTACATTCCCTCCCAGGTATATAAACAAGAAAAATGAACACATGTCCAGAGAAAAACATGCATGTGAATGTTCACAGCAGCATTATTTATAAGAGTTAAAAAGTGTAAAACAAGCCCAATGTCCATCAACTGATGAATGAACAAACACACTGTGGTATATCCAGACAATGGAGAATTACTTGGCCATAAAAGACACACTGACATGTGTAACAACACTGATGAATCTTGAAAACATTGTGCTTATTAAAAGAAGTCAGTCTCAAAGGACTGCATGTTATTATGGTCCCATTTACATGAAACATTCAGAGTGAACAAGTCTACAGAAATTTAAAGCAGATTAGTGTTTGCCCAGAGTTTGGGGTGATAATGTGACTGGGACATGATAATGAAGGGGTGTGGCACTTCTTTTTGGGTAATGAAAATATTCTGAAATTGACTGTGACAACAGATGCACAAGTCTCTGAATATACCATGCCATGTGAATTATATCTCAGTAAAGCTGTGAAAAAGAAAAATAAAGAGCTAAATACCAAACTACAGAACCACTGGGTTCCATCCCAGCAAACTGGCTCATAGCCAAGAGTCATAATTTTCTTTATGTGTATAATAATCATCGTGGTACAATACAAGTAAATGAAAATTATTTGCTTTTTGTCCACGATGTTTTTGTATGAATGTGTGTGTGGCTCCCCATTTGAATTCCTCAGAGGTCTGGGTAATAGCCCCATCAATCCTCGCCTGTGGCCTAGACTCACCATTTTCACACAGTAAATTTTCAGTAGCAGTGGATTAAGTCAGTGAATTAACACTGCTCATATCTGAGAGTTTAAGGTGGTGATACGAGTGTGCCTATGTAGGAAAACGAAACTGTAGACAGGTAACTGAAGAAAAATATTTTTTGTCTTGTATTTTCAACTCAGAAAACACTGTTTACATAACAACCTGTAGGTAGTCTCTCATTAGAAATTAACTTCATATTAACTAAGAGATACAGTACTATTTTTGGAACCTCTGAATCATTCTGTATCTGGTCATTCCTAATTTTAAGAGATTATAGGAAACGAGTGCCTATCAAATGAAAGGAAAAGGATAAAAGATGTAAGTCAGGTGCACTGCAATTTTTCATACTTTCTTCCATTACAATCACTTCATGAAAAAAAACATCTAAGCATTTCAGCTGAATTTAAATCAACTGTACTGAAGTCACTTCCAAACATTTAAAATTAGAATAGCATTAAAATGAGGGTTTTGAGGAAAGCTTTTATAGAATTCAAGTTTCAAGGCTAGAAAAAAAAATTAATCAAATTTACAAATTAGCTTATTCAAATTTAACCGTTAATCCTTTGTGGCTAGTCTATACAATTTTGTAAGCAATAAGCTGTTTCTTTCTTGTCTTCCTGAAACATCTGCAGTATTTAATTTGTGGAGACATACTTCAGGGACACTGGCTCTGCAAGGAAACAAGAAAATTAGTTTTAGCCTTGCACCTTCCTTCTGCACCCTATTGTCACAACCAAGTTTCAGCCACTGGGTGAGCTGAAGCTTCTCACTACTGTCACTTTGGTCTGGGATGTGTCTGATCTTCTATTTCCTCACAATCGTCCCATCCAGAATCAATTTGGGCATTTAATTAACACAAATGTCATCACACCAGACCGTACTAGAAGGATATAAATTCTTTTCTGAGATTAAGAAAGAAATATTTTTACTTTTGTCTGTCTTTCTTCTATAAGGTAACCGTTTTGAAATAAAACAATAAACACAAGAATCTATGTAACATAGGAGAACGGGCACTGGGCTAGGAGGCCCTGGACCTAAATTCTGCACCCTGGTTCTAGCACTTCACTTCTGAACCCTCTCTGTGAGATGACAGAGCCATCCGACCTAGCTCAAAGAACAGAGTAAGATTATGTGGAAAACACCACAGTAGTGTGACATATGGAGTGAGGCTCTGGAACGCATAAGTACGGACCATAAACAAACATGAGGAGAGCAGACTTGCCCTTATACGTTATGCTTTGTTCCTCTGTCTCCACCTGACCTGCGCAGGCTTCTGGAGTATCACTGTGGGCCTTGAAGTTGGCTGGACTTCCTTCTTTGGCAAAGTGCCCAGTTTCAATGTCTGGTCACGATTCCTTTTCAGCAGCACCCTGGAGTAGACAGGGACAATCACCAATGCCCTGTCCCTAATTATCCCTTACAAGGTGGGGCTTCATAACATTACTCTCATCATGGCCCAGACAAGGTGATGGGATTTACACATCCACGGCACACTCTGCTAAACAGAGGCTCTCTGGCTGCCCTGGTAGCGCCTACCTGCCTAGCAGCTGAGGGGGTGACTGTAGCAGAGACATCTCTAATGGCTGGGAAGCTCTGCCTTGCAGCACCCTCTCTCCTTCCTCATGCAGAGGGGAAGGGTATGATCATCAAACTCAGGAGCCATAAGGGTAAAAACCAATGTATAAAATGGGAATGCAAAACAGGCCCACATCTATCCCGATTCAGATGTAGTCTAACCTAGCAAAGACTACTGCCAAAGCTGAGGTTTCAGAGGGTCAATGTAGGGGTAGAAGAGGAAATACAGATTCTCTCCTAGGTATAAATTAGGATCCAGGTACACAAGGAAAGCAAAAGGCCACAGAGCAGCTGGGTTTTCCACATCTTTGAAATGTGAGCTGATGTGGGCACACACGCGTTCCATTTTCAGAGTCCGCACACAAGTGACCAAACATCCAGAAATAGGTTTTACCTTTCAGTTGTGCCATGTGACAGCTGTCTGTCAAAAAGAGGTCAAGGCTGCTCAGCACGCCACCAACACACAGTGCTGATAGGACTGTTTCTGCTGTTGGTCGGATGTTCCTAATCTAAACTTGTCCTAGATAAAGAAATTCAGACTGAAACAAAATTATAAAATAAACTGGGCTGTGTTGCCTGCAAGCCCCATTATTGGTGGCTGACAGAAGGCAGTTTCCTCTGCTCCCTTTCAAGCCTCCCACACTGAAGCTAAATTCTCTGTAAGTAAACAAAGGCTAACCCTCACCCCCATCCAAAGCTGCTTCAGAAATGGCTGCCGTTGCCAGTACCAAACTGAGCATCTAGCCTGCGGGCTCTGTGCGCACAGGCCCTGAGATCTCCGACATTTAGGATACCAGTGGGACAGCAAGCTTTCCCCTCGATGAAACTGTCTTTCAGAGGTAGTGCGCCCCAGCTACCATAAGAAACAGACTGTGCAAACCAAACCACAGACATCTAGACACCTGGTATTCACAGTTTTGGAGGCTGGCAAGTCCAAAGTTAAGGTGGCAGCAGATTCAGTTCTTGGTGAGACCTTCTTTCGCATCTGTAGCCAGCTGCCTGCCAGCTGTATCCTCCTCACATGGGGGATAGAGACAGAAGAGCAAGTAAGCTCTCTGGTCTCTTTTAAGGGCACTAATCTGACCATGGGGATTCTGCCCTCATGACCTCATCTAACCCAGGGCATCAGGACTTCAGCGTGAGTTTGCAGAGAGGGCACATTCAGTCCGTAACAGAGGTTTTTGCCAAATGCTCTGGGGATGAGAGAGGTACTAGTCATGAAACTCCAATGAATCACAGTTACAAAATAGTGCATATACATAGACATACATAAACTTCGTGTTAGTTATATATCCATTTATTTCTGTGATATTTTAGTTTACAGACCTTATTAGTGGCCATTTAAATTGAAATCTAGTATATTTTCAGCTACTAATACCTTCTAGGAAGGCAAGCTTTATAATCACATATTTTTGTTGAGTTGTTCTAAAGATGTCTTTACTTTGAAAAGAACAGCCACAAGTCCTGGATGGCAAGATAAGAACTTTGAAAAGATTCAGACACCTCAGTTACTGAAGTCTCCTTTACTGTAGGTGCCATCAAGCTGTGTCACCTCTCCCAGTCTACGGAACACTGTGGGGGAGGGGAGGCAGGAACTGCCTTCTGAATATGGTCCACCTTTTGTCCTGCAGACCTTTCCCTGAGTCATAACCTGGGACAATGGCGAAATCAGAGAGACAGATTGTTTCACAGACATCTTCACTTGGAACCAAGAGCAACAAGTGCACTATTTAGTATCTGTGACTTGTGAATTTTTAGTCTCTAAGTTGCAGTTCTCTATTTTAACTATTTTACTTTAAATTGATAATTAATTTTTATACAAATGTGTAAAAATAAGGTTGTCCTTAAGTTTTGTTTTATAAAAAATACAATTTAGGGGTTCCTGGTGGCTCAGTTGTTAAGCGTTTGCCTTCAGCTCTGGTCATGATCCCAGGGTCCTAGGATGGAGCCCCACATTGGGCTCCCTGCTCCACGGAAAGCCTGCTTCTCCTTCTCCCACTCCCCCTGCTTATGTTCCCTCTCTCAGTGTATCTCTCTGTCAAATAAATAAGATTAAAAAAAATTATTCTAACACATGAATGTTAGAGTCATAAATTAATTTTTCTTTTGCCATGTTAAGACACACTGTTGTGTTCACATTGTAAGTAAAAATAACTATGGAAACAAGAGTTTTTCCCTACACTCAGGATTCATGACATAAAATGTTTTCTGAATTGAGAGAGTTTCAATGGGGTGTGCCAAACATGTGACTGTCCAGAGAGCACAGAATTCAATGCACCCACATGTAACTTTGAAATACAATTCTATAAATTTGTAGATGCTGAGCTTTCTTTTTTTTTTTTTTTTAAAGATTTTATTTATTTATTTGACAGAGAACACAAGTAGGCAGAGAGGCAGGCAGAGAGAGAGGAGGAAGCAGGCTCCCTGCTGAGCAGAGAGCCCGATGCGGGACTCGATCCCAGGACCCTGAGATCATGACCTGAGCCGAAGGCAGCGGCTTAACCCACTGAGCCACCCAGGCGCCCAGATGCTGAGCTTTCTGACAGCAGCCTTTCTGACATATCAGCCTAGAAAGCAGACCTCGCTAAGGAACTCCAGAAGTATGATGAGTGCCTTATATAAAACTTCTGAAAATGACAGATACTAAGGCATAAAAGTCACACATTTCCAAGGTAATCAGACCAATTATTGTCACTATTAGTTAATATTTACTGTGATGATTAATTTTATTGATCAACATGGCTGTCCACAAGGTGCCCAGATTAAACATTTCTAGGTGTGTCTGTGAGGTATTTCTGGATGACATTACCATTTATATCACTGGATTTAATAAGGCAGATGGTCCTCCCCAAAGTGGGTAGGCATCAGTCAATCTCTTGAGGGCCTTCACAGAACAGAGTGGAGGAAGGAGAAATTTGACCCTTTTTTCCTGCCTCACTGTTGAGCTGGGACATCTCATCTCATCTTTCCTCAGGAAAAGCTGGGGGTGAACTAAATGACCAGCTTTCCTGGGTCTTCAACTTACAGATGACAGATCACAGGACTGTCATTGATCTGTTTCTCTGGAGAACCCTGACTAAGGCAGTTACCTAAAATTTACCTAATGGTAGCTGTGAACCTATCATTCAATGGTAGATGGAGAAAGTAGAGATTCTGCTCTCCAAAGAAGAAAATTACCTCTCAGGAGAAAAACCTCTCAAATGTGCTTTTCTCAGCTGGTTATATGGAATTCAATCCTACTCTCTATTATACCTTATGTTATAAATAGTAACAAAGCATCTATAATCTAGTTAGAAAAAGAAATAGAGTTGGAAGATCTGGTCAAAATTCTAGCTTTACTGTTTATTACATGTGGCCTTCGCAGGGCTCAGTCCCTTTTCTGTAGAAATAACTTAATAATACTTACCTCATATAACTGATGTGTATTATACATAGTTAGGTATTCACTTAAAGAGGTTTTAAAATTTCCTTTTATTATCCTGTAAATTATAAACATTAAATTCTTATTTTTCTGTTCAAGTTTCTATCTTATTTGGTATTTATTAACTTCAAGGATGACTACTTTGAAGCACAGTATTATGGACTGATGTCTATGCCCCCCCAAATTCATATGCTGAAGGTCTAATTTCCAATGCATGGTATTAGGAGGTGGGGGTCTTTGGGAGGTGATTTAGGTTTGCATGAGGTCATGAGAGTGAGGCCCCTATGATGAGATTAGTGCCTTTATAAGAGAACAGAAGTATCTAGCTCCATCTCTACCTCTCTACCTCTCTCCCTCTCTTCTCCTTTTCCTGCTTCTCCTCCCACTCCCATAGAGACACAGAAAGAAGACACCAACCACAAGCCAAGTGAACCCTCAAGCAGAAACTGAACTGGCTGGCAGCCCTGATCATAGGAATCCACAGCCTCCAGAACTGTAAGACATCAATGTCTGATGTTTAAACCATCCAATTTAGGGCATTCTGTTATGGCAGCCTGAGCTGAATGAGACAGACAGCATCCATTCATTTGCATGTAAATGTTCTCTTATCAAATTCAAAGAAATAAAACTCTTTACTGCTTTACACCTCCTTTCACCTGGTAAAAGATAACTAATTGGCTTCTGTACCTATGAGTGCAGAATATACTTTGTTCTTCTGACCCATAAGAAACAACTTGTGAATTATACAAGATATGGATTATTACCACCATTTTACAGACAAAGAAACAAAGTACACTCACAAGTTTGGGGATCACACCAGTGATAACAGAGGAGATTTCTGATGAATCTAATTCAGATTTTGGTAATTTCAGACTCCTCTGAGACAAAACAAATAATGTACCTGATTTTATCAATTCACTTTGTGAATAACACAAGGAAAGAATCCAGGAAAATATTGGTTTATCCACAGGCATAATATTTTCCCAGTATTCTAGAGTAAAACTAAAGCTTACTCACCAAGATGTTTCATTCAAACCCCAGCATAAGACACACAACATGTGGCCAAAGTTGGCTCTTGGGGGTGATCTACCATGAGCTGCTATAAACAGATTTGGACCCAGAGAATGCAGAAAGACAAGACAGAATGAAGTGTTCAACAACAGCTGCTACATTTTAATGTTGGAGCTATTTTAAAATCCCATTTCTGTGCCTGTAAGTCTTTCTTCCCTATCCCAACAACCATCTTACTCAAGAAGTTTTCAACTAGTATGGAGACCAAAAGGTCAGAGTGCTTGAGTATGACACAAATGATCCCTAATCGAAATTACTATAATACGTGCTTCCATTTCATTTTATAAAAATTCTTCTATCCAAATGTGGATATCCTCAAGGATGCATTAACCAGAAGGATTAATCCAGAATTCTCTCCAGCATCATCCAGAAGCATTATCTATATGCTCCTATTATCTTTTAGAACCACATTTTTAGAAATTACTATACAAACCTATTGTATATTATTCTGAAGAGCCTAAGTGACAGAAAATCCTGATTTCTAGAAATAATCAAATCATCTGACTAGCGAATAAATGTGGATGAACCAGGTAGGTGATTCTGTTTCAGGTTAAAATACCAAATGTGGCTACAAAATAAAGAGAATAGCTTCTTAGACAGCCTCTATGCACTGGCTCCTCCAACATATCATGTTCTCTCTTACCACAGGATCTTTGAATAACTGTTCCTACTTCTTGAAATCTTTTTATAGCATCTTTTTTTCACTCATAAAAGAGTAAAGCCTCACTTAGAAGAGGCCTTCCCTGAAACCTTAATGCCAGAGTGGCCTAACTCCATCTCCATGTTTGTTTTTTTAATAATAGTTATCACCATTTATTAATCCTTGTTATTATTGCTTTTGTCTCTTTCTCTCAACCTGTACTGTCCAGTATAGTATCCAATAGACACATGTGGCAACTTAAATTTATATTCAAATAAATTATAATGAAGTAAAATTACAGGAAAAAAATGATGAATTGGATTTCATCAAAATTGAGAATTCTGTTCCTTGAAAAACACTGTTAAAAGAATAAAATGAGCAGCCACGTAATGGGAGAAAACATTTGTAAACCATGTATATGATAAAGAACTTGAATCAGAATACATAAATAACTCTCAAAACTCAATAATATAAAAACTAATAATCCGGGACGCCTGGGTGGCTCAGTTGGTTAAGCAGCTGCCTTCGGCTCGGGTCATGATCCCAGCGTCCTGGGATCGAGTCCCACATCGGGCTCCTTGCTCCGCAGGGAGCCTGCTTCTCCGACTCTTCCTTCCACTCTGTCTGCCTGTGCTTGCTCTCACTCACTCTCTCTCTGACAAATAAATAAAATCTTAAAAAAAAAACCTAATAATCCAACTAAATTTGGGCAAAATATTTGAATAGGAACTTCACTAAACATAACACATGGACGATAAGCACATAAAAAGATGCTTAACATCACGAGTCATTAGGAAAATGCAAATCAAAGCCACAGTGAAATACCAGATTATTCCCTCTAAGATGGCTAGAATCAAAAAGATAATAAGTGTGGGTGAAGATGTGGAGAAATTGGACTCTTATACACTGTTGGTAAGCATGTAAAACCACTTTGGAAAACAACTGGGTAGTTTCTTAAAAAGTTAAATTTATGGCTAAAATAGGACCCAGCCATTCAACCTCTAAGTGTTTACCCAAAAGATATGAAAGCAAAGGTCCATACAAAGACTTATACATGAATGTTCACAGCAATTTTATGTGTAGTAGCCAAAACCTGGAAACAACCCAAATATCCGCTAATAGGTGAATGGATAAACAAACTGTGGCTTCTCTGCATGATGGAATACTACTCAGCTATGAAATGAACCACTGATGGATGCAAAAACATGAATGAATCTTAAAATAATTATATTGAATTAAAGATGTTAAAAAAAATACATAGTATGATTCTATTGATACATAATTCTTGAAAATGCAAAATAATCTACAGTGACAGAAAACAGACGAATGGTTGACTAGGAATGGGGAATAAACCAAGCGATTTGCAAGGGACATAAACTTTGGGAGATTATAAGTATGTTCATTCTCTTGACTGCGATGGTTTCGTAAGCGTATACATGTGCCAAAGCTTACAGATTTCTAGACCTCAAATATATACAGTTTCCTGCATGTCAATTATACCTCAGTGGAGCTGTTCAAAATGTTTTTGTTCCTCACTTATACCAGCCACATGACAAGGGCTCAAGAGCCACATGTAGCTAGTGGTTATCAGACTGGACATTGTAGATAAAGAGCAGTACCATCAGCACAGAAAGTTCTAGTAAGCAGCAATGCTCTAAACTAGGGTGTAGGCAAACTATATGCCAGGGACCACACTGCCTGTTTTTCTAAATCCAGTTTTACTGGAACACAGTTATGCCCGTCATTTACATACTGTCAGTGGTTGGTACAGCTACTAGGGCAAAGTAGGTAGTTGCAATAGAGACCTTATGGTCTACAAACCTAGATTATTTACTATCTGCCCTTTTGCTTATTCTGGTCTAAATCAAACACTCTGAACACAGACTATATCTGTCCTGTTCACTGCTATATAACCAAACCAGTGTTTATTGAGTACCTCACATATGCACTGTCTTAAGCACTAGAGAGGCAGCCTTCAACAATACAGAAGATAAGATCCCAATTCTCACGGTTTTCACAATCTGCCAAAGGGTTCAGCTCACATGAGAAGTAAATAAAAAAAAAAGAGGCAAGGATGAATGCTAAGATGAAAATAAAACAGAGGTATGGAGCATGACTGAGGGCAGCAACTTCCACTTCGGTAGTCAGGACAGCCCTCTGAGAGGACCAGACATCTGAACATGAGTGAGACAACACTGCAAAGACCTGTGGCAGAAGCCGAGGGAAGAGCAACACCCAAGGCCTCAGAATAGGAGTGAATCAGAAGACCCAAGGCCCATGTGGCTGGAGAATACACAAGGTGGAAAAGGTAGATAAGATGGGAGAAATAGAGAAGGCTAAGAAAAGGCATCTGAATTTTATCTAAGTATGACAGAAAGTCACTATAGGATTTTAAGGAAGACAGCAATATGATCAGTTTACATTTTTACAGATCACTCTGGTGCTGCTAAGTGGAAACTGGGCCAGGGAAGAGCAAGAAAAGTTTAGCAAGTTAGGGAGTTTCTGGAAAGTTACAAGTGAGAGATGGTGGTGGGCTGGCTTGGGCTACAGTGGCAGCAGTAGAGAGGAAGTGGAGAAATTAAAGTTATGTTGTGAATAGTTGACTGGCCTTTCTGACGGTTGTGGTAGAGTGAAGAAATGAAGGAGTCAAAAATGAATCCCAGATTTTAGCTTGAACAAGTGGAACAACAGTATGAACCACAAATATGGGAGAAACTACTAACAGTAAGAGCTAATACTTACTGAGTGCATATTATATGTCGGTATTCACTCAATTTCACATTTAGTACTCCCAACAATCTTGAATAGATAGGTACTATATTATGTTCATTTTAGAAATAGGAAACTGAAGGTTAAGGTTATGGTCAGAAAAATAGGACAAACACAGTGAAGATTTGAACATGGGTCATCGCACTCCAAATTTCACCACATTGCATGCAATTGCCTCTTTAACAGTAATTTCTGGGAATATGAACTACAGTAGAGGCAATGGTGGTACCACTGGATTAACGGTCTCTCAGCATGACTAGCTTGAAAGATGCTACTGTTTTGCTTTTTTTTTTTTTTAATTAAAGATCACCTTGTTTCATAGAATGAAAGAAGTAATGGTCATCTATATACTTTTCAAAGCACTTTCTGCAGCATTACCCCTCTGATTCCCATTTTACAAATGAGGAAACTGAAACAGGTCAAGTGATTTCCTCAAGATCATCAAGATAGTAATAGAACTAGAACTAAAAGCCAGATGAACTGACTCCATATAGTGATCTGGCCAATAAACTTGTCTTTAAAAATTCAGATCATTCAGAAAAAAAAAAAAAACACGTTTTATATCACTACCAAAATACATATATGAAACAGAGAAAAAGAAGTAATACAAAATTGTTCTCACTATTACTCATTTGCTAGGATTTATTTTTCTATTTAATTTTTTTTTATAATTTTGATTGTAACTGGCAATTTAAACAACATTGATCTATACCTTGGTAATTAACACTATAACACACAGTACAATCACACAGTAGACTTTTTAAGAAATAAGTCTCATGACTCAGTAAAACTACCAAACACCAAAAGGGCAAAATAGAACATAAAGATGAGTCTGTTGAGTATTTGGCTTACCTGAAGACTAGTGTCTGTAAAAGTGTAAATGGCAATGATTCCATGAACTACAGTTTGGAAATATTTTTTATTATAATTACTTTCTATTCCTAATATGGAGATCTGAAATCAAGGCATGCCTGCTAATATTTAAAATGAGAGAGATGCACTTTTATCTATAAAAATATTAAAAGAAAGCAGTTCTTCAACCTCGTCTTTGCCCCAAAGGTAGTAAAAAGCTACAGAATGCCCAGATTGGCAAAATCTATTTCCTTTGAAAAGAAAGAAAGAAAGAGATAAAGAGAAGGGAAGGAACGAAGGAGGGAAAGAAGGGAGGGAGGAAGGAAGGAAAAGACTTGATAACGTGACAGCCCATTAAGATGTATAATGAAGGACAGCATCTTAAGGACAATGGCTTAAGATGGGAGGCAATTTTTCATTTATTGGACAAGTACTACTTGATAAATGATCAAGCTACTCAAATGTCCTTTGCCAGCATGCTTAATTTCCTTTAGTAAGAGAACTGCCCAGGAATATCAATCTTTGATTTTTCCCAATTCCTTAAGTTTACAGGAATAGAAAAATGCTTTCAAGTCTGTGTCAATTACTCTGAACATTCATTTACCTTCCCGAATGTGGCGCTAGCTGGATGAATTCTCTCTCTCTCTCGCTCGCTCACACACACACACACACACACACACAGCTATCCCTGCATCTCATCTCAGAAGGGAAAAAGCGACAAGGACACACCACAGCCTCAATACATCAATGGCCGGCCAGCACTTCAGCCCATCTATCACCAAGTGCACGGGCACCCCTAGGTGGCCCCGCGACAGGGTCAAGATCCCGTGGAGCGCCCATTCCCTTCTGTACTCCAAGCACCATCTCACCTCTCCTCAAATGACCTCTCGCCAACCCAGGATCCTGGTGCGCAGAAGCATGAAAGGCTGTGAGGTCTGGACCATCATCAGGTTCTCATGACACAAACGCGGCGCCTCCAGACATTTCTTAGGGAAGAGTTCGGTGATCCCTCTAATCCCAATTTGTTTCCAGAGAAACTGGAGGGGCACCACCAGGACACAGGGCAAAAAAAAGGGGGGCCAAATAGCAGAAGGTCAGGGGGTGGGTGGGTGAATGGGTGGAGGAGGAGTGGACACGGCCAGAAAGCCCCAAATGCCGCCGGCAGACAGCAGGACTGCAGAGGCCGGCGGCTCTCGGCCACGTGCACTTGCCCAGGGGACCCTTTCCAAGACGCCCGGCCCGGTCCGCACCAGCACGCCGCACCGCGGCCGTGTGCACCCGGACGGAACGCTACAAGTTGTCGCCAGCGTCCCCGCTCCCGGCTCTGACAGGTCACGCTCGGCGCCCCATGCCCCACGCCCGGGCCCCTCTCCGACCCCGCCGCGGCCTGGGGGGACCAGGGGACCCCGCAGGGCGAAGGCTCCTGTGCCCGGCCCCCGCGACCCTCCACCGCAGTCCACGGCCCCGCCCAGCCCGGTTCCAGCTCTACCAAACCTCCGTGCCTCTGCGGGATGGACCGTGAGCATCCCGACCACACCTGCGAGGCTGACCGCCACCTCCTAGCCCCCGGAGTCGTGGCGGAAGCGCCCAGTCCGCGCAGGAACCTCCCCCGCCCCACCCCACCAAAAAAAACCGCGGAGCGGCCGCGCCTCAGCGTCCAGGTGCGAGGCCGAGCGCCGCAGCCCGCCCGCCCGCCCGCCTACCTTCCTCAGCGCGGGGTGCCGGCCCCGGCCGACGCCACGGGCCCTGACGACTGGGAGGTGACCCTGTCCGCAGACGGTGAGCACCCGGGGGTCCTCGGGGGGGCACCCAAGGGCCGAGCCCTCGGGGGAGGGGGTGCCGGGGAAAGGCGAGGCCCCAGTGTCCGCCCGCGCGCCCCGACTGAAGGAGGAGCCCGGCCGCCGGTCCCGCGGCGGATGAAGACAGGGAGAGGGAGCCTGTGGGGGCCGCTCCGAGAGCGTTTGCAACTCTGGACGCGAAACCCGGGCGTCTCGGGGTGACTTGGGGGACCGCGGCGCCGTAAGGGCGGGGAAGGCGGGAACGTCCCAGAACTCGCCTGCGGGCCGCGAGCCTCGAGCGTTAATCCCCGAGGCAACCGGCTCGTGCGCGGCGGTGGCGGCGCGGAGGGCGCGCGCGGGGAGTGGGGCGGCTGCGGCGGGCGCAGGGCGCCGCTCAACGTCCTCACCTTTTTGGTGCCGGGGCCTCCCGCGATCCGAGACACGCCTGTCAGAGAAGAGGAGCGCCCCGGCTGCCCCCCTAGAGTCTCCTGCTGGGGGGACATCGCTTCCATGAAGAAGACTTTCCCTCAAATCCCAGCCCAGGAGGAGGCTACGCGGTCATGTCCGCGGGACGCCTGCCGGCGGGGCGAGGACGCGTGGGCCCGAGGCGGCTGTCGCGCTCAGGCAGGGAGCCGGGCTGCCGGCGCGCCTCCCGTCGGGGCCATGCACTGCAGCTGTGCTCGGCACCGCGGGCTGCAGGCGATTGCGGCGGCGACTGCCCGTCCGCGCCTCGGCCCGCCCCGCCTCGGGCCCGCCCCCTCCGCGCCGGGCGCCCCGCGCCGGGACCCGCCCCCGGCCGCCGTCCTCGGGCCGCGGCGCTCCTAGCGGTTTCCTCGGACTGCGACGCGCAGGGCCCGCCGTATTTCTCTGCTTGCAGAGATCTGCTAGGGAACAGGCGACCGACTGACCTTGCCAGCCTGCGACTCCGGGCAGGCAGGCCCAGCCCGCAGGAGCTCACCGGCACGGTCGCGCGCCTCTCCCGCCGCCCAGCCCACGCGCACCCGTCCCCATCCCTGCCAGCGCTGCGCCCGCCGGGGACGGCGACGCGGCAGCGCGTGCGGCGGCGCAGTCGCGGCGACCTCAGCCAGAACCGGGTAGTTGCGGTGATTCCTGCCTCGCTTTCAGTGGACTGCAGAGGGGTCCCGCCGATCCCGGACCGCGTTCCCACTCCCCACCCCCGGCCCCTAAGCCCCCATTCCCGAGGTCTCGGGTTGGAGCTGCACATCGCAGGGTACCGCGGCTGTGCACATTGGGAAGCCCCCAGCACCGCCTGACCTCTTGAGCAATCCCGAACGTTAGCGTGTTGGGGTAGCCCTCCTTGGCTTCTGCAGCCGCAGGTCAGCAGCCTCGGCACAATTTGCACCAGCGGTTTCCGCTGTCTGCGGCTGCAAAGACACGGGCATTCCAAACGTCAAAGAGCAATTAAGGAAAATGCAGGCAAGAGAGAGGACCCTGAAATTTGGCTTTGCCATTGAGAAGGCTACAATATGTGGAAGTGTTTATCAGATATCTGCACCGAGAGCATAACTTCCTGACAGCCCAAATAGTGGCAAATTTTTTTAAAGCCAGAGAATAATCAGAGGGAGGGGATTTGGAGCCAACCCCGGGCGAGTCGAGGGTTGCACTTTGCAGGACCGACTGACTGGTGCGGATGATTCGGTAGGTGGCATTCTTCCCTTGGAGTCAGGACTACACGAAGGGTGGATTAGCGAGGAAGGACACACCACTCCATGATATTATGTTGTTGAAGGAGGTTTGTTTGTTTTTGTGATTTTTCTTTTTTTAATTGAGGTTCCTGTGGGGTTGGGCTGTTATCAAGACAGGTTGTAGAAGAATAGGGCTCTGGCTGGCTCTGTTCCAAGCAGGAGATGCTGTCCAAAACACACACACACACACACACACACACACACTCATTTACATACACCCCACCCCCAAACACTGGCATTGTTTATTGTGGAAGTAATGGGGAGAAAATGTCTCAGCCCATTTTAAGCCTTGTCCATATCACATTGTTCAAAACAAACTTACATAGGCTGTAAAAATCTTGGTTTATATAATATATATACACACATATTTATAAATTGTTCATATATATATATATATATATATATGTATAGGGGCACAGATGCAATTTTTCAGGGGTAGCTCTCTTTCTGAAGCTTAGACCCATGTGTCATGAGAGGACTTTGTACCCACTATAAAGTTTACCAAGGATTTTGTACTGCAGACAGCTTTGCAGTTCCTTTCATCTGTGCTGAAATCATGGTATTATTATGTTTCCTATCATGAATGGACAATCCCAGTTTCCTTACACTGGTTCATTTTTTAAATTTCAATAATACTTATCTCCCTTTAATATTTCATGTAATTAACTTAATATCTTTAGTGTTTATTATCTGCCTATCTTCCAGCGGTTAGAAATCTTTTTGTTATTGTTGTTTACTGTTGTATCTCAGGTGTCTAGAGCAGTGTCTGGCACAATAAATGTTTGTTGATTAAATGAATGAACGAGACACAAAAAGGATATGAGATTAGTCCAGAAGGGCCAGGCTTGGATTGTTATTTTATGCTGAGAGTCTCATGGATTATCAGGTGTTTCTTTTTGAGATGATATCTCATGCTCTAATCACATGTGAAAAACTCACTTTCACTTTAGAATTTGTAAGTGTTCTTATTTAAAATTCCATTAGTTTTGATTTGCATAGAAAACCATCCTCTCTTGTAAGGAGTTTTGAGGGAGATCTCACTTCCTAAAGAACATTGTGTTTGCTCAGATTAACATTATCACCAGAGTAATGTTGTACACAAATAAGATCACAGTCACTCCTGAACTTAAAACCTTCCTTGGCTCATATGTCCATGGAATAAATAGCAAATGCTCAGTGTGATATACAAGGCTGTCTACATTTTGTCTTATCTTCTGCTCTACTTCAACTCTAGCCCTGTTCTCCCTCACACTGAACTATGTGCACTTCCAAGAACGCCTTGAGCTCTCACATCTTCATGGCTTTGAACTTGCTGTTCTTGTTGCCTAGGAAGTTTTCCTTCCCTGTTTTACATGTATTCCTCTAGGGCCTGGTGCAGAGCAAATACCTGGTAAGTATTTGTTGAGGAAATAAATCTTTAGGACTTATATCTGTAAGTACCTCAAGAAAATCTTTCTTTCTTTTTATCTAGCTACTGCCACACACCAACCACACACACAAGGTTAAGTGCACCTTTTGTAGTAGTAACATAACATTTATTGAGTTACTTTATACCAGGTACTAGTTAGTCTAAGAATTTTACCCATTTTAATTCATTTAAATCTTAACTACAAGCTAGATTCCCTTACACCCATTTTATGCACGGGAAAACCCAAGTCATAATGATGTTAGGTAACTTCTTCAAACAGCTGGTAAGTAGAGAAGCCAGATTTGGAACCTGGGAGTCTGCTCCAGAATCAATGCTCTTAACCACTTGTCCATCCTGCCTCTCCTGTGTGCTTCCTTCTCCTTGCAGCACACATTGTACTAGGCTGTTTCCGTCTGTTTTACTTGACTGTAAGCTTCTTGAAATTAAAGGTCATTTTTTGTCTTCTCTTCTTTTGTGTGCCAAGCACAGAGTTATACTCTGAATAATTTTTCCCCCAATGGCTTAGCTTTGAATGAATGAGTGAAATAGTAAAAATAACCATTTTCATTCTCTATACACTTTAAGGAAGATGCTCTGATGTGGGAGAAATAAATGGTAGATTAGTCCTCTCATTCCTTAGACAGTAAAAGCATTTTCCCTGCACTGGGAATGTTACCTTGTAGTAAGTGTGAAGCCAGAAAACAATACTGATGACAAGGCAATTGAAGGAGTGTGATGACCAGGTCTGACACAAGCAGGATGCATCCAGCATATTTTGAAATAAACTGTAAAGCAAAGTACTAAGAATAGCGTAGTTTAACAGCTGGGAAACACCAATAGCAGACCTTTAACAGGAACTAGTCTAAGAATGAAACCAAAATGTTTGGCCAATTATTAGATTGAGTAACAGTGAATAAATTTAACTGTGAAAGGGGATGTCTGCACGACTCATTTATCCAATATATATTTATTGTGTGTCTGCCATGTGCCAGACATTGTGCCAGGCACTTCGGATATAGTCAGGTCCACAGGCGTCATCTTTGTAAGCCCTAAAATGGACATTAGAATCATTGGCAGTGCTATCTGAATATCCCAGAGCAGAGACTGCGACCTGATGGACCACAGAGTGAATTCAGGCATGTTTTTCAGCATAGTGCTTTTTTCTTTTTCAAACTTGTTACCAACCTTAAAAATCAAGATATTTCACATGGAAATCCGGGCTAAATTTCTCCAAGACAACAGCTAAAACTGAGTTGTAGCTGTTGTTATTACATTTAATGCTCATGGTTGTCATAATCTCCCCTGTCTCTAGTGCTGGGGAACTACTAACAGCTAAGGTAGTGGCAGATGAAATACTGACAAGAGAGATAATGAGGCCAGAGAAGAATGACAAATATCAAGTGTGTGTGTGTGTGTGTGTGTGTGTGTGTGTGTGTGAGAGAGAGAGAGAGAGAGAGAGAAATTAATAGAATTTTTCTGGAAGAGAAAAAGTTGATAGTGTCTCACTGTTGTAAGAGATCAAGCCCTACCCAAGATGACTATGAACCTTGATATAAGAGAGGTTATAACCTAATTACCAAGATCAGACATTGGGACTTTCTTATCCTTTGGTTAGAATCTCAAGGGGGCTATTTCCTTATCAGAATCCCAGTTCTAAGAGTGGAAGGTTATGAAGTGGGAGACAGAGGAGTTAGGAAAAGCAGAGGAGGAAGAAAGGAAGAAACAGAGTATAGAAGGAGAATGTTAAGAGCTGAGGTTGAAGAAAGAGCTTGGCCAGACTAGAAGGACCTTGGATTCTGTTGTAAAAATTTAGATATTATTCTTTAGGGAAAGTGATAAAAATGACTGGCATCTGTTGAATGCCTCTCATGTACTGGATATACATTACATGTATTATCTCATTTAACCTCTACCATCACCAAAGACATTTGTATTATTATACTCATTTTAACTATGAAAATGAGGGGTGCCTAGGTGGCTTAGTTGGTTGAGCATCTGACTCTTGATTTTGACTCAGGTCTTGATCTCAGGATCATGAGATTGAGCCCTGCATCAGACTCTACACTGGATGCGGAGCCTCCTTAAGATCTTCTATCTCTCTCTCTCTCCCAAAAATAAATAAACAAAAAGAAAGTTTAAAAATAAATGAATAAATGAATAAAAAGATGAAAGAGAAAAACAACTTTCCAAGGTCATTAATCAAAAGGTGGTGGTGCCAGAACTTGAACCCAGATCTGATGGAGTCCAAAGGCCATACGCTTATGATGTCACAGTATTATAATATTAATAATAGGTATCACTTATTGAGAGTTAACTTTGAAGGATATGGAGAAACGGATTTGTAGTCAAAACACTAAGCTAAGCACTTCACACACTATCATAATCTTTGAGACAACCTTAATGTTTTGTATTTTTATGTCCACTACATAAGTGAAGAGCTCAGAGATATTAAAGTACTTATCAGAGATTGTATGGCTATGAGTGGAAGAGCCAGAATCAAACCCAGGACACCCAAAACTCATATTCATAACCACTACACCTGATGGTATGGTCTTCTTTTTGTTCCCTGTGGCTGAAGAACATCCTCAATTATGTTCCATTCATTTCATGTGAGATCAAACTAGATATGCCCCTAAACCCTTCCACTTAGTCCATGGTAAGCTTGCTTGCTGGTGAGAGGCTTAGCTTAGTTATTTTTAAAGTAGATTTTACAAAGCAACCTGATATTTTAATAAGAAACAGCTAAAAGGAGAGATGTCTATTTTTCATCAAAGTTTAGGTTGCTCTGTGAGCCAGATTAAATTAATTAACTGATTATCATTTGTTGTCTGTCACATGCCTAATGTTCTTCCCCATTCTTCAAGGGTAAGGACAGTCTGTGACACCTCTCCCCACAAAACACTTCAGGTTTCTTTTTTCTCATTGTTTTTCCTAGGCATTTCAACTGACTGCATGTTGTTAGCTCTGTCAACATGTTCATGTTATGATCCTCCCTGAGCACTTGTGGAAATTAGCCCTTTTAATTTTGCTCCTGTTTCACGGCTATATCTGCAGCACAGTTGATTATTGTCTATGCTGATATTGTAGAGATAAGGGAGCAGAGTGCATGAGTAGGTTTGGTAAGTTGTGCAAAATTGCTCAGCTAATAAGTAGGGCAACAGCATTTCAGTCCAGTTCTGATTCTTAAAAGTATGAAACTTAAATCGTTTCCCTTAAATCCTATTTAAATTATAAATGAAAATCAATTGTTGCATATTTGCAATGAAAAATAACAGAAGATGGTATGGTAATAAAATGTGTTTACTGCAGCATTTTTTAGAATAGCCAAATTATGGAAAGAACTCAATGTCCATCAATAGATGAATGGATAAAGAAAATGTAGAATATATATGCAATGGAGTATTAGTCATAAAAAAGAGTGAATTCTTGATGCTTGCAGCAACATGGATAGAGCTAGAGAGTATAATGTTAAGCAAAATAAGTCAGATAAGGACAAATACCATATGAGTTCACTCATATGTAGAATTTAAGAAGCAAAACAAATGAACAAAGAAAAAAGGACAAGAACCCTTAGACTCTCAAATGTAGAGAAAAAACTGGTGGCTTCCAGAGGGGTGGTGGGTGTTTTTAATTTACCCAAAACACTGGATGTTCTTTAGATCTTAAAGTTAAGTTTTGTATCTAGTTTACTTATTTGCTCTGTAATGACATTGGTTTGGGTCCTCATTTTAAACTTGCAGCCCTCTTTTCATCTATTATTTCATCTTTGAGCAAAGAATGAGCAAGACGAAACAAAGTGATGTGGCAGTGATGCAGAAATACTATAGCACAACATGAAATCATGTACTGCATGCAAAAAATAGAGTCCAACCAAATGAAAATATAAACTAAAGGAACAGAAAATAACTAATAAATTCTGCATTCTCTGGAGCTTAATGAGAACCAGTATTCAATGGATAAGAGCTTAAAGATGAAATAACAAATTAAAAAACAGATTGCAAGCTTAAAATGAGGACCCAAATCAATGTGATATTGTTAGTGCCTAGAATGCTGTTGAGCAAGTTAGAGGTGCCCAGTAAGTATCTGTTGAATGAATGAACGGATGAAGAAAGATTTCTTCACTTATTCAGGCATGAAAACCAACTTATCTAATTTCTGGCTCCTATAAAGGGAGGTTGGAAGTCACCACTAGAGCTTAAAAAACACATAAAAAGCTGAACATACTGAAAAATTTACCACTCTTTTTGGATCTATAGGTGGGGAACACACAAGGCAAAGTGCTGCACACAACACTGGAGAGACAGGAAAATATAGGGAGCCAGGGATTCCTGATGCAGACACTCACAAGCAGAAGCTGCTGCTGTGCCAGTGTAGGAAAACCTGACTGTAATTGATGAATAGCTATAGGCTCAGTGTGAACAATCAGAAAGTTAAAGTCTCCAAGGGGACCTAGACATGGTAGTGTTGGGTGGGGGGGGGGGGGGTCCCACAACACTGTAAGATTTTCAGGATACTAAGTATCAGAAAAATTCCTGAGGGCTTTCAACTGAGAGAGAGGGAGAAAGAGCCATTTAAAAAAATATATTTTATTTATTTATTTATTTGTCAGAGAGATACCCAGTGCAAGTGCAGGGCAGGGGGAATGGGAGGCAGAGGTAGAAGCAGGGTCCCTACTGAGCAAGGAGCCTGATATGGGACTCGATCTCAGGACTCTGGGGTCATGACCTGAGCCAAAGGCAAACTCTTAACTGAGTGAGCCACCCAGGTGTCCCAAAAAGGAACCATTTTGAAATACACCAGAGCATTCTGTTTTCTTAGTAACTCCTGCCTTTCAGGGAAATTTAGTTAACCAGAGCCTTACCTGGTTTATATTAGAACCTAAGTAACCCGGGGAAATGAAATACCCATTCCAGCCCTCCTTAGCCATCCTGTTCCACCTAAGAGGGGAGAGAAAAAACCCCCAAGAAACACTTGTGAAGTTCACAGTCCAGAAGCATAGGCTCACTAAAACACAGACCTAATAATAAGACTATAGAATGTTTTCCCTTCCCAACACCTCACCAGCACATTATTAAAGGCCTATTTACTGCAGTTCCTTTTATCTAGTACAGCATGTCTAGCTATCAAGATAGAGTTATAAGGCATAACAAAAAGGGAACAAAACAACACTCGCTCCCCCCAACACACACAATTTGAGGAGACAGAGTATGTATCACATCCAGACATGGCAGGGACATTGGAATTGTCAGACTGGGAATTTAAAACGGCTATGAGTTATATACAAAGAGCTCTACTGGATAAAGTAGACAACGCAAGAATAGATGGGCAATGTAAGCGGAAAGATGGAAATCCTAAGAAAGAACCCAAAAGAAATGCTAGAGGTTAAAAAAAGAGAGAGAGAGGAAAAAAAAGTAACAGAAAGGATGTCTTTTATGGGCTCATTAGATTAGACATGGCTAAAGAAAGACTCTCTGAGCTAAAGAATATATTCACAGAATACCTGAAAACCAAAAAGGAAAGAGAACAGAGGCTGAAGCAGAATGTAGTCTCTAAGGTCTATGGGACAACTATAAAAGTGTAACATACACATAATGAGGATAGCCATTGGAATACCCAGTGGGAAGGAGAAGAGAAAGAGAAAGGAACAGAAGAAATGTTTGAAACAATAATGACTGAGAATTTCCCCCAAATACTGTCATACATGAAACCACAGATCCAGGAAGCTAAACAACACCAAATAAGAGAAATACCAACAGACTACACCTAAGTGTATCCTTCTCAAATTACAGAAAATAAAAGATGAAGAAAAAATAGTAAACAAAGCCAGAGGTAAAAGACTCCTTACCTAAAGAGAAGCAAAGATAATTACATGTGACTTCTCAGAAACCATGCTAACAAGATGACAGTGGAGTGAAGTATGTAAGGTATTGAGAGAAAAAAAAATGCCAACCTAGAATTCTGCACCCTGAAATTTTTTTATTAAAAAGTGAAGGAGAAATAAAAACTTAGACAAAGAAAAATTAAGGGAATTTCTTGCCAATAGACTTGCCTTACAAGAAATGTTAAAGGAAATTCTTTAGAAAGAAGGAATATAACACAGATCAGAAACTCACAGCTACATAAGAAAAGGAAAAACATCAAAGAGAACAAGTGAAGATAAAATAAAACCTTTTTTCTTACTTTTAACTAATCTGACATAATAGTTTGTTAAAAAATAATAGTAGTGATGTATTCAGTTATGTATGCTTATGTATATGTGAGATATATATGTGCATATACATATATGCATACCCACACACATATACAGTGAACATCATACTTAATGGTGAGAAACTCAAAGCTCCCACTAAGATCAGGTAAAAGACAAAGATGTTCCCTCTCACTACACCTTTCAACATCATACTGGAAGTCTTTGCTAATGCATAAGGCAGGAAAAGGAAAAAGGTATACAAATTGGAAGGATAACATAAAAATTTCTTTCTTTCTCTCTCTCTCTCTCTGTGTCTCTTTCTCTCTTTCTTTTCCAATGGCACAATCATCTATGTAGAACATTGAAAAAAAAGTCAGCTAACTCCTGGACCCAATAAGTGATTATAGAAAGGGTGTAAAATATACAGTTTATATATAAAAGTCAGTTGCTTTCCTATGTCCCAACAATGAACATGTGGAATTTTAAAATAGAAACACAGTAACTGGGGGAGGAGTCAAGATGGTGGAGAAGTAGCAGGCTAAGACTACATCAGCTAGCAGGAGATCAGCTAGATAGCTTATCTAAAGATTGCAAACACCTGAAAATCCATCGGCAGATCGAAGAGAAGAAGAACAGCAATTCTGGAAACAGAAAAACAACCACTTTCTGAAAGGTAGGACTGGCATAGAAGTGAATTCAAAGTGATGGGAAGATAGAACCTGGGGGGGAGGGGCTGGCTCCGGGCAAGCAGCAGAGCAATGGAGCACAAAATCAGGACTTTTAAAAGTCTGTTCGCTCCAGAGGCTAAACCGGGGCGAAGCCCACGCGGGGTCAGCGTGGCCTCAGGTCCCGCAGGGTCACAGAAGGATCGGGGGTGTCTGAGTGTCGCAGAGCTTGCGGGTATTGGAACGGGAAAGCCGGCTACAGAGACAGAACCGACAGTAAGATCACAGCTCGGTGTTACCTTGAACCGGTCGCAGGCTCGGTGAGCTCGGAGCGTGGCCGGAGGTCAGGCAGAAGGGAGTAACTGGACGCTGTTCTCTGAGGGCGCACTGAGGAGTGGGGCCCTGGGCTCTCAGCTCCTCTGGGCCGGAGACCAGGAGGCCGCCATTTGTATTCCCGTCCTCCAGAACTCTACGGAAAGCGCTCAGGGAACAAAAGCTCCTGAAAGCAAACCCGAGCGGATTACTCACCCCGGCCCCTGATAAGGGCGGTGCAATTCCGCCTGGGGCAAAGACACTTGAGAATCACTACAACAGGCCCCTCCCTCAGAAGATCAACAAGAAATCCAGCCGAGACCAAGTTCACCTACCAAGGAGTGCGGTTTCAATACCAAGGAGAGCAGCAGAATTCCAGAAGAGGAGAAGGCAAAGCACGGAACTCATGGCTTTCTCCCTGTGATTTTTTTTAGTCTTGCAGTTAATTTAATTTTTTTCTTTTTCATTTTTTGTTTTTTTTCTCTCGCCTTCTGGAATTTTTTTTTTAACTTTTACCTTTTTCTTTTTTAACGTTTTTTAACTAGTTTATCTAATATATATATTTTTTCTTTTTTATATTTTTCTTATTTGTTGTCTTTTTTTTAATTCTTTTCTTTTCTTTTTTTTTTCTTTCTTCCTTTTTGAACCTCTTTTTATCCCCTTTCTCCCCCCTCAATATTTGGGATCTCTTCTGATTTGGTTAAAGCATATTTTCCTGGGGTTGTTGCCACCCTTTTAGTATTTTACTTGCTCCTTCATATACTCTTATCTGGACAAAATGACATGACGGAAAAATTCACCACAAAAAAAAGAACAAGAGGCAGTACCGAAGGCTAGGGACCTAATCAATACAAACATTGGTAATATGTCAGATCTAGAGTTCAGAATGACAATTCTCAAGGTTCTAGCCGGGCTCGAAAAAGGCATGGAAGATATTAGAGAAACGCTCTCGAGAGATATAAAAGCCCTTTCTGGAGAAATAAAAGAACTAAAATCTAACCAAGTGGAAATCAAAAAAGCTATTAATGAGGTGCAATCAAAAATGGAGGCTCTCACTGCTAGGATAAATGAGGCAGAAGAAAGAATTAGTGATATAGAAGACCAAATGACAGAGAATAAAGAAGCTGAGCAAAAGAGGGACAAACAGCTACTGGACCACGAGGGGAGAATTCGAGAGATAAGTGACACCATAAGACGAAACAACATTAGAATAATTGGGATTCCAGAAGAAGAAGAAAGAGAGAGGGGATCAGAAGGTATACTGGAGAGAATTATTGGGGAGAATTTCCCCAATATGGCAAAGGGAACGAGCATCAAAATTCAGGAGGTTCAGAGAACACCCCTCAAAATCAATAAGAATAGGCCCACACCCCGTCACCTAATAGTAAAATTTACAAGTCTCAGTGACAAAGAGAAAATCCTGAAAGCAGCCCGGGAAAAGAAGTCTGTAACATACAATGGTAAAAATATTAGATTGGCAGCTGACTTATCCACAGAGACCTGGCAGGCCAGAAAGAGCTGGCATGATATTTTCAGAAAACTAAACGAGAAAAACATGCATCCAAGAATACTATATCCAGCTAGGCTATCATTGAAAATAGAAGGAGAGATTAAAAGCTTCCAGGACAAACAAAAACTGAAAGAATTTGCAAACACCAAACGAGCTCTACAGGAAATACTGAAAGGGGTCCTCTAAGCAAAGAGAGAGCCTACAAGTGGTAGATCAGAAAGGAACAGAGACCATATACAGTAACAGTCACCTTACAGGCAATACAATGGCACTAAATTCATATCTCTCAATAGTTACCCTGAATGTTAATGGGCTAAATGCCCCTGTCAAAAGACACAGGGTATCAGAATGGATAAAAAAACAAACCCATCTATATGTTGCCTCCAAGAAACTCATTTTAAGCCCGAAGACACCTCCAGATTTAAAGTGAGGGGGTGGAAAAGAATTTACCATGCTAATGGACATCAGAAGAAAGCAGGAGTGGCAATCTTTATATCAGATCAATTAGATTTTAAGCCAAAGACTATAATAAGAGATGAGGAAGGACACTATATCATACTCAAAGGGTCTGTCCAACAAGAAGATTTAACAATTTTAAATATCTATGCCCCCAACGTGGGAGCAGCCAACTATATAAACCAATTAATAACAAAATCAAAGAAACACATCAACAATAATACAATAATAGTAGGGGACTTTAACACTCCCCTCACTGAAATGGACAGATCATCCAAGCAAAAGATCAGCAAGGAAATAAAGGCCTTAAACGACACACTGGACCAGATGGACATCACAGATATATTCAGAACATTTCATCCCAAAACGACAGAATACACATTCTTCTCTAGTGCACATGGAACATTCTCCAGAATAGATCACATCCTCGGTCCTAAATCAGGACTCAACCGGTATCAAAAGATTGGGATCATTCCCTGCATATTTTCAGACCACAATGCTCTAAAGCTAGAACTCAACCACAAAAGGAAGTTTGGAAAGAACCCAAATACATGGAGACTAAACAGCATCCTTCTAAAGAATGAATGGGTCAACCGGGAAATTAAAGAAGAATTGAAAAAAATCATGGAAACAAATGATAATGAAAATACAACAGTTCAAAATCTGTGGGACACAACAAGGCAGTCCTGAGAGGAAAATATATAGCGGTGCAAGCCTTTCTCAAGAAACAAGAAAGTCTCAGGTACACAACCTAACCCTACACCTAAAGGAGCTGGAGAAAGAACAAGAAAGAAACCCTAAGCCCAGCAGGAGAAGAGAAATCATAAAGATCAGAGCAGAAATCAATGAAATAGAAACCAAAAAAACAATAGAACAAATCAACGAAACTAGGAGCTGGTTCTTTGAAAGAATTAATAAAATTGATAAACCCCTGGCCCGACTTACCAAAAAGAAAAGAGAAAGGACCCAAATAAATAAAATCATGAATGAAAGAGGAGAGATCACAACTAACACCAAAGAAATACAAACTATTATAAGGACATACTATGAGCAACTCTACGCCAACAAATTTGACAATTTGGAAGAAATGGATGCATTCCTAGAAACATATAAACTACCACAACTGAACCAGGAAGAAATAGTAAGCCTGAACAGACCCATAACCAGTAAGGAGATTGAAACAGTCATTAAAAATATCCAAACAAACAAAAGCCCAGGGCCAGACGGCTTCCCTGGGGAATTCTACCAAATATTTAAAGAAGAACTAATTCCTATTCTCCTGAAACTGTTCCAAAAAATAGCAATGGAAGGAAAACTTCCAAACTCATTTTATGAGGCCAGCATCACCTTGATCCCAAAACCAGACAAGGATAGCATGGAGGACATGGGGACTTAGAGTGGAGAAGGGAGTTGGGGGAAATTGGAAGGGGAGGTGTACCATGAGAGACTATGGACTCTGAAAAACAATCTGAGGGTTTTGAAGGGACGGGGGGTGGGAGGTTGGGGTACCAGGTGGTGGGTATTTTAGAGGGCACGGATTGCATGGAGCACGGGGTGTGGTGCAAAAATAATGAATACTGTTATGCTGGAAATAAAAAAAAAAAAAAATTAAAAAAAAATTAAAAAAAAAAAAAAAGAGAGCTATAGACCAATATCCTTGATGAACACAGATGCGAAAATACTAGCCAATAGGATTCAACAGTACATTAAAAGGATTATTCACCACGACCAAGTGGGATTTATTCCAGGGCTGCAAGGTTGGTTCAACATCCGCAAATCAGTCAATGTGATACAACACATC
Source organism: Mustela erminea (assembly GCF_009829155.1). Classification (NCBI taxonomy): domain Eukaryota; kingdom Metazoa; phylum Chordata; class Mammalia; order Carnivora; family Mustelidae; genus Mustela; species Mustela erminea. The sequence goes on from NC_045622.1 coordinate 7,589,580, forward strand.
AATAAAAGAAAGAACAAGAACCATATGATACTCTCAATAGATGCTGAAAAAGCATTTGACAAAGTACAGCATCCCTTCCTGATCAAAACTCTTCAAAGTGTAGGGATAGAGGGCACATACCTCAATATCATCAAAGCCATCTATGAAAAACCCACCGCAAATATCATTCTCAATGGAGAAAAACTGAAAGCTTTTCCGCTAAGGTCAGGAACACAGCAGGGATGTCCATTATCACCACTGCTATTCAACATAGTACTAGAGGTCCTAGCCTCAGTAATCAGACAGCAAAAGGAAATTAAAAGCATCCAAATCGGCAAAGAAGAAGTCAAATTATCAAATTATCAAATTATCACTCTTCACAGATGATATGATACTATATGTGGAAAACCCAAAAGACTCCTCTCCAAAACGGCTAGAACTTATACAGGAATTCAGTAAAGTGTCAGGATATAAAATCAATGCACAGAAATCAGTTGCATTTCTCTACACCAACAACAAGACAGAAGAAAGAGAAATTAAGGAGTCCATCCCATTTACAATTGCACCCAAAACCATAAGATACCTAGGAATAAACCTAACCAAAGAGGCACAGAATCTATACTCAGAAAACTATAAAGTACTCATGAAAGAAATTGAGGAAGACACAAAGAAATGGAAAAATGTTCCATGCTCCTGGATTGGAAGAATAAATATTGTGAAAATGTCTATGCTACCTAAAGCAATCTACACATTTAATGCAATACCTATCAAAGTACCATCCATATTTTTCAAAGAAATGGAACAAATAATTCTAAAATTTATATGGAGCCAGAAAAGACCTCGAATAGCCAAAGGGATATTGAAAAAGCAAGCCAAAGTTGGTGGCATCACAATTCCAGACTTCCAGCTCTATTACAAAGCTGTCATCATCAAGACAACATGGCACTGGCACAAAAACAGACACATAGATCAATGGAACAGAATAGAAAGCCCAGAAATAGACCCTCAACTCTACAGTCAACTAATCTTCGACAAAGCAGGAAAGAATGTCCAATGGAAAAAAGACAGCCTCTTCAATAAATGGTGTTGGGAAAATTGGACAGCCACATGCAGAAAAATGAAGTTGGACCATTTCCTTACACCACACACAAAAATAGACTCAAAATGGATGAAGGACCTCAATGTGCAAAAGGATTCCATCAAAATCCTTGAGGAGAACACAGGCAGAAACCTCTTCGACCTCAGCCACAGCAACATCTTCCTAGGAACAACGCCAAAGGCAAGGGAAGCAAGGGCAAAAATGAACTACTGGGATTTCATCAAGATCAAAAGCTTTTGCACAGCAAAGGAAACAGTTAACAAAATCAAAAGACAACTGACAGAATGGGAGAAGATATTTGCAAACGACATATCAGATAAAGGACTAGTGTCCAGAATCTATAAAGAACTTAGCAAACTCAACACCCAAAGAACAAATAATCCAATCAAGAAATGGGCAGAGGATATGAACAGACATTTCTGCAAAGAAGACATCCAGATGGCCAACAGACACATGAAAAAGTGCTCCATATCACTCGGCATCAGGGAAATACAAATCAAAACCACAATGAGATATCACCTCACACCAGTCAGAATGGCTAAAATCAACAAGTCAGGAAATGACAGATGCTGGCGAGGATGCGGAGAAAGGGGAACCCTCCTACACTGTTGGTGGGAATGCAAGCTGGTGCAGCCACTCTGGAAAACAGCATGGAGGTTCCTCAAAATGTTGAAAATAGAACTGCCCTATGACCCAGCAATTGCACTACTGGGTATTTACCCTAAAGATACAAACGTAGTGATCTAAAGGGGCACGTGCACCCGAATGTTTATAGCAGCAATGTCCACAATAGCCAAACTATGGAAACACAGAGGCTTACAAGATGTCCTAGATGTCCAAGATGAACCTAGATGTCCATCAACAGATGAATGGTTCAAGAAGAAGTGGTATATATACACAATGGAATAATATGCAGCCATCAAAAGAAATGAAATCTTGCCATTTGCGACAACATGGATGGAACTAGAGCGTATCATGCTTAGCGAAATAAATCAAGCAGAGAAAGACAACTATCATATGATCTCCCTGATATGAGGAAGTGGTGATGCAACATGAGGGCTTAAGTGGGTAGAAGAAGAATCAATGAAACAAGATGGAATTGGGAGGGAGACAAACCATAAGTGACTCTTAATCTCACAAAACAAACTGAGGGTTGCTGGGGGGAGGGGGGTTGGGAGAAGGAGGTGGGATTATGGACATTGGGGAGGGTATGTGCTTTGGTGAGTGCAGTGAAGTGTGTAAACCTGGTGATTCACAGACCTGTACCCCTGGGGATAAAAATATATGTTTATAAAAAATAAAAAATTAAATAAATAAATAAATAAATAAATAAGTACTTCATAGAAAGGGAACATTGAAAGGTCAATAAACGTTTGAAAAAAAAAAAAAGAAACACAGTAACTTTTCCATTACCATCCAAAGAAAAATGAAATACTTAGGTATAGTTATATCAAAATAAATACAAGATCCATATGAGGAAAACTATAAATTTTTGATAAGTGATATTAAAGGGGAACTAACTGAATGAAGTGATATTCCTTATTAATTGATAGGAAGACTTAATATTGTCAAGGTGTCAGTTATCCCCAATTTGATCTGTGGATTCAGTGCAATCCCAATCAAAATTCCAGCAATTTATTTTATGAATATTGATAAACTTATTCTAACGTTTATACAGAGAGGAAAAAGAGCCAGAAGACCCAACACAATATTGAAGGTGAAGAATAAAGTTGGAGGACTGATGTTACCTGATTTCAAGACTTACTATAAAGATTCAGTAATCAAGACAGGGTAATATTGGTGAAAAAATAGACAGATTAATGGAACAGAATACAGATCCCAGAAGCAGATCGTTGTGAATATAGTCAACTGATCTTTGATCAAAGTGCAAAGGCAATATACTGGAGCAAAGATTGTTTCTTTAGCAAATGGTGTTGGAAAAACTGAACATGTATCATGAACATGTATCCTGCCACTGGCCCCCACCCAAAAAATAAATGTAAACAGAGAGCTTACATTCTTCACAAAAATTAGCTCAAAATGGGTTATAGGCCTAAATGTGGAATGCAAAACTATGAAGCTCCTAGAAGATGACATCGGAGAAAATCTGGATGACTTTGGGTATGGTGCTGCGTTTTTAGGTAAACATCAAAGCCATGGTCCATTAAAAAAATTGATAAATTTAGAACTTGGGCTATGCAAAAAACAATATCAAGAGAATGAGAAGAGAATACACAGATTGGGAGAAAATTTTTGCAAAAGACACGTCTGATAGAAGACTGTTATCCAAATTATACAAAGAACTCTTAAAACTTTACAGTAAGAAAATAAACTGATTAAAATATGGGACCAGTGACCTTAAATACACCTATCAAAGAAGATATACAGATGGAAAATAAGCATAAGAAAAGATTCTTCACTTGTCACTAGGCTAATGTAAATGAAAACACGAGATGCTACAACATACCTATTAGAATGGCCAAAATTGGGAATAGTGACAATTGCTGACAAGCATATAGAACAACAGAAACTCATTCATTGCTGAGGGGGGATGCAAAATGATATAGCCACTTTGAAAGACAGTCTGGTATTTTCTTACAAAATTGAATATACTTACCATTGGATCCACTAATTGTGCTCCTTGGTATTTACTTAAGGAGCTGAAACCATATGTCCACATAAAAACTTGCATGCTGACATTTACAGCTGTTCTATCCATAATCACCAAACCTTGAAAACAACTAAAATGTCCTGCATTCTGAATGGGTAAACAAACTGTGGAGCAACTGGATAATGAAGTATTATTCAGCACTAAAAAGTAATGAGCTATCAGGCCATGAAAAGACATGGAGGAACTTTAGCGCATATTACTAAGTGAAAAGTCAATCAGAAAGCTACATATTATATGATCCAATTATATGATATTCTAGAAAATATGGAACTAGGGACAAATTGAAAAGATCAGTGATTGCCAGTGAGGGTGGGGGAGAAGGGATAAATAGGCAGATAACAGAGGAGTTTTAGGGCTGTGAAAGTACCCTATATGATATTATAAAGATGGATATATGTCATTATTCATTTGTCTAAACCCATTGTATATACAACATCAAGAGTGAACCCTTAGGGGAACTTTGGACTTTGTGTGATCATGACATTTCAATATAGACTGACAAAGATTCATCTTTGGTCAGAAGAGAAAATATGCTATTTTGGTGAGTGATGTTGATAATGGGGTAGGGTATGTATGTTGGAGGGCAGAAAGTATATGAAAAAAAATCTCTGTATCTTCCTCTGAATTTTACTGTAAACCTGAAATTACTCTAAAGAAATAAAACCTTAAAAAAAAAAAAAAGCAAATTACATAGGGAAAAGGGTTGAGGCTGCCTTCAGGCTTCTCCACGGCTAGAGGAAAACACACTAATATTTATAAATATTTATAATATTTATAAAGTTTTGAGAGGAAAAGTGGCTCAACATTTATACCCAGCCATACTGATGCTCTGGTGTAAAAGCACTAATGTATAAGAACTAAGTCCTTATACATTATTTCATTTAGTCTTAACAATAAACCTATGAGAGAGGCACTGTTTTTTTTTAAAAAAAGAGAAGTCTGAGGTTCTACAACATTAAATCACTTATAGGATTGTGTGAGTCAGGAATCTAATCTCAGTAGTATGATTTCAAACGCCTTTATATTTAATTCTCTCATTTAATCCTTATAATAATTCTGTGGTTTCCCACCCCCAGATTTAAAAAAATTAAGTATTAAAAGATGAAATAATTTTCCCAAAGACATTACAATGTTGGGATTCAATTCAGGATTAAATAATTCTGCCAATCATGGGCTTTCCAGTGTGCCAAGCTTTAGTTGTGTGTGTGTGTGTGTGTGTGTGTGTGTGTGTAGGTTTAATTATTAATTTCATCTGATTCTATCTGTTTTCTATCCCCTCTTCACCGTTTCTTGGAAAATACATATACAAATACAGAGAAGCCTTAATTCCTAAGACTTTCACCTAGTCCAATTTTATGATCTAGTAAATAAGCCCTTGGCAATTTTTATTCAAGATCAGAACTGCACTTGGTGACTACAGAGCTTGCGGTTCTAGATGTGCTTTAGGAGCCAAATAAATTGGAAAAGGGCAGACAGCAGTGAGATTCTCACGATATAACTCAATATTATTGTTCTACTTAATTCCTTAGCCTGGAAACAAATTTTTCCTGAGGAAAATGAAACAAAATAAATCTCTAAGCTCTGATTTCTCTGCCTGTTCAGATAGTTCCTTACTTGTCCTTTCTTTTCTCTTTTCATTTTTTTCCCTTTTCTTCTTCCTTCTTCCTTCATTCCTTCCCCTACCCTTCTTCTTCTTCTTCTTCTTCTACTTCTTCTTCTTCAGGACTGTCAGTTTGCTTCAGGGATGAGCAAATCAATGAATATATGTTTTATTTTCATGTTACAGACCAACATATCTTTTTGTAATTTATGTCCTGATTTTATTCTACTGTGTTATGAACTCACACTCCGGGGTGGTAGGCTATGGACAGAAACTTCTACCATGCTTTGAATTGAGTTTTTAGTTTCTTAAATGGAATGGTATGTATGCCCTATAAGAATCATAGAATTGTGGATGAAAAAAAAAATCATAGATGCTCCTCTGAAAATTTAAAAACATACAACTTTTATTAAAAGTTCTTTAAGCAGAATAGTAAATTTTGTATTATCAAGTAATAGATCCAAAACGTAGATAATCCCAAACCATAAATGAGCCAAAAAGTAATTTACAACCAGTTTAAGAACATGTTAATTTTGTTTGGCAATATTAGTAGTGTGTGTATATGTGTGTGTGCGTGCATACACACTAATTATACCATTTTTAGGTTAATGGTAAAATTGATCTGATTCCTAGAATAGTAAATGTTGACTGGTGAATTCAGGGAGGCAACTGGTCTAGGATTATAGCTTTGTAAATATATCTGTCTCTGTGTAAGGAACACTTAAATAACAATTAACCTTGAATCTGTTCACTTCATTCCTTTCATGCCTAGGGTGGGCTAACAAAATCATTTTATGAAGTGGCCATTTGACCCTTCAAATTTTATAGTTTTAAAGTATGAATCTTAAAAGCTGTTTTATTCCAAAAGAAATCAAGAAGACCTGCAATATTTATTCTAGGGAAGAACAAGTAGCTGTTGCATAAAAATATTTTTTAATCTCCCCAAGCATATTTACATTATTTTTTGCACTCACTAGATGTTCCTGACATTTTCAGGTACAATGTATACATCTGATAACTTGACTACTAACATTTTATTTAAACTAGGAACTAATTTATTCTTTTTAAAAATTATTTATTTATTTATTCATTTGACAGAGATCACTAGTAGGCAAAGAGGTATGCAGAGAGAGAGGGGGGCGGGAAGCAGGCTCTCTGCTTAGCAGAGAGCCTGATGCGGGCTCGATCCCAGCACTCTGGGATCATGACCTGAGCCGAAGGCAGAGGCTCTAACCCACTGAGCCACCCAGGTGCCCCGGAACTAATTTATTCTTAAAAATAGAAACTATAGAAACACCATAAGAGGGGTGAAAATGGTGGAAAGGTACAAACTTCCAGTTATAAAATATTAAATCCTAGGGATGTAAAATACAGCATGGTGATTATTAATACTGTAATGTATATTTGAAAGTTGCTTAGAGAGTCCTAACAGTTCTCATCACAAGAAAATAATTATGTCTATGGTGATGGATATTAGCTATGCTTATTGTCATTTCCATTTTGCAATATACACTTATGTTGTATTCTTATACATGATATTAATGTTATATGTCAATTAAATCTCAATTTAAAAAAATAACAAAAAATCTTACCTAAATTTATGAATTTGCTGCTGATATTTCCCTTAAGAATCATTAAGCATGGAATTAAGCAGAGAAATTCCATTTGGAGTCAGAGATTTTGTTTCTTGGCTCTGCTTCCCAACTGTGTATACATGAGCAAACTCTGAACTTCAGTTCAGATAAATTTAACACTTACCTCAAGGGTTTGTTGGCTTGGCATCTATGAGATGTAGGTAAAAACACGTTGAATAATGTAAAAGCACTACAGAAGTGATAGTTGTTGTTCTCTTTAGTTTAGTTCAGACATGAGTTTCCCTGAACCTTCGCTCTAAGGCGAGAGCCTTGGGTTAATTTTGGAGTTTCCTGACTCGGAGCCTTATGACAGTCACTGGCTGTGTTCCTGAGAGGACAGAGAAGGGGGAGAGGAGAAATGTTCCTTCCATTCATCTTTCCCAAGTCATGCAAAAAGGCTTTGTAAACTAGAGACTATGCAAATAAGAATGAAACAGTAAGAATTCACTCCCCTGTAAATTAAACTTGAGACGTTTTCTTTTGTGTGTGAGCTGATCTTGAAGGCCCTGAAAGCTGTCTCCAGAGCTCCCATGATAAAATACTTCAATGTTAAATTACTGAAGGATGCCATAACTCAGAACGGAGCCGGAAGAGAGAGTGATGAGAAAAGAGAATGCTTCTGTTGACACACAGAAATGCTTGAGTAATCAGTAAGGAATGGAAAGGAATAAAGTACACATGAATGTTTAGTGGGGTTTTTCGGCAATTAAATTTTGCAGAAATGTGCTTTAAGCATGTGGCATTGCTTAACGGCTGGCCCCTTCAGGTCAGGCGATCAGTCTTTTGTTTGCACGCTGTGTGGCAGGGAAGGGAGAGAAACACATATTCATTTTCTGAGGAATATGTGATAGCTGCATTGGAGCAGTGAACCATCTTTTACGTCTTTTGGTTAGCAGGAATTATCAGGCACCACCTACCTTGGGTCCAAGGACAAGGTGAGAAAATAATGCTTTCTAGAAAGAAAACAACAAGGAAAGTTATTCCCAGTGTATCACAGACTGTGTTGCTAAAGGCATCCTGTTACTCTGTAGGGGGATATCAAGAGGGGACAAGATAAAATTACAGCTGATACTGCATTTTTATGTTATCTTGGCAGGAACAGCAGCAGGGCTTAGCTTAACAAAATATTAACACTCTTCCCAAATGCTAATGAAATACAAGTAGAGAAATTGGGGGGATTTCTGAATTTAAGTATTTTATTGGCTGATGCTTTTACATCTTTATCTTTTGTCTCATTTACAGAATTAGAGATGAGTGTCTCCGTGGCTCACACAAACACATTTCGTTAACTGTCATCCTCAACTCATTGACCTTCAAACACCCAGGTCTATAGTTTGGGAAAGGAGGGGAGAGAGAGGCGAAGGAAGGGAGAGGGAGAGAGAGGGGGAGACAGAGAGATAAGGAGGAAGGAGGAACAAAGAAAAGAAGAAAGGGAAGGAAAAGAAAAAAAAAATGATAAGTTGTGTGCTAACAAATACTGATTTACCAAATCTTTAAGAAGTATGTGAAAGACTTATCTCAGACTGAGAGGTCGAAAAAGATTAGGCCTTTAATTGCACCAGTTAGCAATAGCCTGTGGGGGAGAAGAAACACACCCAGGCTCTTCAAACCTCCTGTCCAATACCTTGTGAAAATTGATTAGAATACCTTTTGTAACTACTGTGGCCACATTTCCTAAGGAAGGAAATCTGTTGCAGATAAATAGCTTAATGTCCTAAAAGAGCATATAAGAGAAGGGCTCAACATAATACATTTCAAAAACAGCCTTTTCCCAAACTGTGGGGTGGACTGAGGAAAGTAATTCATACCAGAATAGGCTGACTGACTCCAACTGGCTCCAACTTTTCACATAGACTGATCTGTTTGTATGCCTCCAATAGTTCTGTGCTCTTGAAAGGTCCATTTTTTTTTTTCCTCTGCCAAATAAAGACATTCTACTTTGACATCAGAAAAATATATATTTTTATGAATCCATTAAAGTTATGGTCTTACTTACTTTATAAGTCTCTCTACCTGGTAGGTTGTACAAATAGTACCAGCCCACTTTATTTATTTTAAAAAAGATTTATTTATTCATTTATTTGAGAGAAAGAAAGAACCTATATGGGAGAGTGTGAGTTGGGGGGAAGGGGCAAAGGGAGGGAATCTCAATCAAAACCCCTCTTTCTCTCAGTGGTGTTACCTGTCAGTCACCAAAGGTTAAAACCTGACTTGTATCCAGAACATGTAAATCTCCATCTCCATTTGGGATTTCTGTGTGGATTGAAGAAGGTCCACACACATTAGGAAGGGCAATTTGCTTTAATCAGTCTACAGATTTCAATGTTATTCTCATCCAAAAACACCTTCACAGAAATATCTAGAATATTATCTTGCCAAATAGTCAGGCACACAGTGGCCTAGTTAAGTAGACATGAAATGAATGAAATGAATGATTACACCAAGTCTTTTTTATATTTTAAATTTAGGTTTTTTATCTTTTTATTATTGGTTTGTACCAGTTTTACATATTCTGGATAAAAGTGCCAATCATAAAGTCCTGTATATACATATATCAACTGAAGTATATGACTTATTTTTAAATCCTCTAATGATGTTTATTTAGAGAAAAAGTTTTATATTTTCATGAACTTTTTTTTTAAAAAAAGCTCTGTTACAGTTAGTGCTTTTGCATTCTAGGAACTCCAGTTATATCAAGTTGCAAAAATAATGCCCTATGTTTTCTTCTGGAAGCTTTTTAATTTTAGCTTTTAGATGTAGGTAGATGATTTATCTCTAATTGTTTCTTTCTAAAGATTTACTAATTTAGTGAGTGAGAGATAAAGAGAGAGAGAGAGCACAAGTGGGGGAGAGGCAGAGAGAGAGAATCTTCAAATAGACTCCCGACTGAGTGTGGGAACCATCACAGGGCTTGATCTCAAGATCCATGAGGTCACAATCTGAGGTGAAACGAAGGGTCAGACACTTAGCTGACTGAGCCACCCAGGCATCCCTGAAATTAATTCTGTATATGGTATAAGATAGAGGAATTAAGGTTGGTTTTTTAAAAAAAATATGTGGTTATCCAATTTTGTGGAAGATTTCCCCCTTTTAAACTGCATTAATATTTTTGCTAAAAATAAATTATTATGTATATGTGGCCTTATTACTGGATTCTTTAATTTGTTACATTGATCTTTCTCTATCTTTATGCCAATAGAATTTCTCTATCTTTATGTCAATAGAACACTATCTTGATTACTCTGTCTTTATAGTAAGTTTTAAAGTCTTATAGGTAAGTCTTTCAGTGTTGACTATTTCCAAGATTACTTTAAAAAATATATTTTTTATTTATTTGAGAGAGAGAGAGAATATAAATGGGAGGAGGAGCAGCAGGAGAGAACTCCCATTGAGCAGGGAGCCCAACACAGGACTCAGTCCTATTACCCATGAGATCATGACTCAAGCTGAAACCAAGATTTGGAGGCCTAGGCAACAGAGCCACCCAGGTGCCCCATTTTCAAGATTGTTTTAACTATTCAAAAGTCTTTTGAATTTCCACAAAATTTAATAATTAGCTTTTAATTTTCTTTTTTTTAAATAATTGGCAGCTTTTTTCTTTTTTTAAAGATTTTATTTATTTGACAGACAGAGATCACAAGTAGGCAGAGTGGCAGGCCAAGAGAGAGGGGGGAGCGGGCTCCCGGCAGAGCAGAGAGCCTGATGTGGGCCTCAATCCGAGGACCCTGGGATCATGACCTGAGCCAAAGGCAGAGGCTTTAACCCACTGAGCCACCCAGGCACCCCTAGCTTTTAATTTTCTAAGAAACAAATAAACCCTCCTTTGATTTTAATTAAGATTGCATTGGACCTATAGATTAATTAAAGAGATTGGAAATGATCTTTTAATAATCTCGATTCTTTCAATCCATGAATGTGGTATATCTTTACCTTTAATTCTTATTTCATTTTTCCTAGAACATGTACGTTTTGTTTTTTTTTTTTTTAATTTCAGTATAGCTAACATATAGTATTATATTAAGTTTCAGGTATACAATATAGTGAATTAACATTTCTTAAAGATTTATTTATTTATTTTAGAGAGACAGACAAAGAGAGAGCAGGAGGGAGAATCTGAGGCAGACTCCACGCTGCTCTCTTTTTTTTATTGTTGCCTTTTTTGTGCAAAAGCACAAAACTTTTCATTTTGTTGTAGTTCCATAGTTTATTTTTGCTTTTGTTTCCTTTGCCTCAAGAGACATATCTAGAAAAATGTTGCTATGGCTGATGTCAGAGAAATATTGCCTGTACTCTCTTCTAGTATTTTTATGGTTTTATGTCTCACATTTGGGTCCTTAATCCATTTTGAATTTATTTTTGTGTATGGTACAAGAAAGTGGTCTGGTTTAATTCTTCTGCATGTTGTGTTCCAGTTTTATCAATACCATTTGTTGAAGAGACTATGTTTTTCCCATTACATATTCTTTCCTCCCATGTTGAAGATTAATTAACCATATAATTGTGGTTTTATTTCTTGGATTTCTATTCTGTTCCACTGATCTATGTGTCTATTTCTGTGCAAGTACCATACTATTTTGATTACTACAGCTTTGTAATATAACTTGAAAACTGAGATTGTGATACATCCAGCATTGTTCTTCTTTTTTAGGATAGCTTTGGCTATTTGGGATCTCTGTGGTCCCATACAAATTTTAATATTGTTTGTTCTAGTTCTTTGAAAAGTGTTGCTGGCATTTTGATAGGGATTGAATTAAATGTGTAGATTGCTTTGGGTAGTATAGACATTTTAACAATATTTCTTCTTTCAATCCATGAGCATGGAATGTTTTTACATTTCTTTGTGTTGTCTTTAGTTTCTTTCATTAGTGTTTTATAGTTTTCAGAGTATAGGTTTTCACACCCTTGGTTAGGTATCTTATTGTTTTTGGTGCAATTGTAAATTTTTCTCAATTTCTCTTTCTGCTGCTTGATTATTGGTGTATATACAAATGGAACAGATTTCTGTACATTGATTTTGTATGCTGCACCTTTACCTGAATTCTTTTATTGGATGTAGCAGTTCTTGGTGGAGTCTTTCAGGTTTTTTAATATAGAATATCATGTCATCTGCAAATAGTGAAAGTTTGACTTCTTCTTTTAGATGCCTTTTATTTATTTTTGTTGTGTGATTGCTGTGGCTAGGATTTCCAGTAATATGTTGAAGAGAAGTGGTGAGTCCTTGTCTTATTCCTGACCTTATGGGAAAAGCTCTCAGTTTTTCCCCATTAAGGATTTTTCATAAATGGCCTTTATTATGTTGAGGTATGTTCCTTCTTAACCTACTTTGTTGAGGATTTTTATCATGAAAGGATGTTGTGCTTTGTCAAATGCTTTTTTAGCGTCTAACTGATGTGATGTATCACATCAAATGATTTGTGAATATTGAACCACTCTTGCCACTTAAGAATAAATCCCATTTGATTGTGGTGGATTATTTTTTTAATGTATTGTTGGATTTGGTTTGCTAGTATTTTGTTGAGGATTTTTTCATACATGGTCATCAGGGATATTGGCATATAGTTCTCTTTTTTAGTGCTATTTTTATCTGGTTTTGGTATCAGGGTAATGTTGGCTTCATAGAATGAATTTGGAAATTTTTCTTCCTTTGCTATTTTTTGGAACAGTTTGAGAAAAATAGGTATTAACTCTTCTTTAAGTGTTTGGTAGAATTCACCTATGAATCTATCTGGTCCTAGACGTTTCTTTGTTGCGAGTTTTTGAATACTGGTTTAATTTCTTTTCTGGTTGTTGGTCTATTCAAGTTTTCTACTTCTTCCTGCTTCACTTTTGGTAGGTTATATGTGCCTAGAAATTTATCCATTTTTTCTAGGTTGTCTGGTTTTTTAGCTTGTAAGTTTTCACAATCTCTTACAATTGTTTGTATATTTGTGGTGTTGGCTATTATTTTTCCTAGTAATTTTATTTATTTGAGTCCTCTGTCTCTCTGTATCTATCACTTTCTCTCCCCCCCAGCGCTTTTTTAACAAATGAGTCTGGCTAGTGGTTGATTATTTTTGTTAACCTTTCAAAGAACCAGCTCCTGGTTTCATTGATTTGTTTTATTATGTTTTTTAGTTTCTTTGTCATTTATTTCTAATCTAATCTTTATTATTTCCTTCATTTTCCTGGGTTTGGATTTTGTTTGTTATTGTTGTTGTTTTTCTAGCTCGGAAAGTGAGGTTGTTTATTTGAGATTTTCCTTATTTCTTGAGGTAGGACTACATTGTTATAAACTCACATCTCAGAATCACTTTTGCTGAATCCCAAAGATTTTGGACTGCTGTGTTTTCATTTTTATTTGTTTCCATGTAATTTTTAGCTTCTTTTTTTATTTCTTTGTCAACCTCTTCATTATTGAGTAGCATATTATTTAACCTCCATGCATTTATAATTTTTCCAGACTTTTTCTAGTGGTTAATTTTTATTTTTATTTATTTTTTTCTTTTTTAAATTTTATTATTTTTTTTCAGTGTTCCAAAATTCATTGTTTATGTACCACACCCAGTGCTTCATGCGATACATGACTTCCTCCATAATACTCATCACCAGGCTCACCCCACCTCCCACACCCCCCCTTCCAAAACTCTGTTCTCAGGGTTCACAGTCTCTCATGGTTTGTCTCCCCCTCCAATTTCCTCCATCTCCCTTCTTCTCCATCTCCCATTGTTTTCCATGTTATTCCTTATGCTCCACATGTAAGTGAAACCATATGATAATTGACTCTCTCTGCTTGACTTATTTCACTCAGCATAATCTCTTCCAGTCCCGTCCATGTTGATACAAAAGTTGGATGGAGGCATAATACTCCATTGTATATATGGACTATATCTTCTTTATCCATTCATCTATTGAAGGGCATCTTGGTTCTTTCCACAGTTTGGCAACTGTGCTATTGCTGCTATGAACATTGAGGTACAGGTGCCACTTCTTTTCACTACATCTGTATCTTTGGGGTATTTTTAGTTTCATGGCATCATGCTCAGAAAAGATGCATGGTATTACTTTGATATTTTTGAATACATTGACACTTGTTTTGTGGCCTAGTATGTCATCTCTTCTGGAGAATATTCTATGTGCCCTTGAAAAGAATGTTTATTCCACTGTTTTAGGAAGGAAAGTTCTGAATATATCTATTAAATCCATCTGGTCCAATGTGTCATTGCTACTTTTTCCTTATTGATTTATTGTCTAGATGATCTATTCACTGATGTAAGTACAGTAAAGTTCCTTACTATTTCTATTAGTTCCTTTATGTTTGTCATTAACTATTTTAAGTATTTGGTGCTCTTGTGTTGAGTGCATAAATATTTACAATTGTTACATCTTTTTAAAAAATATTTTATTTATTTATTTGACACAGAGAGATCACAAGTAGGCAGAGAGATAGGCAGAGAGAGAGGTGGGAACCAGGCTCCCTGCTGAGCAGAGAGCCTGATGCTGGACTTGATCCCAGGACCCTGAGATCATGACCTGAGCCGAAGGCAGAGGCCCAACCCACTGAGCCACCTAGGTGCCCTTGCTACATCTTCTTGTTGGATTGTCCCCTCTGTTACCATATAGCGTTCTTCTATGTCTCTTATTTCAGTCTTTATTTTAAAATCTACTTTGTCCAATATATGTTTTGGTATGCCTGCTTTCTTTTGACATCCATTTGCATTCAAATGTTTCTTCATCCTCTCACTTTTAATCTCCCAGTGTCTTTTGGTCTGATAAGTCTCTTGTAGGCAGCATATAGATGGATCTTGTTTGTTTGTTTGTGTTTTTCATCTACTCTGTCACTGTATGTCTTTTGATTGGGACGTTTAGTCCACTTACATTCAAAGTAATTATTACATTCATGTATCTGTCTTCATAAAAATAATCTTAAATTTCTCCTCAATAAAATGGATACACACATACACATGCAAAAGTAATTATTGATAGATATGTTTATATCTATTTATTTATATCATATTTATATATTTTAATCATATTTATTCTATGATAGATAGCTTATTGCCATCTTGTTAGTTTTTTATGATTGTTTTTGTAGTTTTTCTGTGATCTTTTTTTCTCTTTCTCTACTTCATGGTTTGCTGGCTTTATATACTTGAATTCCTGTCTCTCTATTTTTTGCATGTTTCTTATTGGTTTTTGATTTGTGGTAACTATTTGACTGGTATATCACATCTTCTGTATATAGCAGTGTGTACAGAGTTGATGGTTGAACCCATTCTTTACTCCTCTCCTCCCCACCTTTTAGGTATACGGCATTATATTTTACATCTTTTTATTTTGTGAATCCCTTGACTGATTTTTGCACATATACTTATTTTTATTGCCTTTGTGTTTCCTGCTTTTTACATGCTTACTTATTGTCTTTAGTTTCCATTTCAGGAGTTCCCTTTAACATTTCTTTGAGCTGGTTTAGTCATCATGTACACCTTTAGTTTTTATTTGAGAAACTCTTTATCTTTCCTTCTATCCCGAATGATAGCCTTGCATGATAGAGTATTCTTGGCTGCAAATTTTTCCTTTCAGCACTTTGAATATGTCTTGCCATTCCTTCTGGCCTTCAAACTTTCTAATGAAAAAATCCACTTATAGCCTTATGGGGTTTGCCTTGTATGTAACTGTCTTCTTTTCTCTTTCTACTCTAAAAATTTTTTCTTTATCACCACTTTTAGCCTTTTAAATTGCCCTGTGCCTTGGTTTGGACCTCCTTGGGTTGAATCTTTTAGAGTATCTCTGTCCTTCCTAGATGTAGGTATCTGTTTCCTTCCCCAGATTAGGGAAACTTTCAGCTATTATTTCTTCAAATACATTTTCTGCCCCCTTTCTCTCTCTTCTTCTGGAATTCCTGTAATATGAATGTTATTACACTTGATGGAGTCACTGAATTCCCTAAGTTTTTCTCATTTTGCATAATTCTTTTTTCTTTCATTGTTCAGTTTGATTACTTTCTGTTACTCTGTCTTCCAGGTCATTAATTTGTTCCTCTGCTTCCTCTAACCTGCTATTGTTTTCTATTGAGTGTATTTTTAATTTCATTTATTGTGTTCTTCATCTCAGATTGGTTCTTTTTTAAGGGTCTTGTAGTTGTTCTCCACTCTTTTACTTCACTGAGTAACTTTATGATCATTACTTTAAATTCTCTTTTGGTCATATTCTTTATATCCATTTTGTTTAGGTCTCTTGCCGTGGTTTTTGTCCTATTCTTTCATCTTGGATATATTCCTCTGTCTCCTCATTTTGTTTGGCTGTCCAAGTCTCTTTCTGTGTGTAGGAAAGTCAGTTTTGTCTCCTTCTCCTGACAGTAATGGCCTTATGAAGAAGAGGTGCTGCAGTGCCCTGCAGTGCTGTGCTTCTGTTCCCCAGGACCTGGCACTTTAGGAGGTTTCTTCTATGTTTGTGGCATTTCATCTGCTAGTGTTTCCTGACCACTTTTTCCTTCAGTCTGGTCATCTGCAGAGGATATCTTTGCCTGTTGTGGGCAGTGTTTGATCCCTGGCTGGGGAGGTGTGCGTGGTTTGAACAAGGGGCTTGCTGGGCTGCTTGTGAAATGAGAGCAGCCAGGACTGGGGCTGTGTGGACTGGACAGGAGTTTTAACATGGTGCACCTCAGACTTCTATGGGGCCTACTGCCACCTCTGCCACCCCTAGACAAAGGCCCCACAAAACGCAGGGGTGGGGAGAGACAGTTTTGCCCAGGTTTATGTGGGTCTTCTGGGGGAAGGGTCCTGCAGCTCTAAGACTGAGGCAAGAGTGACTGGAAAGCATGGATCTGCCAAAGAGGGGATGGAGGTTGGTATAAGCCAGTTAGGTAGTAAGTACCTGCACAGTGCTGGTTCCTGTAGGTGGCCAGGTGTTTATGCTGAGGGGCTGGGGTGGGAAGTGGCACCTGCTAACTCCTGTGTTCCTGCAGGTTCTCCCTGGGATCCCTGCCTCTGGGAATATGCTCTTAGATGAATACATGTCTCTATCTCCTGTATGCCTCAGGCATTTTCCAAACTGCTGTTTTTATCCTGGGTCTCCAAGGGCTGTTTGTCATCCTGCCTCCTTTCAGAGCCTACCCCTCTGGTTTTTAAAATTCTAGACTTTAAGACCTGCTGGTTGTAAGGAATGATGAAATTTGGCTGCTCTTGCTTCCAAAGTCAAATGTTATGGTGATTTTTCTTCACAGTGTGGGCTCCCAGTGTACTAGTCTGTTTATCTCTCCCCTCCCTGCCCCTGGCTCTCTCCTGGCTGTAGACATCTGGGGCTCTTTTAGCTCCCCAGAGTGTCTCCACCCTTCCTTCCCCTTTCCAGTGGCCTGTTTCTACCTTTAGCTGTGGCGTTTGCTCTGCCAGTCTTCAGGTTGTATTCTGGGTAATTTATGCTGACGTGAGTGTTATTTAGTTGTTTCTATGGGATGAGGTGAGCTTCGAGTCCTCCTACTCTGCTATCTTCTCAGGCTTCCTCTAGAACATGTAGTTTTTATTCTTCAGGTCTTATAATATTTTGTTAAATTTATCTCTAAGTATTTCATATTTTTAGAGCTATTGTAAATGATAATTTTTTATTACTTTTAAATTGATTGTTGCTAGCATATAGAAATGCAGTTTGTTTTTGTGTTTTGACCTTGTATACTGCGACATTATTGAACTTAGTCATCAGTTCTGGTGGCTATTTTTAAGATTTTTTTGGATTGTCTATATACCTAATCATCTATGAATTACCTTATATGTCTTCATTTTTAACATTTATGCCTTTATTTTATTGCCTGTTTCACTGGCTAGGATCTCTAAAACAATGTTGACTGAAAGTGGTAAGAGAAAATATTCTTTATTTTGTCCTGATCATAGGAGGAAAGGATTTGATATTTCATCATTTATTGTGGCATTATCTGTAGATTGTTTCATAGATGCCCCTATCAGATTGAGAACATTTCTTTCTATTTCTAGTTTGAAGAAAGTTTTATTTTTAAATCATGAGTAGATAGTGAATTTCAACAAATGCTTCTGGTATTTTCATCTTTTGAGATGATTACATAATTTCCTCCTTTATCTTTTTTGTGGTAAATTATAGTTATTTTTTCTACCAACAGTAATCTAGTCTTATTTTCCTAAGATAAATCTCACTTCATCATGATTTATTATCTTATGTCTTATTGCGTATTTTTAAATGAACATTTCATATTTCCCTCAACTATGATTCAAGGCAATAAACCATAGTAATATTAGCAATACTTGTAGTATATTCACCAGTGAAAATGAGATATTTAATATCTTATTGTAGTTACAAATATCTTCGATATTGTTTATACTCAGTATTGCATTGATATTATAGCTGGTGGTTATTAGGCCTTCTGCTATGTCACATTACTTAAATTAGTTAAAAAAGAAGTACCTTTTATTGCAATATAATAAATATTTTTATATTTGATAACTGAACTTCAAAATTTATTTTTTGTAATACTCTGTATTTTATCTTATACATTTATAAGAACTAAATAGAACTAAAAATGTCAAAGTCTCTATCTTAAAACATTTGGGACTAGATGGGATCACCTAGGGAGTTTACAGAGAGGATTAGAGAGTGGAGGACAGAATCCTATGCCATGGAAATGAAATTTCAAAATTATGTATTTGCCTTGCCTTCAACATTTGGTATAGTTTTCTTCCTTTTCGATTTTTTTATTGTGGTAAAATACATACAGCATAAAATTTATCATTTTAATGATTTTAAGTGTATGTTTAATGGTATTAAGTGCATTTATGTCGATGTGCAAACATCACACGATTCATTTCCAGAGCTCTTTTCAACTTCAACTGAGACTGTATACTTATTCCTTCCTTCTTCAGCCCCCAGCATAGCTTTCAAGTAATTATTCCTAAAAATAAACAAGATAAATTGGTACAAAGATCATGTAATCAAATAACCAAAAATTGTCCATTTTTTAGTCTTGTCCTGTGGACATCTGGCTATGTTACTTTGTTATATTTGGATTTGAAGGTTGGATCCTAACTCTTTTCAGTTCCTATATTTGCTTTCTCTTCTAGATTCAAGTTGCCTATGAATTGTTGTTGTTAGTGGCAATAGTCATGGTGGTTGATGTGTATATTTTGGTCATCTATACATTGGTAACTTGGGCTGAAGAAATGCCCAGGGAGTGTTCCCTGAGATCCTTTGTAGTAAGAATCACACAAGCTTGAGGTCCTCAGTAAAGCCAATACTCATAAGTTGGTTTTGGAAGGAATGCCTCAAGGATTGCTGGTCTCCCAGCAGATATCACAAACTCTAATGAAAGAAGAAACATCAGCTTGCTTGAAGGCAGTATAATCATTTTATTCTTTTCATGTCCCTGAAGGCGCTTTGCACAATGCCTGGCCTATGCTTTATGTTCAGAAGCATGTTAAGTCAAAATGAATTAAACACACTCTAGGGACAATAGCTGTTAGCTCTTTGGAAAAGCATGGTAACTTTCTCAGATTTGTTTTGTATTTCCTTATAGCAATAGTACTCAAAACTCTTAAAACAAGAGGATTTGTATACTAGTCCCTAGAAATAACAAGAGAACAGTGAAATTGCATTTCACTCTTTAGCCAGTATTGAATGAAGAAGAATATCAAGGAAGAAGTGAATGCTGGTAGAGTTTAAATTGGTAGGTCAAAAAGATGAAAAAATATAGGAAACTAGTAGGATTAGACAAGTTGCTAAGAACATATCCTCTAATTGTTCTTATTCATACGATAATAAATATGTTGAAGGGGCAGGGCCTTAGCCCTAGAGCCAGCCACTAGAAATCTCCTTCAAAGTAAGATGCTGAAGCATTAATCAATCTCCTTCAAGTGGGCCTCCTTAATCTTATTTTTAACGTTATGAGACCTTCTGAAATAACCTGCTGTTTTCCAGATTTGCCATGTTTTTGACACTGTTCCCACATATTCTGTTTTAAAACTTTAGGGGTGCCTGGGTGGCTCAGTGTGTTAAAGCCTCTGCCTTCAGATCGGGTCATGATCCCAGGGTCCTCGGATCGAGCCCCACATCAGGCTCTCTGCACAGAAGGGAGCTTGCTCCCTCCCCCCGCCCACCCTGCCTGCCTCTCTGCCTACTTGTGATCTCTGTCTGTCAAATAAATAAGTAGAATCTTATGAAAACAAACAAACAAACTTTAATTGGTATATTTAGAAATCTTTACCCAGCCATTAGCGAGTATGTATGGTCGATTTTTGTTATTGGTGGTAGTTACGGTCTATGACATCACAGCAGCACTTTTTCTCTTCTACCATTTTTTTAAAAAGTTACTGAAATATAATTGACCACAGTGTTGTATTAGTTTCAGGTATGCAACATACTGATTTGACAATTCTGTACGTTATTCAGTGATTACCACTGTAAGTTTTGTCATCATCTGTCACCATAAAATGTTATTAAAATATTATTGATCATATTCCCGATGCTGTATTTTCACCTCTGTGATTTATTTATGTTATAACTGGAAGTTTGTATCTATTAATCTCCTTTATCTATTTTGTCTCCCACTCTCTGTCTCCACTCAAAAACATGTAGTGAATACCGAATCATTGGTTCAGGGAGAAATATAAGGATAAGTTCCTGTAAGCTTCCGATCATGATATTTTTATCAACTGATCAACAGTATGTAAGCTCATTTTATGTGTATTCTGTTTAAATTCACCTTATTCAATATAAACGGTTGATTCATTAACACTGGGCTTAATGCAAAAAGCACTATAACTCATATTTGAGTTATACTCTGGCACACAAGAGAGCACTTGGGGGCACTATGGTTGGAAGCCATTTTAGATAGAAAAACCACCATCAGAAAGCACAAAATTGCAAAAATGTGACACTAAATAGATTCTAAAAAAGATATCTATGTAGTATATGAGAGCTGAAACAAAAAGGCTGGCTATCAACTTGTTCAACCTCAATTGCGAATGTGCACATTGGGCAGTTCAGAGTTTTCACTGCTATGTGAGTGTCCACAAATGACTGCAAAAGCACCATGAGTATTGATTTTGGCATTTCAAATAAATTTTAGTGAGTAGGTGAATTCACAGATATGAAATCTACAAATAATGAGGATCAACTAAGTTTTTCTGAAGCACACAAGAAGAATTTACAAATATTGAGCACATTCTAGGCAGAAGAAACCAACCCTCAACTATCAAGGGATCAGGATCCTACAGATTATACCATATGTCTATACCATAATTGAAGTATAAACTAATCTTTCCCTCCAAAAAACTTAAAAAAATACTTAGAACTAAATAGTGATAAAATAATATGATTCAAAATGTGTGATATGGCTAAAAGAGTGGATATTAAGAATTTTGTAGCTTTGAATGTTTTTATCAAAAAAGGAGAAAGAGTGAAATTTAATGAGCTAATGGTAAAACTGAAGTTAGAAAAGGAACAATAGAACCAATCTAAGAAAATAAAAGTAATGAGATAATAAAAGCAGAAAGTAGAAAACAGAAAATAAAAATGCCATTATTTAGATCAATGTTGCCAAAAATTAACAGACACACCTTTGTGAAACTGATCATGAAAAAAGGTAAAAGAAACTCGTAGGAATGAAAAGTATTCATAATACATTACTGCAGAGTTAGCTAGAGAATAATATCTTTACATTTTGCCCATAAAGTTTAAACATATACAAAATGAACATATTCCTCAAGGAGAAATAGAAAACTTAAAAAGTCCTATAATTAAAAAAAAAACCTCCATCAGTAATTGACTTTCTTCCTAGAATAAAAAGAGTTTGAAATGATTTTATAGGTGATTTCCACCAAACTCTAAGGAACAGATAATTTCAGTCTTATAGAAAATCTTCCAAACAGTGGTGAAAAAAACAACAGAAAAAATTTCCCAACTCATTTTATAATGTTAAATAACCTTTATGATCATAATAACCAACTCTGGACAAAGAGAATAAATTAAATAAAAGACTATTAAATAAATTGAATAAATAAAATACTAATCCAATTTCTTTCCCCTCTAGAAAATTAGAATTCTGTTTACCTTTACTTCTTATATCTGCTAAGACCCCTTCTTTACTTTAGAGTTCACTGGTATTGATATAGTGATTTTTGCCTGCAAGATTTCTGAGTTCCTTGGTTTTAATCCCCTGGGGAACTTGAACTCACTGGGAGTGGCAGATGATTCCTTGCAATCTCTATATCTACCTCACCCATTTTATTCTATCCTTTTCAACATGGAGATAATTTTCCATGAAGAGGCAGAAGTAAAACAGAAATTGCACACTATTTTTCCTTTGTTATCCATTAACATTACACCATCATTCTTAAGTTAATGCTTGAAATTATTATTATTATTAATAACCCATAACTTAATAAATTCCAAAGTGTGATCACATACTTGGCATGGAATAGTTATTGCAATTTAGCAAAGAAATATCCTGGATAAAACTTGAACCAAAACCAAATAGGACAGATGGTTTCACTCATTTATTCAACAACTATTTATTGATTATCTGTTATATGTCAGGAATTATGCTAGACGCTATGGACAAAAAGTTGTATGGTCCTGACCTAGAAGAGCTCACAATTTAGGAAGTGGGAAGGGGGTGGGACAAGGAGTTGGAGAGGTGGGATAATCATTAGGCATTTTAATACCAGAACAGAAAGTGGTGATTGTCAGGAGGCAGAATGAATCATAAAAAAAAGACTTACTTTCCTTCAATGTGGACCAGGGAGTAGTATACAGAGAATATATCTCAATTTTAACAAAACTCCCTGGTTTCTTCTTACCTAACACAGCTCCTCAGTTAAATATTCTGGTGAGCAAAACTGAAAAACATGGACTGACTGATAGCGCAGTGAGGTAAAATTTAGAGTTCGTTCCATTTCAAAAGGGTATTTAATAACTAGGTATTAACATGAAATGGTGTCTTTCATGGTGCTGTGGGATCCTGTTCATGACTGTCCTCTTCAGTACACCTAGAGAAGATGTGGAAGGCATGCTCATTGAATCTACAGAAGATGCCAACCTTGCTGGGGGGAGCTAGGGTGAGCAAGGACACTTAGATTTAAAGCCATCCTAAAAAGTGAAAACAATGTGCTTAAAGCAGATGAAGTATTATGCAGAAAAAAACACATAAAAATTTGATTGCATGTTATAGGAAGAAGAAGACTTGAATAAACAGTAGTTCCTAGGACAAAATCTGGAAGTTTTAGTTGACCAGAATCTCAGTTTTAGCCAGTAGTTTGATATAGCTAGTAAAAAGTGCATGCATTCTTATGCTATGCTGGAAAAGTATACCGTGAAGATATGCTTGTATATACTGCTAATTTAGCTAACACCATGCTATATTAAAATGATTTGTTTAGTGTTTTTCCCACTAGATTGTGAAATATTTGAACATAGGGATTGTAAATTGTTTATTTATATATTCCCAGGATTTAGCTCAATTCTTGGAATATAGCGAATGTTCAGGAAATAGCTGTTGAATGACTAATGAATAATTATGTGTAGAGGCTTCCCTGAGCGTTTTAATGTAATTAACTCATTTTATCCTCCCAATACACCTATTGAAGAAAGTTGTCTTATTATTTCCATTTTGTAGACGAGGAACCTGAGGCCTCAGTACGAGGTTTATGAAAAAGAGCGGCCATGGAAAAGCAATACACAAAATCTTTCAAAATCCCAGTATAGAAAGTAATTCCAAAATTTCTTTTCAAGGTTTTTTTCAAGAAACAACTTGTTCACAGTCACATGCCTGTGAGTGGTAGAGCTGAGGGTTATGTAGTGTCTACATAATGGTATGCTATTCGACTGCATAGATTAGAGCATAGTAAGGTCCGAGGGTTTATGTAGATACTTGTCCTTCTTCCCTTCTTCTTTCATTCCCTCCCTTTCCTTACCCTCTTATGAAAAAAAAAAAAAGGATTTAAAGTGGCTTATAAAAATAAATGTAACAAAATGGAAAAAAAAAAAAAAAGGGAGAAATTCCAGCTAAGAGAAAAGAAGGGTAGGTAAATAAGTTGGAGCCATGGTAAGGCTAGGACACAAAACACATATAATGAGGTCCTATCTCCATGAACTTTGTGACTATCTTTATAGCTCCCTTCTTTTACCTTCTGTTGCATTTCTTGTCTACATGATGCATTTGGCACCTAATCATGGACTTCTAGCAATTGTATGAGTACAACTTTTACTCCTCAGTAAGATTGTATACATCTAGAGGTAAGGACCTGGTCATATTATCTTTAATATTCATTTGGCCCCTATATAATGCTAGATTCATAGTAGATTCTGTATAAGTAAACTCTGCGTTGAAAGAATTTTCCATTGTTGGGATTAATACCTACTTCTGAACTTTTCTCAAATCCTTTCTTCCTTTCTTTCTCTTTTTCTTTCTGGAACCCCAGGCAGAATTAACCATTCTTCCTCAGTGTTCCTGCAAAAGGCAATTTTCTTTATATATCTACTCTAAAATTTTGATTTACTATTTATATGTTGTCAACTGTAGATTGTGATCTATTTCTGGACATCACTTATGCTCATTTTCCACTCTGAAGTCAATTACTTGTAAGTATTAAGATTCAGTAAATAAATATGGGGAGGAAGGAAGGAAGAGAGGAAAAGAGGAAGGGTTTTTTTTTGTTGTGGTTTTTTTTCCTCTCCCTTTTGTGCATTTGACTGCTTGCTGGTTATTACCAGAAAGACAGTAGGAGAAAAGACTTAGGTGACAAAACTTCATCTTGAAAGAGTCTTACTTGTAGAGAAAATAGTTGAAATTACTTGCCATAATGAGATTTAGGAATTTGTCTTTTGCTTTTCCATGCTTCCTTTCTATGAATAAAGAACCTAGTAGTTATGAGTCTGAAACCATACTATTTGGATTCAGATGCTAGCACTACTACTGCTTAGCTGTATGACCTTGGGAAAGGAATTTATTTCTCTGTTTCCCAGCCTCATCACGTGTAGAATGGGTTTAATAAAAATACCTACCTCATAGTGTTGTAGTTTCAATTGACTGAATTTGTATAGCTAGAAATAATTTAGAGTGGTGCCAGAAATATATATATATATATATATATATATAGTACTATATATATATATATATATAGTACTAAGGAAATGTTTGCTATTATTATGATCTCTGCTTTTGTAAGACTGTATTTCTTGTCTGGTATTGCAAAGTTTGGAGTACCAGCTACTACTAAAGCATCAGTGGCCTTTTAGTAGTGGACACACTCCAGGACTCACGCTTAGCCAGGGCACTCTATTCCCCAGAACAATGCTGGCTACAAAAGCAATGCTCACAGAAGATAATGAAGTACCATATGATTGCAAAGTCAAGAATGTGTAACCCCCAGAAACACTCGAAGAAACTTGGTTTAGATTTTTCCTATGCTCAAGGGCATAATTGATATGTAGCAGGCAAAGGTCCAACTAATGGGTGGCCCCAGATATACAGAGGAGATCCTGGGGATGAGAGGATGGTCCCACCAAACACCCTGACTCAGCTGTGACATTGCTGACAGCTGGACTTAGGAACTGGCTCCAGGATATGAATCCAAGTTTACAAATTCCTTAAATTAAAAGACATGGAACAGAGGCAACTGAAGCTGGCGGCATTTTTATTCTTAGAACAATAGCTTTACATGGCATAGTCTTTTGAGGTCTGCAAAATCAAACATTATCTCATTAATTCACCTGTGAGAAATAAAGGGCAGATATCTTTACTAAAAATGTGTAATATAAAAATAAGTATTAAGGGGAAGATACAAATTCACTTATCACTTCCAAAGTCATTTCTAATCTTTATTTTCCTATCCATTGGAGTACAGTTTTCTTAAAGAGAGAACACCCTGGGTCCAGCAGTAGAGAAACAAATTTGAGCAAATGGAATTACTGAAAAGATCTTCTTGGAGTGTCATCTAGGAAAGAAGAGCATTAGTGGTATCAGAAACATGGCTCAAATGTTTGAATTTGACTATATACACTCATCCTAGCCAGAAGATCATGAGAGACACAACTCTTCCAATCCTATGGTTTGCTGCTTCAACTTTACCTAAACTCTGATTAAAATCTAATCCAGATTACCATTTGCCCAAGCTGTCCAGCTTTGCTCAATCTAGATACTCCCAGTAGGAAGTGGTAGCTGATGGGCAAATAGGGCAGTTAAATTCAGTTCAACATTTATTTATCGAGCCCCTAATAATACAAATTACATGAATGTGCTAATCTATGTGAATGAACTATGTTCGGGAGATACAAAGACATTAAGGTATTCCTGCCTTCAAAGAGCTCACAATTTAATGAGACACACTTACATAAAACTATGTATAAGGGCTAGGCTGTGGGGTATCTAATAGGAGACATTAAAAAAATAGATTATGAGGGCACAGAAGAAAGTGTTTATTTTTGGTGAGACAAGACAAATGCCCTGACATATAGTATCTCATTTAATCCCGTGAAGTCGTCAACATGGAAACTGATTATCCTCATTTGAGAGATGGAGTAAGTAACGGAGCCTGGACAAGTTGCCCAAAAAGTTACATAGGAAATAAGTGAGCACTTAGACTGGAAGTCATGTCTTCAGAAGCTGACACTTGTATTCTGTTTAGCATGTTTCGCTGATGATACTAATCTGACTGGGGACTTGTAAGCTCCTGTTGTAGGGCTCCTGAAACCCCCCTGTTCCATGGGAAGCCAACGTCCAGTTCTCAGACAGGTCAGGCCTACCCTGATGTTACTTATGGTGGGAATTGCGACATCTCGGTGGACTCCTACAGCTGATTAGTAAGGCCATAGAAGGGAACGATACATCTGTAATTGGAACACACTTGATAAGAAAGAGGCATAGAATCCCAGGAATTAGTCCAGGAGTGGGTTCTATTTCTTGCTCTCGAGTAGCGTTTCTGTATCTGCAAGTGCTGGGGAGACCCCCAGCACCGCGGCAGCCTGAGAAATGCTTCTCTCAGTGAGAACAAAGGAGTGCCGCTGAACTGTGCGCCTGTTCCAGAACCATCATTCTGCACACTCTTTATTTGCAACACTCACCTTGGGAAGCTAATGCTTCTAAGTGATGCCTAGGCAGGCTGCCAGTTGTTTTTGCTTATCATTAATGTGTGCTTCTGATCTGGTTACCATGGTTACAGGAAACTCCAGAGTTGGCTTTCACTCAAATCAGGAGACCCATCTTTTATCCATGGTGAATGCTGCACTCTGATCTAGCATTCCAGTCCGGTTCCATCCGTGCAGGGGCCCACTTCCCTGTGCATTGTAGTGTACAAGAGCAGGGCTTTTCAGTAAGGGAGCCTTATTTTTTCTTTTTAATGTTCTATAGTATGCTTTTGTAATTAAATAAAACGCTACTACCTGGAAGGAAAGCAGAATATTTACTCCTCATAGGAGCTGAGGATCTGCCTCAGCTAAGGGCTATTTGCCTCAAATGAGCACATTATCTCCATGGGGAGAATTAGTTTTCTTTGCATTTCTCCTCCCAAATAATCAGAATTCAACAGAATTACTCTTCTTCATCACTATATAGTGGGGGATCCCAAATGTCATGATTGGTCTTAACTTTGTCTGTGATTCCCTAAGGCAGAATCACCACCAGCCTGTGAAATTACTTCCCATGTTAGCAGGTTGACCTTTGGAATGGCTAGTCTACAGAAAAGTGCCTGGAGGAGCCTTAGCCCATTCTCCTGTTCTGTTGCCCAACTGCCTCTGCCTGTAATAAATTAGACATTCAGAGGGCACCAGCTAAGATGCATGAACTTTAGAACAGGCATACGCTTCACGCATCTAGAATCAGCTACCCCCTTCGCCCCCCTCTGTTTGAGCTACTCAGACAGGAAGTTGGAGGTTGTTGGTAGAGCCACTAGTGTACTCCCTGCCACCTTTCAAATATGCCCTTGGCATTAATTTTTCAGTGATTTCATCTGCACACATGTGTTGGGCAGGGCAGGTGAAGGAGCCACTTAGAATGGTTGGTCCTAGCCCATACCACCGACCTTTTGGCTACAAAAGACAGCAGAATCTTTCTCATTGTACATATTATTTTGATTCATCACTGTTTGCAGTGGCTTCATTTTGTTCTTTCTGGAAAGGATTACAGAGAATTCTTTTACTCTGGGTCTTTAAAATAGGAACCCTTTATTCGGCTCCCCTAAAACCCAGGCAGCAGGCAGTTCTGGCAGTCCCCCAGAGCAAATAATGACTCGGTATTTCAATATTCATTCTGAGCACTGTCTATTCCCCTGAGCAGCCAGGCACATGGCCCTCTGGAAATCAAACAGCAATAAAATCCAGTTTGAGCTGGTCAAAGTTAAGACATTTCAGGGAATTTGGGTTTGTTTTTTCTACAAGCATAAATCTGACCACACCGCTGTCTGTATCTTCTCCTCAAGGACAACAAGTAAAGTTGCATATTCAGAAAGGGATCTGACTTAAGAAAAAGGGTTCAAATTAACTGTCTGCTTGCTTAACAACCATAGCCAGAGTCACAGTAAGGATACCTAATCAATTCTTATTTGCCTGCAGCTTGACTTCAGTTGGGGAAAGTTTTAATTTAGTGCTTATGTGGGTGGGCATGTGCAGATTTGCAGAATAACTCGCATTAACTGTTTATTTACTTGTCCTTTGGAATTTGGCTTGCAGCCTGGCAGCCAGTCACTAGCCAACACTTAGCAAAAGTAGGGAATAAGGAAAGTTTATTTTAGACTACCCTACTGCCTCATTCTCCTCCTTCTTTCCACATCTGTGGCATCCCCTCCCTCAGATGCCTGAGCTATTATGTTCTCTCCACACCTCTCCCCTCCCCCCTGCCAAAAAATTTGCTTTGGAAAGAATCTGAATAACTCATTTGTTCTAAGTTATGAGACATCCTCTCAGTGGGACAATAATGTATTTATTATTCAGCAATATTAGAAAATGAGGCATAAATAGAATATGTATATAAATAAAATTTCCAGATAAATTAAAATTATATATTTAAGTGCCAATTAAAAAAATGAATTGCCTTGGGTGGAAGCTTTTAAAAATGCATTATGTGTATCCCTGCCTTCATATGCTGAAGGCGTTACAAATAATTGACTAATTGTGCAGCATTTTACACCTTACATAGTGCTTTCAAATACTTTTTCTCATTGATTTTTAGAATTTTTAAAGGAAGACATTGAGCTCATGTTTGTAGTGTGGCAATCATTGTCTCAAGCACAAATTACTATACTGTAATTCATACTACAGTGTGATACAATGATGCCTTTCATGCCCATTTACGAGTGTACATCAAGTGCCCCTTCTTAAGGTCTTCATTTGTCTGCAACACTTTCTGGGTCTTTGTGCCTCCCACCTCTGCAGACACGGCTCCTATTTCTCACTGCTGGAGAAGCTGTATCCAGCAGTTTGAACCATCCAATCTGGTTTACTGTTCTTCCTTTAACTAACTGCTTCTAACCTCTCGTGGGCTGGAAAACCAGATGATTAGCCTTTTAGAATAGTGTATTCAAGTAAGACACTCAACAGACAATCCATTCTTTTATGTCATTTTTGCTTTCAGAATGACTTTATTTCTGAGATAGAAAGCTTTAAAATTCTCCTGTCTTACCACATTTTCTGAGACTACAACCCTACTCTGCTTATTCAGATTGGATCTCACTGTGAGCCAAGTCTAGGACGCTTTCCTTAGGATCCCCACGTCTCTTCACTTCTGAAGAAGTCTGGTGATCAGTTTCCTCCCATCCTACCCTTAGGCTGCTGAACATTCCCAGAGAAATTCAGGAAAACAAGTTGGATAGCACATTATGATTTTTAAAAATTATTATTTATTTTAGAGAGACAGAAAGAGTGGGAGAGAGAGCGTGGAGGGGCAGAGGAAGAGGGAGAGAGTCTTCAAGCAGATTCCCCGCTGAGCACAGCATCTGACTTGGGGCTTGATGCCACGATCCTGAGATCATGACCTGATCCTAAACCAGTAGTCAGTCACTCACCTGGTTGAGCCACCCAGGCACCCTACATATTATAATTTTAAAACTTTGTAAAAGTAATACATTATTTATAGAAATTTAGAAGATGAATTTTGAAATGGTCCCTTCCTCAGTAAAGGAGATAAGTCACTAACCACCCACAATCTTGTTCTCTAACTCAAGCTCTGTCTGGCAGTTTGGTATGTTTCTCTCTAGCCCTTTTTCTGGCGTGTATGCACAAATGAGTTTGTGTCCATGTAGATCATACTTTTAATTTCACATTCTTAGTACACTTCTGCTTATATCATTGGCATGTTCCGTTGTTACTGTATACTTTTTGCAGCCATAATATTTAATGATCATGGAATATTGTGTGAAATCATTGTATCATAAATATTTTCAATTTTTTAAATATTTATTTAATTTTTTGAGAGAGAAGGAGAGTGTGGGGCAGAGGGGCAGAGGGAGAGAGAGAGTCTTAGACTCCATGCTGAATGCAGATCCTGATTCAGGGTTCAATCTTATAACCTTGAGATCTCAACCTGAGCTGAAACCAAAAGTCTGATGTTTAACTGACTGTGTCATCCCAGCACCCCACAGATTTTCAGTGTTAGTCATGATTCTGCCATTAGATATTTGGCTTCTTTTCCTTATTATGGTTTATGATATTGTAACACTGCAAAAAAAAAAAAAACCACCTTTTATATTTACTCATTTTCTCTCATTCTTTAAGATTATTTCCTAATTAATTCCTAGAGTTAGAATTACTGATCAAATGGAAAGAGCATTTTTCCATTCTTTCCTTCTTCACTTACATTACCTTTTTCTATTAACTATGCTCACTACTCAAGCACTTATCTTGTGTCTACTTTGTGTCAGGCATTGGGAGACCCAGAGGAATAAGACATGGTCCCTAGCCTCAAGGCAACCTCAGTTCAGTTATTCTGTGGTTGGTGCCACAATGTGGTATTTACTTGGTGTACTAGCGATACATAGGAGAGAATGACTAACTCTTGGCAGAGGAGACCAGATGTTTGCATTAAATTTTGAAGAGAGAGCAGGAATTCTCCAGACAAGGGCATAGATCCCAGAGAAGCATGTTGTGCTCAGAAAACTGCAAGTAGTTTGTTTTCATTTGAACATAGTGGGGTACTGATAAAATAACACCTGCTACAATTTATTGTAAGCTAGGTATCAAGTACTTGTTGAATGTTTTTTAGTGCGGTATGTATTATTAGCCCCATTTTGCGGAGGAAGATTACTTCCTCACCCATTACTGGTAAGTATTGGCATGTGTGTTTGAATGCCGATCCTCCTGACTGCATAGCCAGTGTCCCTAATCCTTGTGTTTTACTGTCAGCTAAATACAAAGCAGAGCATTATGGGAGCCAAGATAAGGAGAGACCAGCTCATAGAGGTCTTTTTAATTTATGCTGAAGACTATGGCTTTTTATTTTCAATGGATCTGGACTGGAAATTCCCTCTTGTGTGCTCATGTCAGACCTATATATACTTTTATCATAGCACTTTTATACTTAATTGTAGTGTTTGTTTGCAAGAATGTATTCTCCATTAAACTGAGGTTTTCTAGTGGAAAGACTGTCTCTTATTTATATTTGTCTTCTCAATAACCAGCTCAGTGCCCAGCAAAACGCAGAGATGAAATCAGTGTGAATGGATTTGGGAATTTTTAAGTTTGATTTTTGATATGCTGCAGCAGGCTCTTTCTGGCTTGAAATTGCTGATCTTTATGTTTTCAGGAATTATCTGAGCTTGTTAAGCACACAATTATTAAAAATTAAAGCATATAAATTTACAACTAAATGCATAATATCAAAACAAAGTTCATAAATTGTCAAAACCCATAATTTCTTAATTATTTTATAGTATTTTACTATTACATATGGTCTTGAGGTTATTTCATCTCTTCCCTCTGAATGAAAATCTTCTGTAGCAGTGAGCTTCTCTTCCAACTCTGCATTCACATCGGTGACTGAAAATTGGTCGTGGCGCTGACCTCCTCCTCTTTTATGAAACTCCTCCTTAGCTTTTGTGATATTCATTGTGCAAATTCCCTGTTTCTCTGCCTGTTTTCTTTCTTTTGCTTGTTCCTATCTTCCTGTCTTTTAGAAGTTCTTTCTTTGGCCCTCTTAAATCATAGTTTTAGTAATTTCACCTACTTCTCTGTAGAAAAGACTTTCTCGTTTCTATCTCCAGCCTGAGCTTCTCCTTTGGACTCTGAATGCATATCTCATTTCCAACTACCTGCTGGTATCTTGACCTAGATATTCTAGAATAAGTCACAAACTGCACCCATTACATTCCTGAGACGTGCCCACCCCAACTCCTCCTCGTGGCCATTCTGATTTCCATGATTTTGTTGAGGGCAACTCCTTCATTTTATTTAGTTACTGGGGCTTGAGTACTTAAAGTTGTCTTTGTTTGCTTCCTCTCGTTTCCCCTGACATTTTTCTTAAAATTTTTACCATTAGATAAAATTTTGTGTCTCCTTCCTACTGATAGTTGTATAATGGAGATAGCTTGATCATGTCCTGCTTTGTACTACACTTATTTATGTGCTTGTCTTATACTTCTTAGATAGTGAGTCTTTTAAAAGGCAGGAACTAATTTTTAGGCTTCTTGGTATTTTCTTAGAGCATCTAGTAGTGTTATATATAGTAAATGTTTTATCTTTATTCATTGAACTTAATTGAGTGAAAGCCGAGGGAATTCTCTTATGAATAAATTGTATGGACTTTATGAATATATTTTGGTGCCTTAAAGGATTTTGTTGTTTTTTTTTTTACTAAATTCAAGTTCTCTCCTAAAGCTTGAATAATTGAGATTGACAGAGAAATAACTTCAGAGTCAGAGTTTGTAAGTAGAATAGGCTGAATTGTGCTTCCTCCCAAAGATGTTTACATCCTAATCCCCAGAACATATTCCCTTATGTGGGTAAAGGAGACTTTAGAAATGTGATGTTAAAGATCTTGAGATGGGGAGGTTACTCTGGGTTATCAATGTATCCAATATGATCACAGGAGGTCCAGAGTCAGAGAAGGAGATCTGATGACAGAAGCAAAAGTTGAGGTAATGTGGAGGCAGGAGCCAGGGAATGCAGGGATCTTCCAGAAGCTGCAAAAGACAAGAAGACAGATTCCCCCCTAGAGCCTGCAGAAGGAACACAGTTGGCTGACACCTTGATTTTAACACACTGAGACTAATTTTGGACTTTCAGACTTTTAGACCTTAAGATAATAGAGTTGTGTGGTTTTAAGCCTGTAACTTTGTGGTAATTTCTTTCGGGAGCAATAGGAAATTAATACAGGGGATTTTGCTGGAATGTACATTTTAATATTAGACAAAGCAAGGAATCAATTCTTAATTGTGGAATTTCAAGCATCTGTAAGCTGGTTGGAGGAGGTAGGCTTTGGCCAATACATCAAGAGATTATGAGACTGTTTGGCCCCATCACATGCAAGCACTAGTGAGGCCTCCAAGGCAGAGAGTTTTGAATGTACACTGGTGTTCAGATCAGGGAAAAAGACATCATAACCCCAGAGATCAAATTAGCCTTCAGAGAATGAGAAATCAGAGAGCTAGAGGCTTCCCAGAAAGTATACTTTACTTTAGGGATGAAAACAGCAGAGACTAAAGTGTGTGAAGTTAGGGCTCTGATGGAACCCCCATGACTGATCTGGTCTGGCCAGAGGTCACATTGCTTCTGTCCTCATTCAGCTTTCTTTCCTCTCTCCTACATCTGAGTCACCCATACATTCAAACCATTGGTGAAAAATTTCATCTTCCATTCTTAAACAGGATTTTGGGCTAATGTGATCATGTGCATTAGTTATCTGTTACTGAATAACAAATACCCCAAAGCCTAGTGACTCAATTTATTATTTCTCATAATTTATTATTATGAGAACACATTTATTATTTCTCGTAATTCCATCAGTCAGAACTCAGACGTGGTTTGGCTTATTGTGTCTGGCTCATAGTCTTCCATGTCACAGACAAGGTGTTGGCTGGGTGCACAGTCATCTGAATGCTGATTGGGGCTGGACCACCCACTTTCAAGATTGAACTTGGTACTGGCTGTTGGTGTGAGGCCTCTGTTCTCTCCTTAGGGCTGCTTGAGTATCCTTATAACATGGTGGCAGGTTTCTCCTAGATCATGAAATCCAAGAGAAAGAGAGCAATAGGCAAAAGCCTTCCTTTTTGTAGTCTAGACTCAGAATTTGCATAGCATGACTTCCATTGTATTTGATTTATTAGAAGTGATTCACCAAGACTGGCTTGCATTCAAGGGGTGTAGGATTAGATTGCACCTTTTAAGGGAAGAGTGTTAAGGAATTTTTGGACATATTTTAAGACTACTGCATCATGACTTAGAAGCATAATAGCTAGAGCAATTGTCAATAAACATATTTATGGAATTTAGCATTTCATGATG
This sequence comes from Mustela erminea, assembly GCF_009829155.1. Taxonomy (NCBI): domain Eukaryota; kingdom Metazoa; phylum Chordata; class Mammalia; order Carnivora; family Mustelidae; genus Mustela; species Mustela erminea. Next base: position 7,623,983 of record NC_045622.1, read on the forward strand.
AATTTTTTATACGCTATCTCATTTATCCTCAAGAAGCTTTGCAAAGCAGGTATTATATTTAGTGGCCCAATTTTATAGAGAACAAAAGTGAAATTTAGAGACCTTAAGAAGCTTACCAAATCTAGTCTTTGTAGCTTCAAAACAAATGCTCCATTTTATCTTCCACTTTGACTTTTTGTTTCCCAGTACCAGTGGGTCCTTAGGGAGTAAACATAAGAAGGATATAGAATATGTCTCTTTTTATTCACATACTTTTATAGCTCATTAAGAAGAAGCATATATTAAAATGTAATACTTTCTGTGAAAAGGTCAACATACATTTTAACCTTCAGTCCACTTCCCAACTTTACTTCCTTTTGTTCTCCTGACCTTCAGTGAATAGACAGTCCAGTGTCATCATCATGCAGAGTCTTGCAACAGCTGTCAACTTCTGTCTTCATCCCTAAAGTAAAGAATACTTTCTGGGAAGCGTCTAGCTCTCTGATTTCTCATTCTCTGAAGGCCATTTTGACTGTTTTGCTCAGAGCTGCCAGAAGACAAGGAGTATAATAATTAAAAGGGCAGAGGCTCAATATGAGAAAGGAATCCATCAAAATCCTTGAGGAGAACACAGGCAGCAACCTCTTTGACCTCAGCCACAGCAACTTCTTCCTGGAAACGTCACCAAAGACAAAGGAAGCAAGGGCAAAAATGAACTAGTGGGATTTCATCAAGATCAAAAGAAACAGTAAACAAAACCAAAAGACAACTGACAGAATGGGAGAAGATATTTGCAAATGACATATCAGATAAAGGGATAGTATCCAAAATCTATAAAGAACTTAGCAAACTCAACACCCAAAGAACAAATAATCCAATCAAGAAATGTGTAGAAGACATGAACAGACATTTCTGCAAAGAAGACATCCAGATGGCCAACAGACACATGAAAAAATGCTTCACATCACTAGGCATCAGGGAAATACAAATCAAAACCACAATGAGATACCACCTCACACCAGTCAGAATGGCTAAAATTAATAAGTCAAGAAATGACAGATGCTGGCGAGGATGCAGAGAGAGGGGAACCCTCCTACACTGTTGGTGGGAGTGCAAGCTGGTGCAATCACTCTGGAAAACAGCATGGAGGTTCCTCAAAAAGTTGAAAATAGAGCTACCCTATGACCCAGCAATTGCACTACTGGGTATTTACCCTAAAGATACAAACGTAGTGATACGAAGGGGCATGTGCACCCTAATGTTTATAGCAGCAATGTCCACAATAGCCAAACTATGGAAAGAACCTAGATGTCCATCAACAGATGAATGGATAAAGAAGATGTGGTATATATATACAATGGAATACTATGCAGCCATCAAAAAAAATGAAATCTTGCCATTTGTGACGACGTGGGTGGAACTAGAGGGCATTATGCTTAGCGAAACAAGTCAATCGGAGAAAGACAACTATCATATGATCTCCGTGATATGAGGAAGTGGAGATGCAATGTGGGAGGGGGTTGGGGGGTAGGAAAAGAATAAATGAAACAAGAGGGATCGGGAGGGAGACAAAAAATAAGTGACTCTTAATCTCACAAAACAAACTGAGGGTTGCTGGGGGAGGGGGCTGGGAGAGGGGAGTGGGGTTATGGACATTGGGGAGGGTATGTGCTATGGTGAGTGCTGTGAAGTGTGTAAACCTGGCGATTCACAGATCTGTGCCCTGGGGATAAAAATACATTATATGTTTATAAAAAAAATAAAAAAAAATTAATTTAAAAAAAAGGGCAGAGGCTTCCTTCCTCCAGTGCACAGATATGCCTGCTGAGAAATAGATGTTGCCACCATTTTAATTTATATCATCATCTGCGTCTCCTTAAGTCCAGTGACTTTACCAAGGGTGAAGAAAGAAAAAGCAATGTTCATTGATCATCTGATACATCCCAGATATGTTGCTAATTAGTTTAAATACTGGTGAGCTCCCTGAGGGTGAGACTTATTTACCTTTGTCTCTTCCTTCTCTTCTCCCCAATTCTAAACAGTGGAGTCCTACAGGGCTTGTTTTTTGTACTTCTTCTCTTCATGTATATTGACTCATGGGTGATCTCATTCTGTTATGGCTTTATATGTCACCTCTATCCTGAAAGCTCCCACATTTATATCACTAGCCTTGATCTTTCCCTACAAGTCCATGTGCACATACCCAGATGCCTACTGGACACCTCTGTTTGGTGTCTTAAACCCACCATGTACAAAACAGACCTGTTGGTTTCTTTGCCCTTACCAGTCACAGTGAACTGTGCAAATATTTACCTGGTTGCTCAAACCAAAAACCTTGGAGTCCTTCCTGACTTTTGTGGGGTCCTCTCACACTCACATCCAATGCATCAGTAAACTCTCCTAATTTTATCTTCAAAATCTGTCTCAGACTCAATCAGTTCTCAGCATGTCTGTCACTACCTCCCAGTCCCAGTCATTATCCCCCCTCCTAACCTGTCCCAGCTTTTCCTGCCTCTGTTCTCATCTGTCTTCTTCCAGCCTGTTCTCCCTGCAACTTTGAAGTGATCCCTTGGCAATATAAATCCCTATCTAGTCACTCCCCTAGCCAGAATCCTCTGGCAGCTTCTTACAACACTCATCTTCTTCCCAGCGTCTCCAAGACCCAGTCTGGCCCTGCCACACTCACCCTTGCCTGCTTTGCTTCAACCGCAGGGGGAGCCAAAATTTGTTTGAACATGCCAAGCATGCTCCCACCATCAGGCTTACATCTTCTCTCCTCTGTGCTGGAATGCCCTTCTACAAGATAGCTCTTGGGTTTGTTGCTTTACCTCATTCAGCTTCTGCTTACATGTGCTCTCTTCAGAAAGGTCTTCCCTGGCCACTCCATTTAGAGCAGGCCTACACTTCCCCCCCTCAGTCTCTGTCCCCTGATCCTGCTCTGTTTTTGTTTATAACATGGATTAACTGTGCTATAAACACATTGTGCATATTTATGGGCTTAAGGGTGGTTTTTTTTTTTTTTTTTACTTATATCCTTCAACAGAACATAAGTAGGATTTTTGTTTTATTCATTAGGCTAATAGTAGGTACTCAGTAAACATTTTCTGAATGAGTGAGTGAGTGAATGAATGAATTAATTAATCCTTCTATCCTTAGTATCTAATTGCAAACAGGGACATAAGAGCTGCTTAATAATGTCTACCTGAATTATCTCAATTAGTTCTCCTAACTAGAGATGTAAATAATTTTCTCATTTTATAGAGACATTATGTAATTGGTCTTAGGACACCCCACTGAACAGAAATTTGATTCCTGGTCTCTACAACTTTAGAGTTTCTGCCATTTCTACTTTCCCCTAGAGTTTCCACTTCCTTATGCTCCCTCTGAAGTATCAGAATGGCTTAGATGAAAATGAAAATTCCTTTGCATTGTGTTCATCTGAGAAAGGTTAGGGGAACTCCAAGTGTACGGGATCTGGGTCTCCAGCGTAACCCGGAGAAATACCGTTAGCAGATGCCAAGTAACATGTCTTCTCATAGGTGAGGGCAGCAGTATTCTTGCCCCTTCCCTCCTCAGAGACCTGTTCCAGAGTGCAGCTTGTTAGTTTTTCCTGGGCAATCAACAAAATACCCCCGAACAGTGGTCTCAGGGCAAGTCTAGAAATCTTCAAAGCCCACATCCTGTTGCAGTTTTCTTCAGGTCTCAGGAGAGGGAATGGTAGAGAGGAGATGGTAGAGTATGACACTCTGCATACCATATGTACCTGTTTCAGAATCCTTAGGAAACTGTGGGTAGGAGCAATTGTGGCTCTTCCTATTTATAGGAAGCATTGGTGACCCAAATCAGTTACTCTTTCAAAGGTCTACATGTCAGTAAGCCTTATAAATAAGAAAATTTAGTATAGCTGTCATTTACTGTGTAGCTACTGCTCTGAGGCTACTCACTCTCATGGGCTATTTTCTCCAAAAAACTACCTTTAGTTACTGCAGCCCAAATTAATCAATCCATCACTGGCCTTGGGTTTTATAATTTGTCCTTTAGTTATAAAGTTCTTTGACATGGTTTGTGATTCTTTCACAGTGCATGGCTTGGTCCCCTAATGGAATTCTTAGCTCCTTGAGGGCCAAGCACACAGAGCTCTGCCTTCACAGAGCGCTTTTCTTCCACTCTCTTAGTCTCTGTAATCAGTGAAGAAGCTCATCTCTGTGGAGGTTTCTGAAATAGTCCAGGCCAAGGTAAAGAGTATGTTAGGAGACTTCTTCCCCCCACTCTCCTATATCCCATCTCAACCAGGTTTTGTAGTCTAGAATTTATGGTGCTACATTGACCTGTGAATAACATGTCTGGAAGGAACTGTGGGCACTTGCCCATTTAGCCATAGTCTTCCTTGAAGGCCTTCTGCACAGGCTCTATCAGAACACTCAGGCATATGCTTCCGTTTCTTGCTCAACAGTCCATTTTCCCACTGGGGCTGCATCCCCTTCCTGAAGGCTGGTGCAGTTTGACAAAATGTGGAATCCATGGCCAGGCTGGACTCTTGTTTTCTGTGTCACCCAACTTCTAAATGCAATTCAGAATTGATAGAGCTGTTGTGTTCCTATGACCTCTTCCTGTACTCCCCTGACCCTAGGTCCATCCAGTGCTTTGGCTCTGGAGGACCTTGTAGTTTTGAACAAGGGCATTTAGTCAATGAAGTCTGAGCCTCAGGGATGAGTTACCTCAGTCCTGCTGTCAGTTTTCCACTTTTCTCATTGACCGGTGTGACTGAGTTCCTTGTATGCCTTTCAGACAAGCTCACAGCATTTAAGATTGCAAGGGAGTAGGTACTCAATAGTACTGAGAATGAAGAACACACATTTGTCTCTCAAATCTTTTGCCATAACAAGAAATATCAGCAATAGAATATTAGCTTCATTCCACAGAAGAGAAACTAAAGCTTTCCTTTTTTAAAATTTATTTTTTATTTTCAGCATAACAGTATTCATTATTTTTGCACCACACCCAGTGCTCCATGCAATCCGTGCCCTCTATAATACCCACCACCTGGTACCCCGACCTCCCACCCCCCACCCCTTCAAAACCCTCAGATTGGTTTTCAGAGTCCATAGTCTCTCATGGTTCACCTCCCCTTCTAATTTCCCCCAACTCCCTTCTCCTCTTTTAGCAAGAAAGAAGAATGCCAGAGCAATCAGGAGCCTTGCCATGCTTCCTGGTATCCTGCTTCTGTCAAGTTCATCCATACTTCCAAACCCTTCAATGCCTCAGACTTAAGGCCCTTTGAGCTCACCTATCAAGGTTCTTTAGATCTCTGGAGCCTCAAGTGTCATAGAACAATTAAGATTAGATAGTATGTTTTATGTTCACTTAGCAGCGTTCCTCAGAACACACCACCATTTAAAGCCATTTGCTGGAGTATTAAGTGATGACCATTCTCCCATATAAAAAAGGACAGCTTGAAAAGTTCACATTTATGTACCAAAATGGTACTCCTGACCTTAACAGAATACATATTTAGAGTTCCTTCTCCAGGAATGGAGAGAAATCTGTGCTCAACTGCATCGTCTCACCCTGTAGTCTAGGGTTAGTGAGAAAAGGATTTGTTGTTATAGGACTTTGGCTTGCAGTCCAGTTCTCTTACTTACTGACCCTATAAATTTTGGCAAGTCATTGCACCTCTCTTCCGGTCTCAGTTTTCTCTATCATTTGGGGGTGTTTATGCAGATTAAATGATGCTGTGTATCATAAAGGACTTAAATATAAATTTGCTTACTATATTTTTAGATATTTGTAAAGAAATAACAATAACCGATTAATAAGATAGCAAGATGTGGTCATACAGTGGAGTTTGGAATTTGTGCAAAGCCAGCTGGCTTGTCTGGGCATTCACCCATAACTTTGCACAGAGGACAACTCTCCATGTGGGCTTTTCTCCAGAACTAATTCCTAAGATGAGGATTCAAGTTCAAATGCTGTATTAGGGAGAGGATCCCATGAAACACCAACAGGGGAAAGAAGAAGTGATAGGGGAAAGGGAAGGCAGTGTAGAAGGGGGTGTGTTATTAAGTCAGCTATGAAGGGGGATGACTGAAACTTATTCTTGTGGGAAAACCCTAGGAAAAGTATAAAACACATGCCTCAGAATTATCCCACCTGAGGGCTGAGGAAGCTGAGGGAGCTCATTCCCATTATTGCTTCACGGCTGCTAGGAGTGGGGTTATACTACCAGCCTGCTGTGTGGGGGGTGGGGACAGTATTGTATGTGGCGTTAAGTGCAGGCTTCTGGGGAAAAAACTACAGACCCCTATGTGACAGTGATACTGTAATTTATAATAAGAAATATATATTTGGTCTTCTTTCCTATTTCCATTGGAAATTGGAATTCCTAATTCCATTTTAATTTCCTAAGTACTGAGAGTGATAGAAGTGCTTTTGTTATGTCGGTGAGGTGACTTTTGAACTGCACCTAGGTAACCAAAGTATGGAACTGATCACTAGTGGATCCAACTACATGATTAGAGAGAATTTTTAGTCCCACTCTCCGACCTTCTCTGGGAAGGTGGTGGGGAAGCTGGATGTTGAATCAATCACCAATGGCCAATAATTTAGTTAATCATGCCTATGTGATGAAGCACCCATAAAAACCTAAAAGGATGAGGTTTGGAGAGCTGTTCCTGAGTTATATCTTTTCATAATGAGCCAGTGATGCAGTAAGTAAAATGTTTCTCTGAATTCTGTGAATGGCTCTAGCAAATTAATTGAACCAAAGGAAGGAATTATTGGAACTTTCAGTCTATAGTTGGCCAATCAAAAGCAGAGTTGACAACCTGAAATTGTGACTGGCATCCAAAGTGCAGGGAGTTCGAAGGTGGGAAAAGTCTTGCAGAACAGAGCCTTTAACCTGTGGGATCTGATGCTCTCTCTGGGTAGATAGTGTTAGATAGAGTCGGACTGTAGGACACCCAGACTGGAGTCTGAGAATTGCTTGGTGATGTGGAGAAAATTTCCTCCCCGCCCACACCTCAACCCCCACACTTTGCAACTGGGAGCAGTGTTCTTATCAGAGGTTGTGGCGAGTACACAGGCAGAATACTGACAGAATAAAGTTCATTTGTGGTACTTGAATTACCTGCCAAGCACCAAATTCAGTATTTTCAGATACAGCACTCCAAATTGCTGATGAAGAACACATGGCTCAGAGGGGTCATATCTAGTTTTGTCCTGAAATGTAATCCTTTTGAGGTGAGGGATTATGCCCGCTCTCTCCTAACTCCCCCTGCAAGGCTTTGGTCTCCATACCTACCCTGTGCTCCTTAAATGTCGGAACTCGATAATCATGATGATAATTTACACAAGGTCAAGTGGTTAATGAAAGGACCAGGAATCATATTTTTATATCCATTATTTATATTTGCATTTCATAATAACTTTATGAGTTATTAATGAGCAGGTATTGTTATCATTAGCCAAATTCTATAGATGAGAAGCCTGGCACCAAGTTATGAGGTAGAAAAATTTGTTTAAAAGGCAGAAATTAGGGCGCCTGGGTGGCTCAGTGGGTTGGGCCACTGCCTTCGGCTCAGGTCATGATCTCGGGGTCCTGGGATCGAGTCCCGCATCGGGCTCTCAGCTCAGCAGGGAGCCTGCTTCCTCCTCTCTCTCTGCCTGCCTCTCCGTCTACTTGTGATTTCTCTCTGTCAAATAAATAAATAAAATCTTTAAAAAAAAAAAAGGCAGAAATTAAAGAATTAATTCTTTTGGTCTAGAATGCAGTGCATAATTCACAGTAAACTCATAGTAATGATAAAAGTTAACAGGTAGTTATTTAAAGGATAATATAGTCAAACAATGCCAGGAAATTAGAAGCAAAACTCCTTTTTATTTAGTAAAGGGCATTTAATATAAACTTCAAAACATGGTTATATGTGTTCTAATTGTTCTTAAATTATTTTTGTAAAACTTTTGCCAGCATTTTTATGGAAACTTGAAGGGAAAAAATTACTCTGTGAACTTTTTCTTTCTTTCTTTTTTTTTTTTTTTTTAAACTAAGGCAAATAAATAAATAACGATGAAACTTTCTGCATGCCTCTGAAACCCAGATAAGGGTTCTTTTGTGACTCTCACTAAGATAGAAAACTCTATTTAAATTTTCTCACTTCCCCTTTCCTTTCAAACCTGATCCAGTTAGCCTTGGCTCCCACCCCCTCTTTCCCCAGTTATAAAACCAAACGGAATGTTTGTACTGAAGGGACAAGTCTGTGCAGTGACTCAGAGGAAACAAGCGTTTATAAACCATGTTTCCCTAAAGCCTCAGCACAAACATGGTTGTGGCCCAATTCCAGACTATCCAGGGGAAAACTCAGTAGAGTGGCCCCAGCAAAGCCGAGCGTCGGAGGGGCCTAGCTAGAAACAGGACCTGAGCTGCACATGGCCTTGAGGCAGCACCACACCTTGGAGATTTCTCATCTCTAAGAGTCAACAAAAGAGTGGTGGAAATAAAGTCAGACAAAGAGATGTATGTAGTACCTTTGCCCTAAGGCCTAGGCTGATCATATCTGCCTGGAATACATACAAGGACAGTTTGGTTTTAGTTCTGAAGTCAGTCAGATCTAGTTTTGAATCCCGCCTCACTGTTTCATAGTTTTACTTGACACATATTTATTAAGGACTTATTTTGTACCAAGCATGGTTCTAAGTGCTGAGAATATAGGAACCAGCAGGATAGACAGGGGCCCTGTTCCCCTTTCCATTCTAATTGGAGGAAATAGGGAAAAACAAAGACAAAAATAGATGATTTCAGAGTGATGGCAATAGTGCCGTGAAAATAAATTAGGGAGGTTGATGGGATGACCAGGGAAGGCCTCCACAGGGTGGTGAAGAGGATGATTCTATGAAGAAGTGACGCTTAAGTGGAGATCTGAATGACAAAAGAAGGGACCAAGAGGATAAAATCAGTCCTGGCATAGGCACACACAAAGTCCTGAAAGAGGAATAACCTTGGCCTATTTGAGGAACAGAAAGAAAGCCTGTGTGGGTGGAGCCCTGTGAGTGATAGAAGAGTAGGCCAGGAGAGGCTGGAGGGTGTGGCAGGTCAAACAAGGATGGCCGCCCATTCCCTGGGATGCTACCGTAAGAGAACGTGATCTCGGACCAGCTCAGCTGCCCTCTGAGTACCGCTACATGACTCCTGTTAATGCCTCATGAAACAAAAGAACCATCCAGCAAAGACTTGCCTGAAGTCCTGACACACAAAATCATGAGATATAATTTTATCTCATAATTTAAAAAAATATTTATTTGTTTATTTGAGAGAGAGAGAGCATGTTCGTGTTCAGTGGACATGTGCACATGGTGGGGAGGGGCAGCGGGAGAGGGAGAGAGAGAGAGAGAGAATCTCAAACAGACTCCTGGCTGAGCATGGAGCCAGACGTGGGACTTGATTTCACGACCCTGAGATCATGACCTGAGCCAAAATTAAGAGTTGGATTCTTAACCGATTGAGCCACCCAGGTGCCCCTCTCATAAGTTTTAAGCCACAAAATTTGGGGGTAGTTTGTGTCTTAACAAAAAATATCCAGACAAAAAGGTAGGCTGGAGTCTGATTACTTTGACCTTGAGCCAGGAACAAGTGTTCGACTTGAGGTGGTTGCAGTATCACAGGAGGGCTTACACAAGAGGTGTAGAGGCTTACAGGAGCTACATTTTAAAACTTAGCATGACTGCTATTTGTCTCTGGGTCCTAGTTCTTTGCCTTGTACAGGTAAATGGAACTCTCCTTGGTTTCTTTAACTGTAAAATGAAAATAAGAGTACCTACATCGTAAGGTTGTTTGGGGACTGAATAGTATTAAATGACTAACGTAGAGCCTAGCAGCAGGCTAAGGGCCCAGCGAAAGGTGATTGCAATTGTCACTATTTTTCTAACTCAGCGTCCCATCTGGAGAACTGAGGTGCTTTTAGCTTGTTCCTCTCACTTAGTTCAGGAAGCCCTAAGGGGAATTGTGCATATTCACTTACAAAGCCCTTTGACATTCCAGTTGGTGTCTCTCATATCCATCAGAATTGGCCACCAAAACTGACATTTGTATCCTGTCACCTCCTCTCCTCCTCTTACATGGGTCCCATGGATCCTCCAAGATGGCAAGTCATGTTAGCTGACTGGTCCAGCCTCTGTGGCTGCTTTGTCCCCTCCAGCCTGGGCTGTGCCAGGCTGCTGCCTCTCAGGCTGTCAGTTGGTGGACTCCAGCCATTATCCTGGTCAAACAGCCTCACTCCCTCCCCCTGGAAGAAGAAACTGACAAAATTGTGATTTCTTGACCTCCTGGATGCCTGTAGAACTTTCAGTGATAAAAGTATATTATATTAATATTTTGCTATGTTCTCTATTTCACTAACACCTATTATGAGCTGACCTAGTCTCTCCACAAACTGACTGTGCATGGGCTTGCTCACTGACCCTCCAGATAAGCTACCTGCTTGGCATCTGCTGCCCTTCCCCTCACTCTGACTCTGCTCTCCTTGCCCAGACTCTGCTTCTCTAGTTTTTCCATTAAATTTGTTTTTCTCAAACCTGTGCTGGGAAGCTTTAGTTCATCTCATTGGACATGCTCTGTAAAGACACAAGTGTTCTCAGTTACATAACTGCTCCTTTCCACCTCTCCATTTCCGAGACTTGGGGTACACTGCTGTGTGTTAAGACTTGGAGACACACTCCAGCAAGAAACTCTGTTTCACTGGGCTTAAGCCAGTATTCCGTAAACCTGTTTAATCATGGAACTGTATGTTTGAAAGATGCTGCATTTGTTTCTTTCCCCCCTTCCAGGGACTGTAAGTCTTTTTTTTTTTTTCCCCTTTAGGTTTTACCCTGCCTCTTCCCATTATAATAAATGCCACGTACTAGAACTTTTTCTTCTTCTGGGTGTTAGTTCTATTGCGTGGTGAAGCTTCTGTTGCCTGGGTTTGAGTCCCGAGTCCATTGCTTACAAACAGTGTAACTTTGGGCAAATTAATCTGTCTGTGCCTCAGTTTCCTTATATGTAAAAGGTACTTAATGATAGTATTTTCCTTAGTGGCTGCTGTGAGGATTACTTATGAACTCATGCGTAAAGAGTGAGTTCCACATTTTCTGTTCACAAACGATAGCTATATAATTAATATAATATAATTAATGTAATACATTATTACTACTACCATTATTATTTAAAACAGAAGTCAACAGTAAGCGTCTATAGATCTTTCTTTTATATAGATTCTTCTGGCTTGAACTGATGTCATCCCGTTCTTTTTTTTTTTTTTTAATCTTTTTTTTTTTTTTTTAAGATTTTATTTATTTGCCAGAGAGAGAGAGAGGTACACACAAGCAGGCAGAGGCAACGAGAGAAGCAGGCTCCCTGCCAAGCAAGGAGCCCCATGTGGGACTCAATCCCAGGACCCTGGGATCAAGACCTGAGCCGAAGACAGCAGCTTAACCAATTTAGCCACCCAGACGTCCCCATCCTGTTGTTTTTTGAATCACCTGTGCTATATAGCAGCATCTGACCTTAGGACAGGTGTTCACAGGTAACTATATCACCGACATCAATAGGAGACAAGTGTTAACTAATTTTTTTTCTCCCACTCCTAAATCTGTGTAATACTTTGTAATAATTACATTTGCTGTTTTATTAGCACTAGTGGTATATAGGAAAACCCAACATTGATAATACCATTTAAAATGTAGTGATATGTCTTCAGTATATTTCAGCCACTACACATCAAATATCCCTGAAAGAAACATTATTGGGGAGGCATAAGCCTCATGTTAAAACATCATGTATTTTAAGCACTTAACGAGTTTTCTTAGTTCATCAGGTCTCACTGTGTTTAGGAGAGCCTTGCATGGTGTGATAGGAATCAGCATTAATCTCATTTTTTAAATGAGGCCTCCAAGGCATATGGAAATTTTATTTTTTAATTTCTGCTGGTGGAAGCAGAAAGACTCAGGCTAGTTATCAGGGTGGAGGATAATAGGGTTAGGACCTTTCCAGGATCAGCAGACACTAGTATGTGGCTTTTGTTTGAGCAATAGGAGCCAGCCTTGAAGAATGGGCAGCAGCCCCTTTGATTCTAGTCTCTAGGGAGGGGGTCCAAAACGGTATCTATTAACTTCATAAGGAAAAGTTAAGGCCAGTGTTTTCTCTTTGAAGTGAAGTAGGGGAAGATGGGGGTTGAAATGAATGGCGATAATTACAGTTTATCATAAACTAAGTTTAGTGATTAGAAGAAGCCCTATGTTATATAGGTTCCTTCAGTCTCACTCTCTGAAACAGTCTTTCTTAAATTATGTATGTGCTGTCATTAGGGAAAAGTGGGTTAGATGCTCTGTTCAGCTTCCCATTCCTTGCCCTGTAAACAGCTGCCCCGATAAGGATTCTGTATGCGGGAAAATATTCTATAAGGCCACCCTTGAAAACCTGAACTTACACTAATAGCGACTGTACATAGTACATTCAATAAGCAGCTTGAAGCCTCCTGACTTAGAAGCAGTAAGCTTTCAGACACATCTTTTGACTAATATAATGACAGAAATGATATTATAATGTAAAACACAAGCATTCCCTACAGAATTATTATTAACATTTTTCCAGAGGCTTTCTTGCTTGCATTCTCTCTGTCCTTGAATAGAACATGATTTTCTTATGATCGGGAAGAGTGAGAGTCCTGAGAGGATCACTCACTCTCCAGACAGCAGGGCTGTGCCCATCCCGTTAGGCATGGTATCTCCAGGACTCAATAGGAACCTGGCACCGGGGGTCCAGGGAACATTTGTTGGGTGAATGGGTGGAGTAAACTATTTAGAGTTCAAATTACTGGATACATTTTTTAGTTCTCCAGTCTGTTCTGGTGTGCTTTTTAAAAAATCAAAAATCAAATTGGCACCCTTTTAAAGAGCAATGCATTCTAGAATCCAAAATACTGAGGCAAATAAAAAAAGATGACTCCTTTCCTATCCATTGCTGTCTTCAAGACAATTTCATATGTTGCCAAAAGCAAGAAGACAAATATCTCTCAAATGCAATGCAGACAAATTACCTACTGTTATTTAATGAAAAGGAAACAAAATTGATCTTACTTTGTACTTTTATACAAATAAAAATATTTTTTAAACCCTTAGGGCAGAAAATTTCCCTAGAGTAATACTGTATGATTGCTTGGCATTTATTTATTTATAAAAATACTAATAACAACTCTCTAGTAAATGGATTTTATCTTATTTTGGGCAAAATCAAACCATAGAATAATTGTTAACAAATATAATATACATAACCTATTTTTGCTGAAGATCATCTAAAAAACTTGTACTCTAAGATATATCTCAAAGTGAATAAAAATGAAGTTATACAAATATTTCTATTGGCAATATATTTTTTTCCTGCTGTTTCACAGGACCAAAAGAGTGAGAAAAAAAGATTCACTGAGAATGCATATGCTAGTAATTTACGCATACAGTGTCTTGGAATATTTTTCTTACAAATGACTTTATATTGAGGACGAATCTTCTTACAGTTTCTAATTCAAACCAAGTGTTCTGGATTTCATATTAGGATTCAGTCTTAACCATCTTGCTTGAAGTACAGGGGACAGATCAGGGATCTCTCTAATAATAATGCAATAATTATGAAAAGAAGAACCAAAACCAAGAGAAAGATGTTGCTGTAGACTTCAACAGCCATCAAATTGGTATTATTAGGCTTTTTGCCTGGAATGCCTATGAATTCAGGTTATAATGTTCACTCTGAGAAAGAAAGAATCCTTTAAAACTCTGAGAAAAACATTATTTCCCAGGTTTTTTGTTTTGTTTGTTTAATTTTTGTTGTTGTTGTTGTTGTTGTTTTGCTTTGTCATTACTGGCATCCAGAATACAAGTCACTCATTAACTTTCAAGACCAAGTCTTGCTCTTCCCATCTTGGGGTGTGTGTGTGTGTGTATTCTTTCCAAAGCAAATTAATGATGCTACTGCTGTGCAAAAGAGAAAACACATAAAGTTGAGGGTCTGTATCTGGGCTCTCTACTCTGTTTCACTGGTCTATGTGTCTGTTTTTGTGCCAGTACCATGCTGTCTTGGTGATCACAGCTTTGTAGTAAAGCTTGAAATCAGGCAATGTGATGCCCCCAGTTTTGTTTTTCTCTTTCAGCATTTCCTTAGCAATTCGGGGGCTCTTCTGGTTCCATATAAATTTTAGGATTGTTTGCTCCAGCTCTTTGAAAAATGCCAGTGGAATTTTGATCAGAATGAGATATAAAGTATAGATTGCTCTAGGCAGTATAGACATATTAACAATGTTTATTCTTCTGATCCATGCACATGGGATGGTCTGAATCTTTTTGTGTCTTCTTCAGTTTCTTTCATGAGTATTTTGTAGTTCCTTGAGTACAGATCCTTTACCTCTTTGGTTAGGTTTATTCCCAGGTATCTTACGGTTCTTGGTGCTATAGTAAATGGAATCAATTGTCTAATGTCCCTTTCTGTATTTCCATTGTTAGTGTATAAGAAAGCAACTGATTTCTGTACACTGATTTTGTATCCTGCCATAATACTGAATTGTTGTATGAGTTCTAGTAGTTTGGGGGTGGAGTCTTTTGGGTTTTCCATATAAAGTATCATGTCATCTATGAAGAGAGAGAGTTTGACTTCTTCATTGTCAATTTGAATACCTTTTATTTCTCTTTGTTGTCTGATTGCTGTTGCGAGGACTTCTAGTACTATGTTGAATAAGAGTGGCGAGAGGGTACGGATTGCATGGAGCACTGGGTGTGGTGCAAAAATAATGAACACTGTTATGCTGAAAATAAGTAAAAAATTAAAAATTAAAAAAAAAAAAAAAGAGTGGCGAGAGTCGGCATCCTTGTCATGTTCCTGATCTCAAAGGAAAGTCTTTCAGCTTTTCCCCACTGAGGATGATATTTGCTGTGGGTTTTTCATAGATAGATTTTATGAAGTTGAGGAATGTTCCCTCTATCTCTATACTTTGAAGATTTTTAATCCAGAGAGAGAGAGAGATTGAGAGGAAACACAGAACTTATGGAAAGAATGACAAAGTTTGTGGGAAAACATACTGGTTTCCACATACCAATGATCTTGTTAATTTAAAGCAATTTTCTGTCCAGGTATTTTTCTATTCCCCACCCTCTCATCTGGAAAACGTAGGCAAACCTTCCTTAAAAACATGCCAGCAACTCATTTACTGAACCCACATTGTGGATCCAGCACTGTTGGACTCTGCAAGATCTCTGTGAGATCCTGGCACTCAAAGACCTCATGGTCTACAAAATAATGATATCTCTTTACTTAAGTGGTAGGCTGGCAAATTGAAAAACAGCCAGACTTGGCATCAGAAGATGTGAGTCAACTATCCTTTCTTTCATTTAAAGTAACTGTGTGATTCTGGGAAAATCCTTAATATGTGGGTCTCAGTTTCTCCATCTGTGAAACAGAGGAAAAATTCTGATTTCAAGCTTCTTCTAGCTCTAACATTCTAGGATTCGTTTGGTCTCTTTTTTTTTTTTAATTTTTATTTTTTTATAATTTTTTATTTTTTATAAACATATATTTTTATCTCCAGGGGTACAGGTCTGTGAATCACCAGGTTTACACACTTCACAGCACTCACCAAAGCACATACCCTCCCCAATGTCCATAATCCCACCCCCTTCTCCCAAACCCCCTCCCCCCAGCAACCCTCAGTTTGTTTTGTGTGATCAAGAGTCACTTATGGTTTGTCTCCCTCCCAATCCCATCTTGTTTCATTTATTCTTCTCCTACCCACTTAAGCCCCCATGTTGCATCACCACTTCCTCATATCAGGGAGATCATATGATAGTTGTCTTTCTCTGCTTGACATATTTCGCTAAACATGATACGCTCTAGTTCCATCCATGTTGTCACAAATGGCAAGATTTCATTTCTTTTGATGGCTGCATAGTATTCCATTGTGTATATATACCACATCTTCTTGATCCGTTCATCTGTTGATGGACATCTAGGTTCTTTCCATAGTTTGGCTATTGTGGACATTGCTGCTATAAACATTCGGGTGCACGTGCCCCTTTGGATCACTACGTTTGTATCTTTAGGGTAAATACCCAGTAGTGCAATTGCTGGGTCATAGGGCAGTTCTATTTTCAACATTTTGAGGAACCTCCATGCTGTTTTCCAGAGTGGCTGCACCAGCTTGCATTCCCACCAACAGTGTAGGAGGGTTCCCCTTTCTCCGCATCCTCGCCAGCATCTGTCATTTCCTGACTTGTTGATTTTAGCCATTCTGACTGGTGTGAGGTGATATCTCATTGTGGTTTTGATTTGTATTTCCCTGATGCCGAGTGATATGGAGCACTTTTTCATGTGTCTGTTGGCCATCTGGATGTCTTCTTTGCAGAAATGTCTGTTCATATCCTCTGCCCATTTCTTGATTGGATTATTTGTTCTTTGGGTGTTGAGTTTGCTAAGTTCTTTATAGATTCTGGACACTAGTCCTTTATCTGATATGTCATTTGCAAATATCTTCTCCCATTCTGTCAGTTGTCTTTTGATTTTGTTAACTGTTTCCTTTGCTGTGCAAAAGCTTTTGATCTTGATGAAATCCCAGTAGTTCATTTTTGCCCTTGCTTCCCTTGCCTTTGGCGTTGTTCCTAGGAAGATGTTGCTGCGGCTGAGGTCGAAGAGGTTGCTGCCTGTGTTCTCCTCAAGGATTTTGATGGATTCCTTTTGCACATTGAGGTCCTTCATCCATTTTGAGTCTATTTTTGTGTGTGGTGTAAGGAAATGGTCCAATTTCATTTTTCTGCATGTGGCTGTCCAATTTTCCCAACACCATTTATTGAAGAGGCTGTCTTTTTTCCATTGGACATTCTTTCCTGCTTTGTCGAAGATTAGTTGACTGTAGAGTTGAGGGTCTATTTCTGGGCTCTCTATTCTGTTCCATTGATCTATGTGTCTGTTTTTGTGCCAGTGCCATGTTGTCTTGATGATGACAGCTTTGTAATAGAGCTTGAAGTCTGGAATTGTGATGCCACCAACGTTGGCTTTCTTTTTCAATATCCCTTTGGCTATTCGAGGTCTTTTCTGGTTCCATATAAATTTTAGAATTATTTGTTCCATTTCTTTAAAAAAGATGGATGGTACTATGATAGGAATTGCATGAAATGTGTAGATTGCTTTAGGTAGCATAGACATTTTCACAATATTTATTCTTCCAATCCAGGAGCATGGAACATTTTTCCATTTCGTTGTGTCTTCCTCAATTTCTTTCATGAGTACTTTATAGTTTTCTGAGTATAGATTCTGTGCCTCTTTGGTTAGGTTTATTCCTAGGTATCTTATGGTTTTGGGTGCAATTATAAATGGGATGGACTCCTTAATTTCTCTTTCTTCTGTCTTGCTGTTGGTGTAGAGAAATGCAAGTGATTTCTGTACATCGATTTTATATCCTGACACTTTACTGAATTCCTGTATAAGTTCTAGCAGTTTTGGAGTGGAGTCTTTTGGGTTTTCCACATATAGTATCATATCATCTGCGAAGAGTGATAATTTGACTTCTTCTTTTCCGATTTGGATGCCTTTAATTTCCTTTTGCTGTCTGATTACTGAGGCTAGGACCTCTAGTACTATGTTGAATAGCAGTGGTGATAATGGACATCCCTGCTGTGTTCCTGACCTTAGCGGAAAAGCTTTCAGTTTTTCTCCATTGAGAATGATATTTGCGGTGGGTTTTTCATAGATGGCTTTGATGATATTGAGGTATGTGCCCTCTATCCCTACACTTTGAAGAGTTTTGATCAGGAAGGGATGCTGTACTTTGTCAAATGCTTTTTCAGCATCTATTGAGAGTATCATATGGTTCTTGTTCTTTCTTTTATTGAAGTGTTGTATCACATTGACTGATTTGCGGATGTTGAACCAACCTTGCAGCCCTGGAATAAATCCCACTTGGTTGTGGTGAATAATCCTTTTAATGTACTGTTGAATCCTATTGGGTAGTATTTTCGCATCTGTGTTCATCATGGATATTGGTCTATAGCTCTCTTTTTTGATGGGATCCTTGTCTGGTTTTGGGATCAAGGTGATGCTGGCCTCATAAAATGAGTTTGGAAGTTTTCCTTCCATTGCTATTTTTTGGAACAGTTTCAGGAGAATAGGAATTAGTTCTTCTTTAAATGTTTGGTAGAATTCCCCCGGGAAGCCATCTGGCCCTGGGCTTTTGTTTGTTTGGAGATTTTTAATGACTGCTTCAATCTCCTTACTGGTTATGGGTCTGTTCAGGCTTTCTATTTCTTCCTGGTTCAGTTGTGGTAGTTTATATGTTTCTAGGAATGCATCCATTTCTTCCAGATTGTCAAATTTATTGGCGTAGAGTTGCTTATAGTATGTTCTTATAATAGTTTGTATTTCTTTGGTGTTAGTTGTGACCTCTCCTCTTTCATTCATGATTTTATTTATTTGGGTCCTTTCTCTTTTCTTTTTGGTAAGTCGGGCCAGGGGTTTATCAATTTTATTAATTCTTTCAAAGAACCAGCTCCTAGTTTCGTTGATTTGTTCTATGGTTTTTTTGGTTTCTATTTCATTGATTTCTGCTCTGATCTGTATGATTTCTCTTCTCCTGCTGGGCTTAGGGTTTCTTTCTTGTTCTTTCTCCAGCTCCTTTAGCTGTAGGGTTAGGTTGTGTACCTGAGACCTTTCTTGTTTCTTGAGAAAGGCTTGAACCGCTATATATTTTCCTCTCAGGACTGCCTTTGTTGCGTCCCACAGATTTTGAACCGTTGTATTTTCATTATCTTTTGTTTCCATGATTTTTTTCAATTCTTCTTTAATTTCCCGGTTGACCCATTCATTCTTTAGAAGGATGCTGTTTAGTCTCCATGTATTTGGGTTCTTTTCAAACTTCCTTTTGTGGTTGAGTTCTAGCTTTAGAGCGTTGTGGTCTGAAAATATGCAGGGAATGATCCCAATCTTTTGATACTGGTTGAGTACTGATTTAGGACTGAGGATGTGATCTATTCTGGAGAATGTTCCATGTGCACTAGAGAAGAATGTGTATTCTGTTGCTTTGGGATGAAATGTTCTGAATATATCTGTGATGTCCATCTGGTCCAGTGTGTCGTTTAAGGCCTTTATTTCCTTGCTGATCTTTTGCTTGGATGATCTGTCCATTTCAGTGAGGGGAGTGTTAAAGTCCCCTACTATTATTGTATTATTGTTGATGTGTTTCTTTGATTTTGTTATTAATTGGTTTATATAGTTGGCTGCTCCCACGTTGGGGGCACAGATATTTAAAATTGTTAGATCTTCTTGTTGGACAGACCCTTTGAGTATGATATAGTGTCCTTCCTCATCTCTTATTATAGTCTTTGGCTTAAAATCTAATTGATAAAAAGGATTGCCACTCCTGCTTTCTTCTGATGTCCATTAGCATGGTAAATTCTTTTCCACCCCCTCACTTTAAATCTGGAGGTGTCTTCGGGCTTAAAATGAGTTTCTTGGAGGCAACATATAGATGGGTTTTGTTTTTTTATCCATTCTGATACCCTGTGTCTTTTGACAGGGGCATTTAGCCCATTAACATTCAGTTTAACTATTGAGAGATATGAATTTAGTGCCATTGTATTGCCTGTAAGGTGACTGTTACTGTATATGGTCTCTGTTCCTTTCTGATCTACCACTTGTAGGCTCTCTCTTTGCTTAGAGGACCCCTTTCAGTATTTCCTGTAGAGCTCGTTTGGTGTTTGCAAATTCTTTCAGTTTTTGTTTGTCCTGGAAGCTTTTAATCTCTCCTTCTATTTTCAGTGTTAGCCTAGCTGGATATACTATTCTTGGCTGCATGTTTTTCTTGTTTAGTGCTCTGAAAATATCATGCCAGCTCTTTCTGGCCTGCCAGGTCTCTGTGGATAAGTCAGCTGCCAATCTAATATTTTTACCATTGTATGTTACAGACTTCTTTTCCCGGGCTGCTTTCAGGATTTTCTCTTTGTCACTGAGACTTGTAAATTTTACTATTAGGTGACGGGGTGTGGGCCTATTCTTATTGATTTTGAGGGGTGTTCTCTGAACCTCCTGAATTTTGATGCTCGTTCCCTTTGCCATATTGGGGAAATTCTCCCCAATAATTCTCTCCAGTATACCCTCTGCTCCCCTCTCTCTTTCTTCTTCTTCTGGAATCCCAATTATTCTAATGTTGTTTCGTCTTATGGTGTCACTTATCTCTCGAATTCTCCCCTCGTGGTCCAGTAGCTGTTTGTCCCTCTTTTGCTCAGCTTCTTTATTCTCTGTCATTTGGTCTTCTATATCACTAATTCTTTCTTCTGCCTCATTTATCCTAGCAGTGAGAGCCTCCATTTTTGATTGCACCTCATTAATAGCTTTTTTGATTTCAACTTGGTTAGATTTTAGTTCTTTTATTTCTCCAGAAAGGGCTTTTATATCTCTCGAGAGCGTTTCTCTAATATCTTCCATGCCTTTTTCGAGCCCGGCTAGAACCTTGAGAATTGTCAGATCTGAACTCTAGATCTGACATATTACCAATGTCTGTATTGATTAGGTCCCTAGCCTTCGGTACTGCCTCTTGTTCTTTTTTTTGTGGTGAATTTTTCTGTCTTGTCATTTTGTCCAGATAAGAGTATATGAAGGAACCAGTAAAATACTAAAAGGGTGGCAACAACCCCAGGAACATATGCTTTAACCAAATCAGAAGAGATCCCAAATATTGAGGGGGGAGAAAGGGGATAAAAAGAGGTTCAAAAAGGAAGAAAGAAAAAAAAAAGAAAAAAGAAAAAAAAAAGAAGAGAAAAGAATTTAAAAAAAAGACAACAAATAAGAAAAATATAAAAAAGAAAAAATATATATATTAGATAAACTAGTTAAAAAACGTTAAAAAAGAAAAAGGTAAAAGTTAAAAAAAAATTTTTTTCCAGAAGGCGAGAGAAAAAAAACAAAAAATGACAAAGAAAAAAATTAAATTAATTGCAAGACTAAAAAAAATCACAGGGAAAAAGCCATGAGTTCCGTGTTTTGCTTTCTCCTCCTCTGGAATTCTGCTGCTCTCCTTGGTATTGAAACCGCACTCCTTGGTAGGTGAACTTGGTCTCGGCTGGATTTCTTGTTGATCTTCTGGGGCAGGGGCCTGTTGTAGTGATTCTCAAGTGTCTTTGCCCCAGGCGGAATTGCACCGCCCTTATCAGGGGCCGGGGTGAGTAATCCGCTCAGGTTTGCTTTCAGGAGCTTTTGTTCCCTGAGCGCTTTCCGTAGAGTTCTGGAGGATGGGAATACAAATGGCAGCCTCCTGGTCTCCGGCCCAGAGGAGCTGAGAATCCAGGGCCCCACTCCTCAGTGCGCCCTCAGAGAACAGTGCCCAGTTACTCCCTTCTGCCTGACCTCCGGCCGCGCTCCGAGCTCACCGAGCCTGCGACCGGTTCAAGGTCACCCCGAGCTGCAAGCTTACTGTCGGCTCTGTCTCTGTAGCCGGCTTTCCCGTTCCAATACCCGCAAGCTCTGCGACACTCAGACACCCCCGATCCTTCTGTGACCCTGCGGGATTGAGGCCACGCTGACCCCGCGTGGGCTTCGCCCCGGTTTAGCCTCTGGAGCGATGTCCCTCAGCGGAACAGACTTTTAAAAGTTCTGATTTTGTGCGCGGTTGCTCCGCCGCTTGCCGGGATCCGGCCCCTACCCCCGGGGTCTATCTTCCCGTCGCTTTGGATTCACTTCTCCGCCGGTCCTACCTTTCAGAAAGTGGTTGTTTTTCTGTTTCCAGAATTGCTGTTCTTCTTCTCTTCGATCTGCCGATGGATTTTCAGGTGTTTGCAATCTTTAGATAAGCTATCTAGCTGATCTCCTGCTAGCTGAAGTAGTCTCAGCCTGCTACTTCTCTGCCATCTTCTCGTTTGGTCTCTTATCCAACAGGAAAGCCCTATGGTTCCCAATGGCTATGGGAGGGTTAATTTTATACATTAAGACATCTCTGCCATTGACTAGCTATGTGAAATTAAACTCTCTTAATCACTTAAGCTCTTCCTTGGTTTACTCACTTGTAAGGTAGAGATAATCATAACTACTGTGCAAGAATTTAAAAAGATAATTTATGAGAAAGACCTTTGTGAACTTCAATATACTGTACAACTATCCTTGGACATCTGCTACTCAAACATAAAATGCTACTTTTTGATATAAACAATCTGAAACTATCAAGGATGACCATTCTCATTACTCTTTCTGTACTGGTTTTTAAAATTATTCATTATTACATGAATTTTTATAAATATGTGATAATACATGTATAACACATGTTTACATTTTGAAGCATAATAATAAATGAACCTCTGCAAGGCCACCACCCATTCTAGGTACCAGAACATTCTCAACATCATTGAAACAGCCCTGTATGATTTTCTCTGACTAAACTATGCTTTCTCTTTAGAGTTTGTGTTTTTAGTTTTTTAAAAAGATTTATTTATTTATTTTAGAGAGAGAGAGCG
This sequence comes from Mustela erminea, assembly GCF_009829155.1. Lineage (NCBI taxonomy): Eukaryota > Metazoa > Chordata > Mammalia > Carnivora > Mustelidae > Mustela > Mustela erminea. Next base: position 7,646,462 of record NC_045622.1, read on the forward strand.
AGCGAGCATTAGCAAGAGGGGCCGAGGGAGAGAGACTCTCAAGCAGACTGCACGCTCAGCAGAGCTCAACCTGGGGCTCCATTTACTGAAATCACAAACTGAGCTGAAACCAAGAGTTGGATGTTTACTATTAATGTTAGTAGTATAATATTAATATTATTAGATTATAATCTTAAATTTTAATTACATATAACTTACATATTACTATATAAATCACCTGCAATTTATGTAATAGTTAGATAACTTATATATTTATGTAATTTGTCATATTTACACAAAATTATATTAGTAAGATTTATTATAAATATATAAATATATAGTCGAACACATGATTAATTACAACTAATGATGTATTATTGTAATTAATATATAAGTTACATATAAACTATAATGTTATAATATTCATTAATTATAATATTAATGTAATAGCTTATAAATATAGATCACTTTGTTCTACTATTATAGAATAGTACATTCTATGAATATGCCACACATTATCCATTTTCATGAAAATGAATATTTGCATTGTTTGCAGTGGTTTTGCTATTAAAACCACAAAGTATCCATGTCTTATATTCTCCTGATGTATGTAATAAGAAGCTGTCCCTCTTCCATCCATGCTTAATTTTTCTCCTTAGTATTTATCACTGGCTTGTATTATGCAGGTGTGCGCGCATGTGCGTGCATACACATGCACACACATGTATGTGTCTTAATAATTACCTGGATTCTTGACTGGAATAGAAAATTCTGTTTTTTCCATCCCATAGCCTCCATACCTTGAAAAGTGCATATAGGGAGGGCTCAGAAAATAATTGTTGAATGAGTGAGTGAATAAATGAATAGGGTTTTGTTGCTTGTTTGTTAAGTAAATTCCCCTGCCTGGATTCCCTATTGATGCAGAAATCAGCATGGAATATTGAGAAGACTATTCTGGATTCTGATTCCAGATCTGCCACTAACTAGCTACGAAACTTTTGGACAAGTTACTCAACTTTTCTGATTCTGAGTATCAACATTTATACGAAGGGAATAATAATGATCTCCAGGTGTTATTGGTATGTGATGCTTATGCAAATGTCTTATAAACCATGAATTCACAAATATATGCTAGCTCTCGTTCCTTTTGGTAAAAATTCCATGTGTTTTTGTGGAGATTCAAGCAAAAATGAGTAAAAGATAAAATTACTTGTTTTGTATCGAGAATTTATGAGGTTGGACAGGGAGCCTGAAAGCAAGTAACAGATTAGAAAGGGCGAGGAAGACCAGTGCTGGGGCACAGTCAGGTACCTTTCCTATGGTGGATTGTGCTAACAAGATTTCACTGCAAATCAAGCTATTTTTAACCTCAAGAAAGCATAAAGAATCTCTTTTTAAGTAGGGCAACCAAGATAGTGTGTTACCCTTTTCAACCAGCCTGCCTAAATTAAATATTCATTTTTGTGTCAAAATAACAAGCTATATATAGTTGGGCACTAAGAAGGGATAGAGTTGTCTGAAGGTAAATCCTTAAAAAGTCCTGGATATAAAATAGCTGTAACATCCATTTATACTGAAACATTTATACTGAAACATCCATTTATACTGAATCAAGATCCTATATTCTGGAGAAACGATATTTCTTTTTTTCTTCTATCTTGGTCTCACATGCATAGGGAAAGGCAGAGGTTGATGCCTTGGGGAGCTTTTCATTCACCTGGGTCTAGAGTGTCATACCGGAAAAGATGCCTGGATTTGGAGTTGCTTTGTCTCTGTGTTGTCCAAAATTAATAGCATTGACTCCTGTTTTATCTATAAAATGGAGTTAATAACAATATTGTCTCACTTCAATGGTTGTAAGAATTAAGCCTGATGAAGCCTTTGTAACCTGTAAATTAGATGTTGATGTTATCAGATTTGAGTTATGAGGTTTAGTGTCATGAGGCTGGAACCTAAGGCAAAAATGTTTGTGTAATGAGATCTAGGCAAAAACGTGAAGTGAGCAGTTTGATTTTGTTCTCTTCCTGTCATCCCCCAAAGTTTACAAGGTGTTCATTCTTCCTTCCTAACCTTGTCTTTCTCATGGGCTCCCAGCGTTCATACTCAGACACTGCTGAGCGTCTCCTGCACCCAGAACTGGAACCAGACGTCCCTCCACCCTCCACATCCATCCTGCGTCCCCTTCGCTTCCATTTAGGCTTGGCTCCCCTTCCTAAAATAGTTCCAAGGTTTAGAAGAATGGCAGAAAAAAAGCATTATTTGGCTTTTGGCAAATTATTTGGCACCTGGAGCCTCAAGTCCTGAGTTTTGATCTGATCTCTGGATGAAGTTTGTTTGGTCACAGAGATCCACTGACAAGAGTGAGGGCTAAAAGGTCCACTGGGAAGCTTTAGTTTTTCTGTGACTTGCCTAAAGGTGTTTTGACAGTCTTACATATACCAGGAACACCCTGGAAAAAGCACAGACCTCTCTCAACCTTTGACAAGGTCTGGGTGACACAGTTAATATGAGATCATTGTTAATAAATGCTCATGGAATGGTGTCTATGGTTTTAATTCTGTTTCATATCCACAACACAAATTTAAACGAGTTAGTTAGAAAAAAAATTAGTGATTACCTTAAAGAAAAAAGGAATAATTTACAATTTTTTAAAAAATTAAATATATAACTATGCATGGATTGGAAAACCATAGAGTCTTTTTCACCTCCTGTCTCTCTCTTGGCCTATTATATAGCTGCTCTCTTGTCTCTGCTTCTCTCCACATTTTTCTTCATTCCCTTCTCATTCTTTCCTGGTCAAACCCCAGAGGAACTTAGCTTGGCTAGATTGGTCCCCGTTAATTACGGTGCTGGGTGAGGCACTGAGTTAATTCACCTAATGTGTCTCTGGTCCACTTCACCTACCCTTGACTCAGTTAGCAGCCAGTGCTCTGCAGAGAACAGCCTGACTCTTCCTCCCTGGGCAGGTCTGTGGCTTTCCGGTAGAAGAGAAATATGACTGACAGGTCCAGGACTCCTAAGTGTCATGTGTGGGAGCCTGGGGGACTGAAGTTGTTTTGAGCAGATCGCTATCTTAGCTTGGGAGGCCCCCTCCAGTTTCATAGTTGCACAACATGCTCATCCTTTCACCTCTGCTACGATTGAGCTTGTTTCTCTCTTCCATCCCTCTCGCTCTCATATATGTATCCAGTTTCTCAAAGACTCCAGAAAGGAGCAGGCAAAGAATTCTGGTCTTTAAGGTGAGTCGGAAAGGCTCCTAAGGGCAAAGCATTTCAAAAGATTTCTCTTATGATTGTTGGAATTGGAGGCCAGTGTTGACTTTCATTTCCCGTCTCAAATCCCAGATCCCGTTCTCCCAGTTACCAGCTGTGAGACCTTGACAAAGTGATCTCATCTGTATGATGGGCGTGATGCTGCACTACATCTGCCTCCGCACTTGGTGAGGACAAGGTAGCACATGTGAAGTACTTAACCCCATTCCAGGCACACAGTAGAGGCCCAGTGTGCTGTAGCTATTTTTTTAAAAAGATTATTTATTTATTTATTTGAGAGAAAGAGAGAGAATGAGAGAGCATGAGGGGGGAGGTCAGAGGGAAAAGCAGATTCCCCATGGAGCTGGAAGCCTCCAGCTCCCCTCCTGGGACTCCATCCCAGGACTCCGGGATCATGACCTGAACCGAAGGCAGTCACTTAACCAGCTGAGCCACCCAGGTGCCCTGTTGTAGCTATTTTTTATTGTGATTGCTTCACTTATTAATTGGCCAAACATGCCACTTAATCTACATTTATTCAGAGCTTATCCCATGTGAGACAGTTCACCAACGCACTTAAGGCACCCAAAATAATTTAAAATGTTAAACATTAAAGTGATTTAAGAGCTTTAACAACCATCTAACACTGTTAATTTTTTGAGCGAAGCCCCTACAAATGCACAATCTTACAGTATCAGTGAGTTTGGGTATTGTCTTAAGCTACAGACTAAAGAAATTCTTTTTTAAAAAGTTCGTGATGGTGAATCTATATAATTGAGCTGGAATTTTTCTCGAAAGTAAATTTTCAAATAATGACTAAAGTTCATAGTATTTAAATAGACTGGGAATTTATGCAAAAGAGACATGGTTGAGCTTCAGAAATCACACTTTGCTTAAAAGTCTTGAATCTGTATAATTTTTTACATGACATTTCTTCTCAAAACAAACATTTTTTTCCTTGAATGAAAAATTCTGTGCTAAGTCATATCCTCCCCAAACACTCCTTGCCCTGCAATAACTTATCAGTGTGTGCACAGGATGGAAAAAAAAGCCAAGGAAGTAGTTTTCAGTTTCAAGTTTCCAAAGGGTCATTATAAATAACAACCACTATGTTTAAACAATGGTGTTTTCTAGTTAATTTAATTTTTTGCTTACTTGGGAATTAACTCTAATACTCTTTTCATTTTGATCCATGTTGAAATTTACTGTAAGATGGTGAACGTAAACGAATTTTTCTTACATAATTCCGCATGCTGGGTCAGGGGCAAGAATGTTAATTCTCATACAAGGTATTCAAGAAACATTTGTTGAGTATGTTAAACTGTAGAGATACACAGTTACAGAAGACTGGGCAGAAGATTTCTTAACTCTAAGATGTGCTCTAGGGGCTTTCAAACCATTTTATAGCAACCCACAGTAAAGAACACATTTTATATTGCAAACCATTACCAATACACACACACCACACACACATCCATATAAATACTTAAAAGAAAAATTTTGCAAAACTATACTTACTAGCTACAATGCACTCTGATTATTTTTAGCATAATCTATTCTCTTTCCCGTTTAAAAAGAATGTTACTGAGTTTTAAGGCCTGTCAATGAACTAACTATGAGTTGTAATTTGAAAAATTTTGTTTTGAAAAACAGATCTCTTATTTTGGCCTGTTTTGTTGTCATTTGCATAATTCACCTAAACATAAAACTCAGGTGGAAAAAGTTTTTCTAGTTATTTCTTTTAACATTAGAAAAATTGAACCCTATTTCTTGTTTAATACTACCCTTTAAATTTAGATTATTGTAGCTTTTGGTTCCTGTTACTTAAGTGACAGCCTCTTCTGAAGATTTGACCTAAAAAAAATTGCTAAATCTCATTTGTCAAAGTATCCAAACAGGAGAGAATTAAATGATTAATGAAAGCCTTTGAAAATAAGAAATTCTAAAAGATTATAGTAAAATAACACCTTAAAGTACTTGATGTGAAGTTCAGATTTAAAAATAACATAAGAAAGGACATGTCATCAAGCCAGGGAATTAGCTGAATGTGCTCTAGAGTCCTTTCTTCCATGGCCTACTCATCCGTGCTTTTTACTGGCATCAGAAGTCATTACTGTAGTATCTTGGCATGTTTCCTGTTCAGGGGTAGGCAGTGAATATGTTCTTCAAAATAGTTTTTTAACAGGGGTGCCTGGGTAGCTCAGTCACTTAAGTGTTTGACTCGATTTGGCTCAGGTCATAGGATCGATCCCCATGTTGGGCTCCATGCTCTGTGTGGAGTCTGCTTGAGAGTCTCTCTCTCCCCCATGGCCTCTCCACCAGCTTGCTCATTCACTCTCTCTAAATAAATAAATAAAATAGTTTTTTTTTTTTTTAATCACAAAGAAACTTAGTATGTATATCCTTAAGACTTGGAGAACTTCAAACCTCATATTAGGATAAAAATAGCTTCTTCCACTTTTTTGGGCTCTTTGATTAAAGCTTCATTCGTCAGGCGTGGGGATGAAAATGATGGAGAGGAGGAGCAGAGGTGGTTTTCACAAGCAGGGATTTGGCTAGTTGTCAAGGTCAGGAGTGCTCTGTCAAGTAGGCAAGTTCCCAGGTATTTATTGAGTGCCAACGAGATTCTTAGCCAGCCCTGTCCTACTAGAACCATTAAGTGTTAAACTGTCATGGTACACATTGCAAAACCTCAAATATCTTTTCCCGTGGCTGCCATGTGGCTCTTTATATAGCCCAAGTGGCGTGTTGTGCAACCAAATCTGGACACTCCAGGCACAGGATGTTTCTGGTGCCAGAGGAAGTGGGGGGCAGATCTGAAGGATCACGGGAAGCAAATATCCAGTCCATATTTATTCCCAGGCTTGACCCAAAAGGGCTATGTGATTTGAGGAATTACCCCAGTCGTGCTTCCCTCTTCCCAGAGAGTAAAACACAGGGCAGTTTGGGCTGATGTGTTTGCACCTGCCTGGTGTCTGCCCCATTGTTACTGTCACCCTGAGTCACGGGGCCTCAGCGACTGTCTTGTGGGCCACAACAGTGTAGGGAGGGGTCAATCCTCTAGGGCTGAGTGGGTAGATTTCAGTTCGTATTTCAATTGTGTGACGCTAGACCCAGCCTTCACTTCAGTCCTCCAAGCACTATTTGATTCCCTATCTGTAAGATGGGGACAATAGTACCTACCAAGTAAGGTTGTTGAGAAGATTAAAGAAAATAAAAATAAAGAAAATAAAAAAAAATAATGTCTGTCAGGCACTTATTATGGTCCAGGCACAGTTCTGAGCACTTTCTCCATTCCACATATGGACCCATGTAATACCGAGCACAACCCTATGGGGTGGGGGTCATTTCCCTTTCCCAGAGGAGACTTGAGGCTGAATTGTGGTGGGTGGTGCAGCTCAGAAGCGGTGCAGTGGGCATTTGAATGCGGGCAGCCCGACTCCAGAATCTGCACTCTTCACACAGAGGGTTTCTGTAGGGCAGCAGGAACGTCAAACTCTTTCAAAACTGCTCTGCAGTCCTCCAGATTCACTCAGTGAAAAGTCAAAGAACTTGTTTCAGTGTCAGTCGCGTGTGAAGCCCTGTGCTAGGTGCTGTGGGAAAGCAAACACAGGACACTGTTGTCAGATATCATAGGAAAGGAAAAGCTACTAGCTTTGCTTTAATGGGGAGAGATATATGGAGACTGCTGTAGGAACCTGTGGGATGAGCAGGGACTGGGAATTCACACTGTCAGCTGCTGATCAGCTGAAGGTGAGTGGAAGGAGGGGAGAGCTCAGAGAGGCTGCTGAGGGGTCAGGTCAGAGGTTAAGAGGACTATGATCCTGCTGACAGTGTGAGGGGTGCAGAGGAGCTGGTGGGAGGTGGTGCTGCTGATGGTAAGCTTCCCTCTGGGGACCCCAAAGTACATTATCTAGGCGGTATTGTCTTCAAACTGAGCATGCAGGTTGTTCCTCATGAATTCACTCCACAAATGTTTAACGAGCATCTATTTTCCTCATGGGCTCTTAGGCAGGCTCTGAGGGCCTTCCTATCCCAGAGCTCATGTTTATTATGAATTTGGAACAAAAGGCTTTAAATCTGTTAGTCCTTTTTATGTTACCTTCTCCTCTCTGAATTTTATTTGCTCTCTCTGTCTTTACTGCTTGCTCACATGAGTATCTGGGGTGGGACCATGAATAGAGACTATGAATAGAGGTCTAGTTACTATATACGTCTTAATGTTTAAAGTTATAATCAGGATACCAACCTAAATAAAGGATGTTCTATCTTCCTACTTACACAAAAATACCATATAAGCACTTGAAGGGCCGGGTTTGAGTTTACCATTGTCTCTCAGCTTGGAGCTCTGCCCTGGAACAGGGCAGTTTGCAGAGAGCACTGTCTATGGCCCATTTTGTCCCTGCCTCACATCCCATTAAGGGACCTTGGGAGCATGCCTGGGGACATCCTGCCTGCATGTTTCAGTTTTGTTCACCTGCCACACACCACCAGTAGCTACTTCTTGGCCATCCTTTGGGCCCAGCCCAGTCTGCTCTCAGGAGAACTGGCCCAAGAAAGAGCTGTAGTTGGTCCCAGAGGTGGGATTGAGGTCATTTGTGTAGGAAATTCGAGAGTTCCAAGAACATGGAAGTAGTGACACAGGCTCTGTGGACTTTCTGCATCATGAGGAGGAGCAGATTGGGGAGGTCTGAGCATAGACTTTAAAGTGTGGAGCGGAAGATAGGACCCCACTTGTTTTATGTGTTGGAGTATTATTTCCCTGTTGGAATCTGTTTTTTTGTGTGTGCCTTTATAATTCTCCAGTAAACCGCACGTACGTGCTCCTACAAGATTAGTGTGAGCCCTGATCTAACTTTTGGTACTGTCATAAATTAAAGATTTCAAATATTTATTTTTGTAGACTTTGTTAAAAAAAAAAAAAGAAATGGAAATAGAGAAAGAAAAAAAGAAAAGCAAAAAGGTACTCATGATTCTGGTCTTACTGAGGACACCTGCTATAAAGATTCCCAGGTATTTAACAATCAAGCCGAACTGAAGCAGGTGCTACTCACTTTACTGTAAATTCTGCAGGCATTGTCTTTCCATGTAAATTCAGGGAAACCCTGATTTGCATTGTTGCAATTTTTATTTTACTTCAACTTACTTCTCTCATGATTCCTCCTCATAATTAACTTCCCACATTATAATTTGTTGTCACTTCTCAGAGCTGCTTCACGGCACCTCATTGTTGGCACGGGTTCTCAGTTTGAAAGTCAGAAAACCTCACCTTTTAAATGGTATGAATGAAGACTTTGTTCAGTCCATTTCAAAACCATGCATTCCACCCATTGTACCGAGTACTGAGTTTGCCCCTAGAAGGATCTGAATGACGAGGACATGGTTACTCCCCTTTACGGGCTCACAGCCTGGTGGTTGAGACAGCTGTATAAGCACATGAGTTACAGTAACACACAGCAAATGTCACTGTGAAAGCTCTATGAGAAGAGAGGACTGCAACATTGACAATGGACCTGGGGGGCCTCTGAGACGATCTCACTGAGGAGTGGGCATTTCCACTGGGTCTTGAAGATGAGTAGGAATGTGCCAAAATGGGTGAGATGATCATTATTGTCCATTTTCCTTTTGAATTATTTATTTTTTTCTACTTGTATATAATTCATGAGATGTCTGGATCTTCTGATGCCATTGCTCATGAATTTAGATTTTTCTGTGTTTTCTTTTTGTTCAGCCATTGTCTCACATACGGAATAGTTTTATATGTAAGTGTCAGTGTTACCATCTATAAAATGGGAACTAATAAAACCTACTTAATAAAGTTGTTTTGAGGATCCAAAAAATACAGTGTCTAAATGCTTAGCACTGTGTCTGTTTATGAGTTAGACTTGTGTTTGGTCACGTGTCCTAAAGCTCCAACAATCATGGCTTCACCAAGTTGGGGGTTGTTTTCCTGGGATATCAGGAAGGCCTGAGGGAAGCAGTAGAGGTGCAGATACTAGATGGTGCCCATATCCTGGACTCCTGAGAACTTTCTGCTCTGCCTTCCTTATATGGCTTTCTTTTTGATGCTTGTTAATTCATGATAACAAGATGGCCACTCTACCTCCAGCCTCATGTCCTATTCAAGAAAGAAGAAGAAGGAAAGGGTAATGTTTTTATCAGGGAAGCCAGAACTTGCTCAGAAACCTCTGTGAGACTTCTGTTTGTGTGTCACAGGCCAGAACTTCTCTTGTGGGCCCCCCTGACTGTAAGGGAATCTGAGAGGGCAGATATTTCAAGCAACCATTTTGGCATCATAAGCAAGACTGAGGTTTTCATGGTAAGGAGAAGGAACATGGATATTATGCAAGTAGCCAGCAGTCTCTGCTATATCCAGCACACAATAAACCCTCCACAGCTAGTATTAGCTTGCAGAAGACACTCAATAAGTGTTCAGTTGGATTCATCCATCATGATGCCTTTCTGTTCCAGGTCACCTCATCTCTTGCTACAGGAAGAACCACCTAACTGATCTCCCTGCCTCCGTTTTCGCCTGTCTACAAGTCCATTTCCCACTGGGGCCAATGTGATCTTTAAAAAATGTAAGTTGGCCTCAGTGTAAGAGCCAAAGCTATAAAATTCCTAGAAGAAAACATAGGATTAAAGCCTCATGACGTGGGACTTGGCAGTGATTTCTTGGACATGACAATAAGAGCATAGGCAGCAAAAGAGAAAAAAAAAAACAGATAATTTGGACTACCACTAAAATTATAAGCTTATGCATCAAAGGGCATAACTGAGTAAAAGGCAGTTACAGAATGGGAGAAACTATTTGAAAGTGGTATATCTGGTTAATATCCAGAATATACAAAAGGCTTCTACAAGTCAACAACCAAAACCCAAACAATCCAGTTGAAAAATGGGCAAAGGATTTAAAAAGATATATCTCCAAAGATGATATACAAATGGACAAGCACATAAAAAGCTGCTCAACATCATTAAACATTATGGAAATGCAAAAGAAAAACCACAACGTGCTATCAATTTATATCCATTAGGATGAGTGTGAAAAACAGCCAATGTCCAGTGTGATGAGGATGTGGAGAGATTGGAACCCATATGCACTGTTGCTGGGAATGTAAAATCATGCAGCCACCATGAGAAACAGTATGGCAGTCCTCAAAAATTAGAACTACAATTACCTATGATTTAGCAATCCCACTTCTGAGTATATAATCCAAAGAGTTGAAAGTAGGATCTTGAAGAGATATTTGTACACCCATGTTCATATCAACATTATTCACAGTAGCTGAAAGGTAGAAACACCTTAGGTGTTCATCAGTAGATAAATAGATAAAGTGTGGTGTATGCACACAGTGAAATATCATTTAGCCCTAAAAAGGAGAGAAATTCTGACACAGACTCAAGCTACAACATGGATGAACCTTGAAGACATTATGCTAAGTGATAAGTCAATCACAAAAAGACAAATTCAGTACGATTCTACTTATATGAGAGATCTAACGGAGTCAAAATCATAGAGACAGAAAGTAGAATGGTGGTTCCCAGGGGCAAAGGGAGGGGGAAATGAAGAGTAGTTTAGTGGGTATAGTTTCAGTTCTGTGATATGAAGAAAGTTCTGGAGATTGATTACACAACAATTGTACAGTTAAAAATTAAGATGATAAGTTTTGTGTTATGCATATTTTACCATAAAAAAGTCAGGTTACATCATTCACATGCAGAGTCCTCTAGTAGCTTCTCATTGCACCAGAATAAAATTCAAATGACCCCTTATGAGCTTTAGGCTCCACTGATTTGTCAGTTGTCTACCTCCATGACCTCATATGATAGTAATGTTCCAGTGTCACTGCTCGTATCCACTGGACCTGCTAACCTCTTTCTACCTTTTGCTCTTGGCTTGGAACATTGCTCTCTATTTTCACACAATTGGTTCTTCTTACTGTCCAGATATAAGGTCAAATATTTCCTCTTCAAAGAGATTCTTCCTTAATCCTGTCTAAGGGAGCCCTCTGTCATACCTTGATCACCATCTATCATATTGCCTCATTTAATTTATTCATAACCCTATCACTATGTGAGATTATCTAATTTGTTTATGACTTCATTCAGCAGAATCTAAGTTGGATGAGAGCAAAAACTTTGTTCAGTTGGATATGCTCAAGGTTGACACATATATATGCTGAATAAATATTAGCTAAAAAATAATTGAATTCATTAATATTTACTGGGTTCTCATTATGTTCCAGACAATGTACTAGGCATCAAACATAAACAGACTTGATGTGATCAACTTCATAAATGATCTAGTAGTAGGTTATAGCCTTTCCCAAGAATGGAATCCAAAGAGCCATCACTTGTCAGAGACCTGCCTTAGAGGGGAAACAGACCTAGGTGATGTAGGGTGACCCCGATGGCTCTGTTGAGCCCCTGCTTCAAGCTTCACTCATGGTTAGTGGTCTCTTAGATTTTTTATTTATTTTATTTTAAAAGATTTTATTTATCTGACACAGAGAGAAGGAGCATAAGCAGGAAGAGCAGCAGGTAGAGGGAGAGGGAGAAGGAGGCTCACCACTGAGCAGGGACCCCGATTTGGGACTCAATCCCAGGACCGTGGGATCATGACCTCAACCAAAGGCAGATGCTTAACCAACTGAGCCACCTAGGGACCCGGACTCTTAGGTTTTGTTTGTTTGTTTGTTTGTTTTTATCATAGTTCTCTTGTATGCTTATGCCGGTTTGATCTGGGTTTCTGCCCCTTGCAATCCAAAGAGTCCTAACCCATAAAGATGCAGCAGAGTTGCAAAGAGTCATGGACTCTTCATGCATTGTGGATGGACATGGACATGTGTAAGGAGATGGAGAAAATGGGATTTCCAGTTCCTCTTAGGCAAGCCACAGCATTTACCTGAGAGGGAGAGAACTGAGACGGCTGGGTATAAGTCAAATTTCTCTACATGTGAAAGGGAAGAATCCTCTTTTTAATCCAGTGGGAGAAGGAAGAAGAAAGGAGGGAAGAGGTGATGTAGGAGGGCATGAGAGGCCAACATTCACTCAGCCTCACAATCCCCAAATCATTAGGAAAGTCTGCAGACTTTCACAGTGCTTGGGCACAGGTGGGTTTGTATGTTTGGGGGGTCAGGGAGCTGTGGTGCAGGGCCTGGATTCCGTGCCTGGATGGACAGGATATGAAACTGAGGCAATACTGATAGAGAGGCAGAGTAAGGCCTGAGAAAGGATGGCCCTGAAGTTATAGAAAGTGGGGAGGAGACATTGGATTCTCCCCCGACTGTGGATTTGGGCTCACGTCGTGTTGCTCCAGATCTCCCAAGAACAAGAGGCCCAAGATGATAGCTGGTCTGTATAGATGTTTTTTGCTTCTATTAAATATATGCTCAGTACATTACATTTCATTCATGTGCTAACATGCATACATAGTTTTGCATATACATATTATAGTCTTTGACTTTATATATCATTTTTAAAAAGCTTACACAGAAATTTTTTTCCAAAGCCTTTCAGGCTCTTTTAGAAGTATTTTATAAATTTCAACCTATTTTAGAAGCTCTATCCTTATGTTCTGTAATTGTCATGGGGTTGCTATGATCATCCCACTTTGAATGCTTTACAGGAATTTGTTTTTCTTCTAAAAACATGGCCCAGGGCCAGAACCTGATTATAGATATCTGAGCCAGTGGTCAGTGTCAACTCCAGAGAGAAATGTTATGAATTTTCAACATATTGTATAATCCGGGCTTTCTGAAATGACTGATGCTATTTTAAAAGCAAGAAGTAATCACAGTGCGTGCTGTGCTCAGTGACTCGTCACCACTGTGGATCAGAAGTCAGACACTGGCCAGATCTTCTACCTTAGACCGAGTCAAACAGGACCTGAGCAGAGAACAAGAGGCCCATATGTCCTCTGTGCAGAGAGGCCCTCAGCCTGGAGGATGGCAGTGCCTAGAGATGCAGGTGGTAATGGTTTCACATCCTCGTCATTCAGTCCTTTGGCATTTACTGTGTGCTGCACAGCAGAAAGAGGTGGAGGCAGGAAGAGCAGTTAAAGACACAGGCTTTGGTTCAGTCCTAGTTTCCTCTATGTTAGGCCTCTCTCTTTTTTCAAGCACCTGGGTGGCTCAGTCAGTTAAGTGTTTGCCTTCGGCTCAGGTCATAGTCTCAGGGATTGAGCCCCGCATCAGGCTCCCTGCTTGGCGGGAAGTCTGCTTCTCCCTCTTCAGCTCCCTCTGGTTGTGTCTCTCTTCCTCTATCAAATAAGTCAATCTTTTTTAAAAAAAAAAATCAAGCCTCTTTCCTCTTGAAGGCTCAGGTTCTTCATCTGTAAAATGGTGATAATTAACACCTATTTCGTAGAATTGTGAGGATAAAGTGCAGATACTGTACAAAGCATTTAGCCTGGGGTTAGTATGCAGACACCTCACAACAAGGGAAGCTGTTACGTGTTATTACTATTATCAGTGCATCAATGAAATTATTCACTGCTGTGAAGAGACAAACATGGAAATAGTAAGTAAGAGGTTGCAGTAAAAACAAACAACAGAATCATCTACGCAAAAATTACTTGCATCATGCAGACTATGTAAATGTTTTTGATTTTTATGTTACTGGTACATCTGTAGTGATTCAGCTATCTAGAAGATGAAATGAAAAGTATTTGAAAAATTAAATTCTCTTGGGGCACCTGGGTGGCTCATTCTTTAAGCATCTACCTTCGGCTCAGGTCAGGATCCAAGGGTCCTGAGATTGAGTCCCCCTTTGGGCTCCCTGCTCAACCGGAAGCCTGGTTCTCCCTCTCCCACTCCCCCTGCTTGTGTTCCCTCTTTCATTGTCTCTTGTTCTGTCAAATAAATAAGTAAAATCTTTTTTTTAAAAACTGCATTAAAAAAGAATAATTAAATACTCCCAGTTCCTTAGTTAAGCTCTGAAAGGTCACCATGATACAGGTACGTCAGTGTGCTTGCCCAGCGTGACCTGACACTTTACCCTGCCCCTTCTCACCTGCACTTTCCGTGTGCTGCCTGCCCCAACCCCTTCTCTTCTCTCTGCCTCATGGGAGGCAGTGCATAATGTTGGGATTGATACTGTGGGCTTTCCAGTTAGAGTGACCATAGGCGATTGCTAAACTTTCTGAATCTTTTTCTAAAAAATGGGATACTCAGAGGTGCCTGGGTGGCTCAATTGGTTAAGCATCTGCCTTCGACTCAGGTCATGATCTCAGGGTCCTGGGATCGAGCCCCGTATTAGGCTTCCTGCTTGGTGGCAGTCTGCTTCTCCTTCTCCTCCCCACCCATGCTCTCTCTCACTATCTCTGCCTGTCTCTCTCTCAAATAAATAAAATCTTTTTAAAAAAATGGGATACTCCAGGGGTGCTTGGGTGGCCAGTCAGTTACATCTGACTCTTGGTTTCAGCTTAGGTCATGATCTCAGGGTGGCGAGATTGAGCCCCATGTCAGGTTCCGCACTCATTGTGGAATCTGCTTGAGATTCTCTCTCCCTCTGCCCCTCTTCTCCATTTTCTCTCTAAAGTAAAGAAATACATATTTTTTTTTAAAAAATGGGATACTTCAGCTCACAGTGTTGTAGGAATTTAGTACAAAAATACCTCAAGTTCTCAGTGAAGGGTCTACTATGTGCACGGTAGTTAATAAGTGGTTGTTATTTTTTCAATGACTGAAAATTTTTGCTGCATGCTGATGATTGACAACATTCTAGCTTTTTTACTGGCTTAGTAAATAATGTACTCAGGGGCACCTGGGTGGCTCAGTCAGTTAAGTGTCCTGCCCTCAGCTCAGGTCCTGATCCCAGTGTTCTGGGACTGAACCCCCCATAGGGCTCCCTGCTCAGTGGGGAATCTGCTTCTCCCTCTCCCTTTGCCCCTCCCCCTGCTCATGCTCTCTCTCTCTTTCAAATAAATAAATAATCTTTAAAAACTAAACAAATAAATAATGTACTCAAACATCTTGAAAGTATTGCTATTATTATGCAGTTTATAAACTACAGAAGTTTACAAACTGGACAATGGTTAGATCAGTATTTCTCAAAACATGGTCCAGGGATTCCTGGGGGTCCCAGATATTCTTTTAGCAAAGTCCCCAAGACAATTTTATGGGATTTCTAAGATTACATTCTCTTTCTAACAGTACTGTGACATCATTTGCCCTTTTTACTCTCATTCTGTCACCAGTGTTTTAGAGGTTACACAATATGTTATATCACCAAAAGATTGAATGGAGAAGGAGATACAGGAAATCAGCTGTCTTCTTTTAAGGCAGGCTTTAGAGACATTTGGAAAAATGTATAATAATGTTATTCTTCTCACTATAATTTTTTTTGTTTTGGAAATATAGTTATTTTTCATGAGTGTTATTTGAGATAACATGTAATTGGTTTATTACTAGCATCTTAAGATGAATTAATAAAATATTTTAAAATTCATAGTTCTGATATGGTAAATGTTGATAGTTATAACCCACATAATCAAAAACTCTTGAGTTCTCAGTAATTTTTAAGAGCATAAGGAGTCCTTAGTCCAAAATGTGTGAAAATCACTGGATTTGGTACATGCAATATAAAGTATTATGCAGTCATCAAAAAATCACAGAAATGTATTTGTTGATGAGGAAAAATATTCATAATATATTAAGTGGCAAAAGGTTATAAAATGGTGTGCTATGTTACTCTATTCTTACTTAAAATGCATGTGCATATGAATAAAAGATGATTCTGACTACTTTATTTTGCTTGTCTACATTTTCTGTCTTTAATGTGTAATTAATATGGATTACTTCAGTAATAAGAAAAATAAAATTGATTTTGAAAAAAATTCAGTTTACTAAGGCATTCATGGTTGCCTTATAGCAAATAATCTTGACCAAAGATGCATATTTCTTCCATCATCTGACTGCAGTAGAGCAAATGGTTCGAAAACAGTACAAGCTAAATTCTGGGAAATTCTGCATTTTCTTGGGATGATGATTTGCAACGTTTTGAAATAACAGATAACAGTGTTCACCTAAAATGACCTAGAAACTTGACAAAGCATTTAAAAATGGACTGAACCAAATTTTAATGTTCTGGAAATGCACAGCATTATGAGGCTGGAACAAGTTGTTCACAGATTAGTTTCATGTCCTGCTCTGGGTCTTTATCTTCTTTCTTTCTTTCTTTCTTTGCACTTAGTACTACAAGATGGTAGCCTGTATTACTCTCTAATGGTATACTGTATCTCCATATTGTCATCAGAATGAGACTGTGTTATCTTTGAGAGCAAGGACTGGGTCTTAAAGTTCTTTTGCAATAATTATCATGGTACCCAACTGAGAGAGTTCAATATGGAGGAGGCACTAAGTAAACCCTTGAAAGATTGAAATGTTTATCTTTCTTTCAGACTTACTATTTGACTAATTCATTCTTATTTCACATGAAAATCCTAAAAGGTCTTCTTTACTATATTATAAGTGTAGAAGGAGCTGGAGAATTCTTAATATCAGAATGTTTCGTTTTTCCTGCAGCTTAAGAAAGCTAAGCTTCTCTTCTGCAATCAGACATAGATGTTTATTACTTAAAAACAGAACAAAACTTTCTCACTGATTTAGTGTCTGACTGGTTGTCACACTCTATGGTGCTAATTTCCTTATTTATGTATTTTTTTTTCCATTTGAAACAGAAGTACCAAAGCACATGTATGACCCAACTGAAGGATGGCTGATTTTCTGTATTAGCTGCCATGCTCTGATGACGTCTAGAAGAGAGGGGAGTGAGGCAGAGGCTTCTGGACTATCTCCCACAGGTACAGCCCATGTTCTGACAAGGCATTGACAGTGGACATGAGAGGGGGGCCAGTTTCCAAGTCTGGATGGTGTTTTTTGGTTGGAAAAACAGAGTTTGTTGATGGCTTGGTGTGAGGAAGAAGGAGCATTTGACAGTGAAACAAAGATTTCTAGCTTGGGGATAGGAGATTAGAAAGGCCATCTATAGAGTCAATGACAGTAGGCCTGATGAGAATCTTGATAAAATGGATTCAGGTAAAGACACATTGAATGTGAGTTCAGTCTGAGACTTCTGTGGTATGTGAGTACCTCATTTCTTTGAGTTTTCTCTAAGGATAATATCCTTCTCCAGGCATTCCCCACGCTCAGTGTCCTTTGAACGTATTTACTCGGCTTGAGTGTCTACTTTCTTCATCTCTGAAACCTATTCGGAAGGTTCCAAATTATCTCCAGCTTCTTCCTATGGACATTGTCTTAGAAATAATATTAGAACATCTGTTTTTCCAACCCAGCATATGATTGGAGTATCTTCTATTTCCATCCATATCAAAAGGGTTTAGATTGTGCTGAGATTATGACCACTCTGAAGGCAGGAAACTCTCTCTCCTGACAATCCGTTTGAAAAACTTGAAAGCAAATAGGTTCATATTCAAATGAGGAGAGCTCTGTGTTGCTCTTGAGAACCTGGGGTGTGAGGATAAGCTCCTGTTGTGATGGGCAGAACCCCAGAGTGAGGCTCTAAATAATCTGATTCACTGCAGTCGCTCTTCCCCTCATTAGCTGTGTAAATCCCTTAATATCTCCATGTCGCACTTCACTCAATTATAAAATTAAGGAGCAAGATAATCTCAAAAAAAACTCCTGAAATGATGCTTATAATAATCACCATAGTTAATATGTGTATTGATTCCTTACTACATGATAGGTATGGTGCTAAGCATATACATTATCTCACTTTCTAATCAGCTCTCCTTTGAGGTGGGCACTAGTTTCACTCCCAATTTACAGACAAGAAAACGGAGGCTCAGAGAATTTAAGCAAGTTGTCCAGGTTCAAAAGCTAGTAAGTGGTGCATCTAAATTCAAATCCAGATCCGCCAAACTCCCAAGCCTTTGCCCTTATCCACTGGAGCACTGTTTCTCAGGGTTCCTACCATTCTTTCTAAAATTTTCAAATTTGAAACAACAACAAAATTATAGTAAGTAGGACCATGGTGATGTCTTCTCCCCTTTCAAAATTGAACAAGACTGCTAGAGAGCCAAAGAGTCTTTAACAATGTGAACAAGGCCAATTATTCATTTTAAGTGACCTTCTAACATGTTGGAAGCCTAGTCCTGTACCAAGGGGAAGATGGACTCTGCTCATGTTCTTGTTAGCACTGAGGACAGGCCAGGAATTGTAAAGGTGTTTATTGGGCTCTTTATGGTGATCAGCCGCCACCGTCCTTGCCTCCAGCTAGAGCTCATGATTCATACAGAAGAAAGTACTGTGGACATGATGTAGACATCATGGCCCTGTTGGGAAGCTTGGGTGGATGCACTGATGACTGAGAACTATTGCCTTGGGAACATTCCTGAAGTGGGTCTAAGACATTGCTTGTAGTTAGTCGTCGGATGTTGGTTAATGACACCTGCTAGGGTGGAAGAGTCTAATGTCTGTGTCAGATCAGTAAGTTTAGAACTACAATACCCTCCCCCTCAATTAATTTAATCTCTAAGCACCTCCTAGGGGCCAGTCACAGCACTGGGTATTGAGGACGCGAAGCTGCACTAGACATTGAGTGTGCCCTCGGGAGCTGTGGGGAGGAGAAAGACACACCAAAAATACAGCTCTGCTGGGGGAAGCACAGTGCACTGAGCACACTGAGTAGGCTGAACCTAAAATAATATCAAGGAGGAGTTAAGTTTATGGTTGAAGGTCCCTAAATAGAGGTTCTGCGTTCCTTTTCTGGATACTCATCACTGAACTAGATACAAATCCAGCATAGCAATTTTTAGGCTGCTATCTAACAGAGAAGCTGATGGACAGACGCAGCTGGAAAATGAAATTATGCCATCAAAACAGGGAAGACCCTTCAGGATCTTATGAGTGTCAATTGAAGGCCTTCTTATTAAGAGCTATGTATTTTCAGAAATTAGGTCACAAAAATTTGGGATTTTTAATATAACCAGACTGTAGAAATAGAATGCAGGATTGCACTACCTTGGACTTGTTATTCAGTCTGCTACAACGTGTAGCAGTCCCAGACAGTTCCAGGTAGGCCGGAGGACTTGGCTCTGCAAATCAGTTAGGGACCCAGGTTCATGGAGGTTCCACCATCTTTAATACATAGTTTCCATCATTGCTCCAGACATAGACATCTAGCCAGGGTGAGGGGGAAGAGCCCAGAGAATATTATGTAAGAAGATTTTATAGGGTAGGCTGTCTAGAAAGTGGTACATATTACCTCTGGACATATTTAGTCTCTGGGGTATTGCTAAGAGGCCACAGGCAGCTGGGAAAGGCAATTCAGCTGTGACTCCAAGGAAGAAGAGGAGATGGTTTGGTAAATAGTGAACAGTTTTTCCCACAACCATAGATGGGGATGGGACAAGTAAGCCAAACATGTCTTCTGGAGACCCAACCTGAAAGAATAAAAAGTTGGAAGGAAGAAAACAAGATAATCTCTACTGAAACAGTTTAAGTTCAGTTTAAGTTCTCCTACACCTCTCACATAAGGCTAAGTCACAAAGCAGCAGGCACATCCAGATTTTTCCAATTGGATTTCACAGAGTGAAGTCAGCTAGCTATGTGTGTGTCTATATGCAGATTTATGTGAGAACTATGAGTATTATTCTGATTATTATACTCCTTATTATGACATCTTATGCAAATGTTATTCATCTCTGAATAATAATAATAATAATTATTATTATTATTATAGCTTTTATATATTGAGCTGCCATTGGGCAAATTGAGTTTTCTCAATGAAACTATCAAGTACCATGCAGTCTTGGTGATCACAGCTTTGTGGTAAAGCTTGAAATTGAGCAACGTGATGCCCCCAGTTTTGTTTTTCTTTTTGAACATTTCCTCAGCAGTTCGGGGTCTCTTCTGATTCCATACAAATGTTAGGATTGTTTGCTCCAGCTCTTTGAAAAATGCTGGTGGAATTTTGATCAGAATGGCATTGAAAGTATAGATTGCTCTAGGCAGTATAGACATTTTAACAATGTTTATTCAAGTAGTTGCTATTATTATAAGAATTTTATAGATGATGAATTATGGACTTAGAAAAGTTGCATAATGAGCAGTTAATATAAATCAGATAGTGTTACTCTCTTAAAATTTAGTGACTTCCTATTGTGATTAGAATAATCCAACCTACTTACTTTGGCGTACATATCTTCTATAATATGGCCCACCTTTATTTTTTAATTTCTTCTCTTCCTTCTCTATGCTCCAGTCTCGGGGCTTATTTTTGTTTGAAACTCCAAATTCATCTTACTTTAGAACCTCTGGACTTACTATTCCCTTGGCCTAAGATTTCTCAAATGTCTAGATTGTTTTTGTTAATCAGGTTGCAGGTCAAATCTGATCTCTTGAAAGAAACCTTCCCTGATGATGCTACTCATTTTAAATTTTTTAAAAAAATTAATTAATTTATTATTATTTTTTAAATTTATTTTTTATTTTTATTTTTTATAAACATATAATATATTTTTATCCCCAGGGGTACAGGTCTGTGAATCACCAGGTTTACACACTTCACAGCACTCACCATAGCACATACCCTCCCCAATGTCCATAACCCCACCCCCCTCTCCCATACTCCCTCCCCTCAGCAAACCTCAGTTTGTTTTGTGAGATCAAGAGTCACTTATGGTTTGTCTCCCTCCCAATCCCATCTTGTTTCATTTATTCTTCTCCTACCCCCTTAACCCCCCATGTTGCATCTCCACTTCCTCATATCATGGAGATCATATGATAGTTGTCTTTCTCCGATTGACTTACTTCGCCAAGCATGATACCCTCTAGGTCCATCCACGTCATCGCAAATGGCAAGATTTCATTTCTTTTGATGGCTGCATAGTATTCCATTGTGTATATATACCGTATCTTCTTTAGCCATTCATCTGTTAATGGACATCTAGGTTCTTTCCATAGTTTGGCTATTGTAGACATTGCTGCTATAAACATTCGGGTGCATGTGCCCCTTTGGATCACTATGTTTGTATCTTTAGGGTAAATACCCAATAGTGCAATTGCTGGGTCATAGGGTAGTTCTATTTTCAACATTGTGAGGAACCTCCATGCTGTTTTCCAGAGTGGTTGCACCAGCTTGCATTCCCACCAACAGTGTAGGAGGGTTCCCCTTTCTCCACATCCTCGCCAGCATCTGTCATTTCCTGACTTGTTAATTTTAGTCATTCTGACTGGTGTTGATGATGCTATTTAATTTAGCATGTTTGTTCCCTGGCACAGAGGGCACTTATTAAATATTGCTGAATGAAAACAGAAAAGAGTAATTCAAACCCAGTTATAAGTTAGCAAGAGGTAGAGCTTGTATTCCAGGTGTTCTTTCTTATGTTAAAAGCAGTTTGTGATCATCTACTATGAAATCCATAGGCATTGAGTACACACTGTCGGTTGGACCCAGCAGCGATGTTTTCAGAGACTGAAGACAAGAACTTGATAGATTTCAGCTCTCATTAGTGACCTCTGGTAAGGATGCCCCATTTGTGGTTTTGTCATTTGTGACCGTCTACACTACCTTCCAAGTCTGAGTTTCTCTGTCTATGAAAAGGGGTAAAATTCCACTTACCTCATCTTGTTCTTGTGAGGATTATATGATATAAGCATGTGAAAACTCTGGAGACTCTAAAACATGATATGAAGATCTATTTTTGCATGAAAGGAAAAGAAATACTTGTTTTCTTTCTCAGTCCTTTCTGTGGAGTGTTGTATGTAGCAGAAAGTAGTGGTGGGTGGAGGGGCAGGTGGGAGGTGAGGCCCTGAGCTCTGTTTGGCCAGATGGCACAATGATACACCCCACCTTCACACTGAGGATGGGATAAACGTGTTCAAGTGAAAATTACTTTCTCTGAGAACGTGACCCCACCAGTGATTCACTCTGTAGTTGGAAGAGGCCTCCATGTCCCAGAGTGCAGACATAATCACCCTCGATAGGGCTATGTGATGGGGAGTGTAGATAATTGCATTCTGTGGCACCAGCTTCCAGTTTACCACCTCACAGCTTCAAGTGAGTTTATAGCAGCAGTAATGGCATTACAGGGTAGATGGGATTTTGCCAGATTTCTCTAGCGATTCTCTGAAGACTTCGGTATACCGAATTGTCTTTGCTACTCTTTTTCAAGTTTGAGAATACACAAGCAAGATGATTAATCTCTGCTTTAAATAGATGCCTAACATGTTTTCCTGTGTGTTGAGGAGGAGCGGGCAGTGCCCTTAGTTATTTTGTCCAATTGCTCATTCTACAAAGGACACAATGAGGTGCTTGTCTAAGCTCAGGAAGCTCTTTTGTGGCAGAGTTGGGACTAAACCTCAAGTCCTCTGACTCTCAGAGTAGTGCTCTGGCCACAACATACATTCAACTAAATAAATGTTGGAAAACAGTTACTTTTTGATCTTTGGACTTGTTCCCTTATTTGTCCCATGTTACATGCTACTCTGCGGTTTAACACCTGCTAGAAAGTATACAGATCTCTGTCTTGTAAGCCTCTGTGTTGTTCTCTTTCTCAAAATCATCACAGATAGAGAGGTTTGCCTGAGGAAAGGTCCAGAAGTCTTTGGGAGCTATTGAAGAGCTGGGGAGCGTGGAATCTAAGTGGGAAATATTCTAAGTCTCTTCTAGAAGAGCTTTTCAGCTAAAAGAAGACATTGCATTTTAAAGACTGACTTCATATCTTCTGAGTTAATAGAATTTCTAAATTATTTACTGTGTAGACCCTTTTCTCCCTCATGAATTAAGAAGCTAGTAAATTTTTTCAATTAAAAAATTTTAATTATGGTAAAATACACATAACATAAAATTAACCATTTGAAGTTTACAACTCAGTAGGGCTAATTATATTCACATTGTTGTGCAACCAACCTCCAGAATGCCTTCTTATTGCAAAATTGAAACTCCGTACCTATTAAATGACAGCTCTGCACTTTCCCCTCTCCCCAGCCCCTGGCAACGACCATTCTACTGTCTCCATGAATTTGACTGCTCTAGGTACTTCATTTAAGTGGAATCATATAGTAGTTGTCCTTTTGAACTAGTTTATTTCACTTAACATGACTTTAAGATTCATGTATGTCGTAGCACTTGACACAATTACCTCCCTAAAACTGGATTCCATTGTCTGTATATAATACATTTTATTTATCCATTCATTTATTGATGGATACTTGGGTTCCTTTCACCTCCTGACTGTTGTAAATAATGGCTTCTATGAATGCGTGTGTGTGAATATCTCTTCAAGATATATACTTGGGTATTTACTCAGAAGTGGAATTGTGGGGTCATAGTTAACTATTTTGTTTTTTGAGGAACTGTTATACTGTTTCCCACAGTTGCTGTACCGCTTCACGTTCCCAGCAGTGCACAAGGGTTCCGATTTCTCCACATCCCTACAATACTTATTTTATGGGTTTGTTTGTTTGTTTGTTTGTTTTGTTTTGTTTTGTTTTTGCAAGTAGACATCATAAGAGTATGAGGTATCTCACTGTGGTTCTTACTGTATTTCCCTAAGGATTACTGGTGCTGAACATCTTCTCATATGCTTGTTGGCCATTTGTGTATCATACTAGAGAAACACAACTAGAGTCTTGGGCTCATTAATATTTGTTTGTTTGTTTGTTTGTTTGACATTGACTTGTAGGAATCCTTTTTTTTTTTTTTAAATTTATTTTTTATTTATTTTCAGCATAACAGTATTCATTGTTTTTGCACCACACCCAGTGCTCCATGCAATCTGTGCCCTCTCTAATACCCACCACCTGGTTCCCCCAACCTCCACCCCCCCCCCGCCACTTCAAACCCCTCAGATTGTTTTTCAGAGTCCATAGTCTCTCATGGTTCACCTCCCCTTCCAATTTCCCCCAACTCCCTGTTTTTTTTTTTTTTAATTTTTTATTTTTTATAAACACATATTTTTATCCCCAGGGGTACAGGTCTGTGAATCACCAGGTTTACACACTTCACAGCACTCACCAAAGCACATACCCTCCCAATGTCCATAATCCCACCCCCTTCTCCCAAACCCCCTCCCCCCAGCAACCCTCAGTTTGTTTTGTGAGATTAAGAGTCACTTATGGTTTGTCTCCCTCTCAATCCCATCTTGTTTCATTGATTCTTCTCCTACCCACTTAAGCCCCCATGTTGCATCACCACTTCCTCATATCAGGGAGATCATATGATAGTTGTCTTTCTCTGATTGACTTATTTCGCTAAGCATGATACGCTCTAGTTCCATCCATGTTGTCGCAAATGGCAAGATTTCATTTCTTTTGATGGTTGCATAGTATTCCATTGTGTATATATACCACATCTTCTTGATCCATTCATCTGTTGATGGACATCTAGGTTCTTTCCATAGTTTGGCTATTGTGGACATTGCTGCTATAAACATTCGGGTGCACGTGCCCCTTTGGATCACTACGTTTGTATCTTTAGGGTAAATACCCAATAGTGCAATTGCTGGGTCATAGGGCAGTTCTATTTTCAACATTTTGAGGAACCTCCATGCTGTTTTCCAGAGTGGCTGCACCAGCTTGCATTCCCACCAACAGTGTAGGAGGGTTCCCCTTTCTCCGCATCCTCGCCAGCATCTGTCATTTCCTGACTTGTTGATTTTAGCCATTCTGACTGGTGTGAGGTGATATCTCATTGTGGTTTTGATTTGTATTTCCCTGATGCCGAGTGATATGGAGCACTTTTTCATGTGTCTGTTGGCCATCTGGATGTCTTCTTTGCAGAAATGTCTGTTCATGTCCTCTGCCCATTTCTTGATTGGATTATTTGTTCTTTGGGTGTTGAGTTTGCTAAGTTCTTTATAGATTCTGGACACTAGTCCTTTATCTGATATGTCGTTTGCAAATATCTTCTCCCATTCTGTCAGTTGTCTTTTGATTTTGTTAACTGTTTCCTTTGCTGTGCAAAAGCTTTTGATCTTGATGAAATCCCAATAGTTCATTTTTTCCCTTGCTTCCCTTGCCTTTGGCGTTGTTCCTAGGAAGATGTTGCTGCGGCAGAGGTCAAAGAGGTTGCTGCCTGTGTTCTCCTCAAGGATTTTGATGGATTCCTTTTGCACATTGAGGTCCTTCATCCATTTTGAGTCTATTTTTGTGTGTGGTGTAAGGAAATGGTCCAATTTCATTTTTCTGCATGTGGCTGTCCAATTTTCCCAACACCATTTATTGAAGAGGCTGTCTTTTTTCCATTGGACATTCTTTCCTGCTTTGTCGAAGATTAGTTGACTGTAGAGTTGAGGGTCTATTTCTGGGCTCTCTATTCTGTTCCATTGATCTATGTGTCTGTTTTTGTGCCAGTGCCATGCTGTCTTGATGATGACAGCTTTGTAATAGAGCTTGAAGTCTGGAATTGTGATGCCACCAACGTTGGCTTTCTTTTTCAATATCCCTTTGGCTATTCGAGGTCTTTTCTGGTTCCATATAAATTTTAGAATTATTTGTTCCATTTCTTTAAAAAAGATGGATGGTACTTTGATAGGAATTGCATGAAATGTGTAGATTGCTTTAGGTAGCATAGACATTTTCACAATATTTATTCTTCCAATCCAGGAGCATGGAACATTTTTCCATTTCTTTGTGTCTTCCTCAATTTCTTTCATGAGTACTTTATAGTTTTCTGACTATAGATTCTGTGTCTCTTTGGTTAGGTTTATTCCTAGGTATCTTATGGTTTTGGGTGCAATTATAAATGGGATGGACTCCTTAATTTCTCTTTCTTCTGTCTTGCTGTTGGTGTAGAGAAATGCAAGTGATTTCTGTGCATTGATTTTATATCCTGACACTTTACTGAATTCCTGTATAAGTTCTAGCAGTTTTGGAGTGGAGTCTTTTGGGTTTTCCACATATAGTATCATATCATCTGCGAAGAGTGATAATTTGACTTCTTCTTTTCCGATTTGGATGCCTTTAATTTCCTTTTGTTGTCTGATTGCTGAGGCTAGGACCTCTAGTACTATGTTGAATAGCAGTGGTGATAATGGACATCCCTGCCATGTTCCTGACCTTAGCGGAAAAGCTTTCAGTTTTTCTCCATTGAGAATGATATTTGCGCTGGGTTTTTCATAGATGGCTTTGATGATATTGAGGTATGTGCCCTCTATCCCTACACTTTGAAGAGTTTTGATCAGGAAGGGATGCTGTACTTTGTCAAATGCTTTTTCAGCATCTATTGAGAGTATCATATGGTTCTTGTTCTTTCTTTTATTGATGTGTTGTACCACATTGACTGATTTGCGAATGTTGAACCAACCTTGCAGCCCTGGAATAAATCCCACTTGGTCGTGGTGAATAATCCTTTTAATGTACTGTTGAATCCTATTGGGTAGTATTTTCGCATCTGTGTTCATCAAGGATATTGGTCTATAGCTCTCTTTTTTGATGGGATCCTTGTCTGGTTTTGGGATCAAGGTGATGCTGGCCTCATAAAATGAGTTTGGAAGTTTTCCTTCCATTGCTATTTTTTGGAACAGTTTCAGGAGAATAGGAATTAGTTCTTCTTTAAATGTTTGGTAGAATTCCCCCGGGAAGCCATCTGGCCCTGGGCTTTTGTTTGTTTGGAGATTTTTAATGACTGTTTCAATCTCCTTACTGGTTATGGGTCTGTTCAGGCTTTCTATATCTTCCTGGTTCAGTTGTGGTAGTTTATATGTTTCTAGGAATGCATCCATTTCTTCCAGATTGTCAAATTTATTGGCGTAGAGTTGCTCATAGTATGCTCTTATAATAGTTTGTATTTCTTTGGTGTTAGTTGTGATCTCTCCTCTTTCATTCATGATTTTATTTATTTTGGTCTTTTCTCTTTTCTTTTTGGTAAGTCGGGCCAGGGGTTTATCAATTTTATTAATTCTTTCAAAGAACCAGCTCCTAGTTTCGTTGATTTGTTCTATGGTTTTTTTGGTTTCTATTTCATTGATTTCTGCTCTGATCTTTATGATTTCTCTTCTCCTGCTGGGCTTAGGGTTTCTTTCTTGTTCTTTCTCCAGCTCCTTTAGGTGTAGGGTTTGGTTGTGTACCTGAGACCTTTCTTTTTTCTTGAGAAAGGCTTGAACCGCTATATATTTTCCTCTCAGGACTGCCTTTGTTGTGTCCCACAGATTTTGAACCGTTGTATTTTCATTATCATTTGTTTCCATGATTTTTTTCAATTCTTCTTTAATTTCCCGGTTGACCCATTCATTCTTTAGAAGGATGCTGTTTAGTCTCCATGTATTTGGGTTCTTTCCAAACTTCCTAATGTGGTTGAGTTCTAGCTTTAGAGCATTGTGGTCTGAAAATATGCAGGGAATGATCCCAAAATTTTGATACCGGTTGAGTCCTGATTTAGGACCGAGGATGTGATCTATTCTGGAGAATGTTCCATGTGAACTAGAGAAGAATGTATATTCTGTTGCTTTGGGATGAAATGTTCTGAATATATCTGTGATGTCCATCTGGTCCAGTGTGTCGTTTAAAGCCTTTATTTCCTTGCTGATCTTTTGCTTGGATGATCTGTCCATTTCAGTGAGGGGAGTGTTAAAGTCCCCTACTATTATTGTATTATTGTTGATGTGTTTCTTTGATTTTGTTATTAATTGGTTTATATAGTTGGCTGCTCCCACGTTGGGGGCATAGATATTTAAAATTGTTAAATCTTCTTGTTGGACAGACCCTTTGAGTATGATATAGTGTCCTTCCTCATCTCTTATTATAGTCTTTGGCTTAAAATCTAATTGATCTGATATAAGGATTGCCACTCCTGCTTTCTTCTGATGTCCATTAGCATGGTAAATTCTTTTCCACCCCCTCACTTTAAATCTGGAGGTGTCTTCGGGCTTAAAATGAGTTTCTTGGAGGCAACATATAGATGGGTTTTGTTTTTTTATCCATTCTGATACCCTGTGTCTTTTGACAGGGGCATTTAGCCCATTAACATTCAGGGTAACTATTGAGAGATATGAATTTAGTGCCATTGTATTGCCTGTAAGGTGACTGTTACTGTATATGGTCTCTGTTCCTTTCTGATCTACCACTTGTAGGCTCTCTCTTTGCTTAGAGGACCCCTTTCAATATTTCCTGTAGAGCTGGTTTGGTATTTGCAAATTCTTTCAGTTTTTGTTTGTCCTGGAAGCTTTTAATCTCTCCTTCTATTTTCAATGATAGCCTAGCTGGATATAGTATTCTTGGCTGCATGTTTTTCTCGTTTAGTGCTCTGAAAATATCATGCCAGCTCTTTCTGGCCTGCCAGGTCTCTGTGGATAAGTCAGCTGCCAATCCAATATTTTTACCATTGTATGTTACAGACTTCTTTTCCCGGGCTGCTTTCAGGATTTTCTCTTTGTCACTGAGACTTGTAAATTTTACTATTAGGTGACGGGGTGTGGGCCTATTCTTATTGATTTTGAGGGGCATTCTCTGAACCTCCTGAATTTTGATGCTCGTTCCCTTTGCCATATTGGGGAAATTCTCCCCAATAATTCTCTCCAGTATACCTTCTGCTCCCCTCTCTCTTTCTTCTTCTTCTGGAATCCCAATTATTCTAATGTTGTTTCGTCTTATGGTGTCACTTATCTCTCGAATTCTCCCCTCGTGGTCCAGTAGCTGTTTGTCCCTCTTTTGCTCAGCTTCTTTATTCTCTGTCATTTGGTCTTCTATATCACTAATTCTTTCTTCTGCCTCATTTATCCTAGCAGTGAGGGCCTCCATTTTTGATTGCACCTCATTAATAGCTTTTTTGATTTCAACTTGGTTAGATTTTAGTTCTTTTATTTCTCCAGAAAGGGCTTTTATATCTCTCGAGAGCGTTTCTCTAATATCTTCCATGCCTTTTTCGAGCCCGGCTAGAACCTTGAGAATTGTCAGATCTGAACTCTAGATCTGACATATTACCAATGTCTGTATTGATTAGGTCCCTAGCCTTCGGTACTGCCTCTTGTTCTTTTTTTTGTGTTGAATTTTTCCGTCTTGTCATTTTGTCCAGATAAGAGTATATGAAGGGGCAAGTAAAATACTAAAAGGGTGGCAACAACCGCAGGAAAATATGCTTTAACCAAATTAGAAGAGATCCAAAATCGTGACGGGGGAGAAAGGGGATAAAAAGAGGTTCAAAAAGGAAGAAAGAAAGAAAAAAAAAAGAAAAAAGAAAAAAAAAGAAAAGAATTTAAAAAAGAGAAAACACCTAAGAAAAATGTAAAAAAGAAAAAATATATATATTAGATAAACTAGTAAAAAATCGTTAAAAAAGAAAAAGGTAACAGTTAAAAAAAAATTTTTACCCGAAGGCGAGGAAAAAAAAAAAAATGAAAAAGAAAAAAATTAAATTAACTGCAAGACTAAAAAAAATCACAGGGAAAAAGCCATGAGTTCCACGCTTGGCTTTCTCCTCCTCTGGAATTCTGCTGCTCTCCTTGGTATTGAAACCGCACTCCTTGGTAGGTGAACTTGGTCTCGGCTGGATTTCTTGTTGATCTTCTGGGGGAGGGGCCTGTTGTAGTGATTCTCAAGTGTCTTTGCCCCATGCGGAATTGCACCGCCCTTATCAGGGGCCGGGGTGAGTAATCCGCTCAGGTTTGCTTTCAGGAGCTTTTGTTCCCTGAGCGCTTTCCGTAGAGTTCCGGAGGACGGGAATACAAATGGCGGCCTCCTGGTCTCCGGCCCGTAGGAGCCGAGAGCCCAGGGCCCCACTCCTCAGTGCGCCCTCAGAGAACAGCGCCCAGTTACTCCCGTCTGCCTGACCTCCGGCCGCACTCCGAGCTCACCGAGCCTGCGACCGGTTCAAGGTCACCCCGAGCTCCAAGCTTACTGTCGGCTCTGTCTCTGTAGCCGGCTTTCCCGTTCCAATACCCGCAAGCTCTGCGACACTCAGACACCCCCGATCCTTCTGGGATCCTGCGGGACCCGAGGCCACGCTAACCCCGTGTGGGCTTTGCCCCGGGTAGCCTCTGGAGCGATGTCCCTCAGCGGAACAGACTTTTAAAAGTCCTGATTTTGTGCGCGGTTGCTCCGCCGCTTGCCGGGATCCGGCCCCTACCCCCGGGGTCTATCTTCCCGTCGCTTTGGATTCACTTCTCCGCCGGTCCTACCTTTCAGAAAGTGGCTGTTTTTCTGTTTCCAGAATTGCTGTTCTTCTTCTCTTCGATCTGCCGATGGATTTTCAGGTGTTTGCAATCTTTAGATAAGCTATCTAGCTGATCTCCGGCTAGCTGAAGTAGTCTCAGCCTGCTACTTCTCCGCCATCTTGACTCCTCCATAGGAATCCTTTTTTAAAAAAGATTTATTTATTTTAGAGAAACAGGGAGAGCAGAAGGAGAGGGAGAGAGATAGGAAGAGAGGAAAGGAGGAAGAGGGAGAGAGAAAGAGACCCCCAAGCAGATTCCCTGCTGAGCATAGAGCCTGACATTGGGCTCAATTTCACAACCCTGAGACCATAATCTGAGCTGAAATCAAGAGTCAGATGCTTAAGCGATGAGCCACTCAGGTGCCCCAGAGTACATAAAGAACCCATTGTAGGAGTTCTTTATGTACTCTGGATTTTAACCCCTAATCAGACATTATTTGCAAATATTTTTCCCATTCTGTAGGTTGCCCTTTAAGTCTGCTGATTGTGTCCTTTGATGCACAGAAACTTTCTTTTTTGTGTGTATAGTCCATTTTGTCTACTGTTTTCTTTTGTTGCCTATACTTTTGGTGTTATATCTAAGAAATCATTGCCAAATCCAATGTCATGAAGATTTTCTTTTGTTTTCTTCTAGGAGCCTTACATTTTAACTCTTACACTTAGGTCTTTCACCAATTTTGAGTTAATTTTTGTCAATATAAGGTAAGGGTCTACATTTACTCTTTTGCATGTGACTCTCCAGTTTTTCTAAAACGGTTTGTTGAAAAGACTGCCCTCTCTCCGTTGAATGGCTTTGGCACCCTCATGGAAAATCATTTGACCATATATGCAAGCGTTCATTTCTGGACTCTCTGTTCTGTCCAGTTGGTCTATATGTCTGTCTTAGGCCAGGAGCACACTGTTTTGATTGTGGTAGTTTTGTAATAAGTTTTGAAATCAGGAATTGTGAGGCCTCCGACTTTGCTCTTCTTTTTCAAGATTGTTTCTGTCCCTTCAAAGTCTCTTGAGATTCAACACAAATCTTAGGATGGATTTTTTTCTATTTCTACAAAAAATGCTGCTAGGATTTTGGCAGAGATTGCACTAAATCTATAGACTGCTTTGGGTAATATTGACATATGAGTAATATTAAATCTTCCAGTCCATGAAAATGGGCTGTTTTTCTATTTGTGTGTATTGCATTTCTTTCTTTCTTTTTTTTTTGGGTAGTTTTCATTGTACAAGTCTTTTGCCTCCTGAGTTAAATTTATTTCAGATATTTTTGTGCATGTGTGTGTGTACTATTATAAATGAAATTGTTTTTCTTTTGGATTATTTGTTGTTAGTGTGTAGAAATACAAATAATTTTTTATGTTGATTTTGTGTCTTGTGACTTCGCTCAGTTTTTTAGTTATAACAGTATTTCTGTGGAATCTATGAGATAATGGTGTTTGCAAACAGAGATCCTTTTATTTCTTCCTGTTCAATTTGCACACCATATATATTTTTTAATTTGTTTGTTGCCTAATTGCTATGTCTGGAACTTCTAGTACTGTGTTGAATAGGAGAGGTGAAAGTGACCATCCTTCTCACTGAATAATACAATTATCCTATGTCAAAGGAATCAGCAATATATAGGAAACTGACTTCAGAGGTGAACTTTGACTCTTGCATTGCTTTGCACTCTCCTGTGTGTGCTCCAGCAGGGACAGTGACCTAGGCCACAATCACATTCAACAAATATTCGTGGATGAACAGGCCCTGAAGATTTAGAGAACAAGACAACAAAGTCCCTGCTTTCGTGGGGCTGACAGTCTAGTTTGTGGGTGAAAGTGTATTTGAGGAATAAACTATGATCAAATAAACAATAAGAAAAATTTTGAAAGTGGTAAGTCCTGTAGAGAACATGCAACAGGACTGATGGAAAGATAATGACTTGGAGATAGTTAAGGCCATTGTGTTTGAAGAAGTGATACTTGAGCCATGATGTAAATGCGCCATGTTAAGACCCAGAGGCAGTGTTCTAGACAGAGGAACCACAAGTGTGTGAGTCTATGGCAGGACTAAGTTTGTCATGCTCAAGCAAGTGAAAAAAGGCCAGTGAGGTTGAGCAGAGTGAGCGAGGACAAAGTTACAGAAGATGAAGTCAGAGACATTGGCTGGAGCCAAATCCTAGAGGCCCTCATGGCACAAGGGAAGGATTTATTCTCCGATGATGTTGTCTACATTTTAAAGGCATTGTTCATCTATGTGTTGCTATGCAGATAATGGGCATGAGGATAAATGGGCTATATCCACATGGCTCTCACACATTCTCATGCACAGTCTTTGTCCCCCATTGAGCACAGGAAGTCCCTACACCAGGCAGAGGCTTGTCTCTCATTCTCATACCAGGTACCAGCCAGCTTTTTGAGGACTGCAGGGTACTGGGAGAAGAGTGGAAACAGAGGTGGTGAAGAGAAAGAACCAAAACTCAATTTTCAGACTTTGAGACTTTGTTTGAGTAGAGGTGAAAGTATAGTGGACACCATCAGTACCTTGTTCATGTGTCATCTGTCTGCACCACCATGTGTGTTCCAAGTACATCATGGACTCACCTTGCCTGAAGGCCAGCCAGAACTACTGGGGGAGATGTTCCCCTGGAAGCAGCCCCTCTGCCAATGACCAGATGGGAGATGCAAGATAAATATTCGAATTCCCTTGCTCTTCACATGGGATAGCTCAGATGTGTTCTACATGTTTTATGGTTTTCCAGAATTCCCCAGCAGGACTGAGTCCCAGTTGTCCACAGAAGAATCTTGCTTGATAGTGCACTGTTTATTAGCCTCCACTCTCTCCCATTTGCTATACTGCTGGCGCTCATATTCTTGTCTCAGACTCTGCTTCTGGGGTAACCCGCCCTATGAGAGAGGATATTTGACCTAAATCCTGCTGATTATTGCAGGCTTTTGGGATCATGTCAGAGGATGCATTTATTGAGTGCATCCTGTACATTTTTCTATGGACTTCAAGACATTGGAAGCAACATGAAAGCTTTAACTTGTGAATAGATTTTGTAAATTATGAATTGCTCCTGAGACTGGATATAAGCAAGCAAGATGAAATCAAACATCTTTGCATTTTGCTCAGTTTGTATCTCTAGCATTTAATTCCCTGGTTCTAGTAGACACTCAAGAAATACTTAGTGGATGAGTGAGGTTAGAATATATGGCAAATATCCAGGGATGAGATGAAATGTACATACATTTTTATTTCTTAGATTCTTAGAAAGCCCAAGGTAGTGGATAACCTTCCTTGATTCTCTTTCATTTTATCTCTCTGTGCCCAAATTACAGCTGGGAATTGGGAATGAGGTATGTGTTGGCACTGTGACATTCACTTAGTTTTTCTCTGTTAATTTATCTGAGCTTAACTTTTATTTAACTAATTCAACAAATATTATCCAACACCGACTAAGTGTCAGGCACTCTTGACGAGAACATGGGGATACATGGGCTAGCAAAGAGACAGAATCCTTTCCCTCTTGGAACATAAATATTGTTGGGGATAGAGATACTGCAAAAATTATTATATGAGCCAATTTTAATTAAAATTGTATTAAGTACTATAAAGTAAATGTACAGTATGTCATGGAGCATATAACTAGAGACCTAATGTAGTCCAGAAATCTAGAGAAAGTTCATTTGAGAAAGTGACATTTAAATTGAAACTTATAAAGTAAAATGATTGAATTAAATATTTGGTGATTTCCTCTTTGGCTTTGAAATCCTGCGATCATATTCCCACTTTAAACACTGTTTAAATTCTTATGCCAATCTCTGGGACAGTGCTGGGTTGTGGTTCTAAGTCATGAAGCCAACTTCTTGCCCTCCAGATTACTCTGAGACAAGAGGCACACAGGTTCCTGGCCCAGATTACCCAACACAGTTCCTTGCAAGAAGATCTGGAGGATTTTAAAGACACAAGGTCGTGATGTATCTGTACTTGTTCCACCGGTTTTTCTAACTTCCTGTATGCTCATTCTTTTTGGCTTGTTTAGCCTCTTCTATTGACCCATCAATATATCTCTAGTTTGAATACTGAAGGGACCTGACTGAGGACAGATGCACACTTTTGGAGATGGAGACAAATAAGATTTGGAATTTGAAAGAATAGGTTCAGATAATTCTCATGTGCATGTTCCAGGTATTGGTGAAGATTCAAGCAGCAATAGAATATCTCATTTTTTGGGTTCTCCTTGTGTGTGTGTGTGTGTGTGGCCCAATCACTCTTACAGTATTTATCTTTGTCCTAACTGAGGACACTATATTCTCCAGCTGTAGATACAGCTCTTCTAGGTCTGTTCTTCTCTACAACTAGCCAGTGCAGCCTAGAGGTAACGTCCAATAATTGTGAATCTTCATGGCAGTTTAGTATGAAATCTTGGAAGAATAAGGTATCTTAATCCAACTTTTCACTGATTTTTAAATATTCCTTACAATTTGCTGATTAACCAGTGTTTCGGTAAGCCAATACAGAAAGCTCATTGCCTCCTATGGCAAGTGACACATTCCAGTTTTTTTTTAATTTTTATTTATTTATTTTAAAATTTCTCTTCAGTGTTCCAGAACATTGTTTATGCACCACACCCAGTGCTCCATGCAATACATGCCTTCCATAATACTCACCACCAACTCACCCAACTTCTCACCCCCCCTCCCCTCCAAAACCCTCAGTTTGTTTCTCAGAATCCACAGTCTCTCAGGGTTCATCTCCCCCTCCAATTTCCCCTAACTCACATCTCCTCTTCATCTCCTCATGTCCTCTGTGTTTTTCCTTATATTCCACAAATAAGCAAAACCATATGATAATTGACTCTCTATGCTTGACTTATTTCATTCAACATAATCTCTTCCAGCCCTGTCCATGTTGATGCAAGAGTTGGGTATTCATCCTTTCTGATGGAGGCATAATACTCCACAATTATATGGACCACATCTTCTTTATCCATTTGTCTGTTGAAGAGCATCTTGGTTCTTTACACAGTTAGGCGAC
Organism: Mustela erminea; assembly: GCF_009829155.1. Lineage (NCBI taxonomy): Eukaryota > Metazoa > Chordata > Mammalia > Carnivora > Mustelidae > Mustela > Mustela erminea. Next base: position 7,681,825 of record NC_045622.1, read on the forward strand.
TGTGGCCATTGATGCTATGAATACTGGGGTACAGGTGGCCCTTCTTTTCACTACATCTATATCCTTGGGGTAAATACCCAGTAACACAATTGCAGGGTCATAGGGTAGCTCTATATTTAATTTCTTAAGGAATGTCCACATTGTTTTCTGAAGTGGCTGTACCAACTTGCATTCCCACCAACAGTGTAACAGGGTTCCCCTTTCTCCACATCCTTTCCAACACATGTTTACTGTCTTGTTAATGTTGGCCATTCTAACTGGTGTAAGGTGGTACCTCAATGTGGTTTTGATTTGAATCTCCTTGATGGCTAGTGATGATGAACATTTTTTGATGTGTCTGTTAGCCATTTGTATGTCTTCTTTGGAGATGTGTCATTTGTATGTCTTCATTGGAGAAGTGTCTGTTCATGTCTTCTGCCCATTTTTTGACATTACTGTTTTGTGTGTGTTGAGTTTGAGGAGTTCTTTATAGATCTTTGATATCAGCCCTTTGTCTGTAGTGGCATTTGCAAATATCTTCTCCCATTCCATGGGTTGCCTCTTTGTTTTGCTGACTATTTCCTTTACTGTGCAGAAGCTTTTGATCTTGATGAAGTCCCAAAAGTTCATTTTCACTTTTGTTTCCTTTGCCTTTGGAGACATGTCTTGAAAGATGTTGCTGTGGCCGATGTCAAAGAGGTTACTGCCTATGTTCTCCTCTAGGATTCTGATGGATTCCTGCCTCATGTTGAGGTCTTCTTTCCATTTTGAGTTTATCTTTGTGTATGGTGTAAGGGAATGGTCAAGTTTCATTATTCTATACATAGCTGTCCAATTTTCCCAGCACCATTTATTGAAGAGACTGTCTTTTCTCCACTGTGTATCTTTTCCTGCTTTGTCGAAGATTATTTGACCATAAAGTTGAGGGTCCATATCTGGGCTCTCTACTCTGTTCCTCTGGTCTATGTGTATGTTTTTATGCCAGTACCATGCTGTCTTGGTGATCACAGCTTTGTAGTAAAGCTTGAAATCAGGCAACGTGATGCCCCCAGTTTTGTTTTTCTCTTTCAGCATTTCCTTAGCAATTCAGGGGCTCTTCTGGTTCCATACAAATTTTAGGATTGTTTGCTCCAGCTCTTTGAAAAACACCAGTGGAATTTTGATCAGAATGCTATTGAAAGTATAGATTGCTCTAGGCAATATAGACATTTTAACAATGTTTATTCTTTCGATCCATGAGCATGGAATGGTCTTGAATCTTTTTGTGTCTTCTTCAGTTTCTTTCATGAGTGTTCTGTAGTTCCTCGAGTACAGATCCTTTACCTCTTTGGTTACGTTTATTCCAAGGTATCTTACGGTTCTTGGTGCTATAGTGAATGGAATTGATTCACTGATGTCCCTTTCTGTTTTTTCATTGTTAGTGCATAAGAAAGCAACTGATTTCTGTACATTGATTTTGTATCCTGCCATAATACTGAATTGTTGTATGAGTTCTAGTAGTTTTGGGTGGAGTGTTTTGAGTTTTTCATATAAAGTATCATGTCATCTGTGAAGAAAGAGAGTTTGACTTCTTCATTGTCAATTTGAATACCATTTATTTCTTTTTGTTTTTTGATTGTTATTGCTTGGACTTCTAGTTCTACGTTGAACAAGAGTGGTGAGAGTGGGCATCCTTGTCATGTTCGTGATCTCAGAGGAAGGTTGTCAGCTTTTCCCCATTGAGGATGATATTTGCTGTGGGTTTTTCATAGATAGATTTTATGAAGTTGAGGAATGTTCCCCCTATCCCTATACTTTGAAACTTTTTAATCAGGAATGAATGTTGTATCTTGACCAGTCTTTGAATGGCTCTACCCATAGGCTTAACCAATATCTGTGTCCCTATAACGTATTTTCCATTGCTCCTGTTTATTCTCTGTACTCTGCTCAAACAGGTGTGGAGCTGGAATTTTGGGTCATTTTACATGTGGAATTTAAACAACACTGAAAGCGTCTCTTCCTTGGCATAGTGATGCATAGAACATACAACCCATCCATACAAATTGTACAAATAGTAGCTGCCTGGCAAGTTAGAAAAATTCAATGAAAAGAAGAAAAAAAAATCAGAAATAAACACAAAATACCACAAGGCCAAAAACAACACCTCAATCACCAGAAAATGTGCTTTTTCACCGCAAATATTTTAAAAGGGCCTGTTTTCTACCCAACTACAAAGATGGGGAACCCTATATGTAATCCCCAGAGAAGACCAAAGCCATGGATGGTGAAAATCAAGCATAGTGGTTAACGGAGCCAAAGGGAGAAAGAGAAGTCCTATGTGGGTAGTAATTATGCTGAGTTGCCTGTCCTTCTGGGGTCAGTGGTGCAAGCAGAATGAGAGGTACCCTTCATAGGAGAGATATCTTGGGCGACTATCTTTTTAAAAGCAGAGGATTCTCCCTACCTTCAGTAGGAGGAAAAGTATATGCTTAGTGAGAAATAATTAGCCATACTAAATATAGGACCTACTATACAAATGCTTGTACCTAAGAATGTCTGTCTACAGACTGAATGTACATTAAATATAACCATTAAAATGAAGTATAGAAATAGAGACAATAAGTGGCTATATATTAAGTATAGTTTAAGAAGTTTACTTTCTTGAGCAATCTAGCTCTTAGAGCTAGAGGGGAAATGTTTGCATTCCAGCACCAGTTCTTTAAATTAATTTTTGACCCATAAATCTGTTCTGAGGATCGTTTTAATAGTTAGCATCTATGAGCCAATATCTTTATACCATCCCATTTAATCCACAGCCCTAAAAGGTAATATAATAATTTTCTCATTTTATAGGTATGGGAACTAGAGTTTTATGAAATTAAGCAGATTACTCTGGTTCACACAATCAGCAAGTGGCAGAACAAGACTTTGAGCTCAGGTTAGTGACTCAGAATTCAGGCTGGGATTTCCTTCCACATCCAATTGTTGAATGAGTAGGGGGCGCAACAGGGAGGAAAGCAAGATGTGGTGGACATTGCCTCTCCTGTAAGGACAAACTTGGATCCGAATGAAGTGGCATCTGAAAGGAGGCTTGATGGACAAATAGAAATGAGAAAAAAAAAAATTCATGTCCTGGTGGGAGCTAGAAGACAGAAGACAGGAAGAGATGCTCTAGTCAGAGGGAACAATATGTGTGAAGACCTGGAGGGAGGAGAATGTATGTGGCAGCATGATAGGTCTGTGTAGATGGAGCATGTGTGAGGCTGGGGAGTAGAGAGGAGCAATGTGACAGACTGTACTTTCCAAAGATGGAGCACCTCCTGTCCTATGTGCTCTCCTATTACTTTTCCACACACACCCCCAATACCAAATGGGGTCTCATTCCCTCCCTCAGAATATGGTGGGCCTATGACTCTCTTGTAACTGGTATCAAGTGAGGGAAGTGACAAGAAGTGATTTCTGTGGTTAAGTTCCAAAAGGTGATGTGGCCTCTCCATTGTTAGCAAGGGCATCCACCCTTGGAGCCCTGAACTGCTTTGTAGGAAGACCAGTGACCCTAAGGTTTCCATGCTGTGAGGAAGTCTGGGCCCAGAGAGAAGCCATTTGTAGGTATTCTGACTGACAGACCCAAATGAGATCCCAGCCAACAGACATGTGACATCATGACTGCTATCCACCACCAGACATATGAGTGGAGATACTTCCAGATGATTCCATTCTTCAGCTGTAAATCCCTCCCAAGTCCTCCCAGAGGAAGCCCCAGACATCATATGGCAGAAACAACAATCTTTGCTGTACTCTAAGTTCCTGACCCAACCAATAGTTGTTCTATGCCACTAAGTTTAGGGATGGCTTGTTATGTAGCCATGGTAACTGAAACAAGTGGTTGTATTGTGCAAGGAGCTGGCTAAATATGTCTGCAGTTCAGAAGAGAGATGCAGGCTAGAAATGTAGCCCTCTGAGTTTTCTGCATTGTGGATGATGGCAGAAGCCCTAAGAAGACATGGGGTAATCCAGGGCAGCATGCAGAATTACAAGAGAAGAGCGTTAGGAATGTCACTCTGGGACATAGCAACATTGAATGTTGAAGGACAAGGAAAAAGGAAGAATCCAAAAGGAGGCATCAGAGGAAGGAGCAACACCATGAGAGAGAGTGCTTAAGAAAGGCAAAGGAAGAGCAGATTTCAGAAGACATGCAGGGATTGGCACTCTCAGCTGCTGAGAGTGGAGAGAGCACTGCAGCTAGTTTAACAATAAGCGGGTGTCCTCCTCCCAGATCATTTCTGGAGGAAAGAGAGGATGAACGGTGGACTGAGGTGTGGTGAAGAGCCGTAGCTTGGATGGTAGTTACTTAAGAAAGATTTGTTGAATGAATCTGAAGTGGAATGCAGTAGAGACACACTGGTTATGCTGGAAGAAGAGAGAAGTAGCTGACAGAGCATGAAGAGCCAGTGAGTCTTGGTGAGCAGGAGGGGAAGAGAAGATAGTTCTGCATTTGTGATGGAACTGCAGCACAGCGCTCTTGCAGCAGCTGTCCCTTGCTGCCCTTGACCCTCATCAGCCGCTGGGGTGACCCTTGTCTGGAGCCTGTAGCTCGTACCCCACAGTGACCAGAGCTGCTCTCAAGCTCCAAGCGGGGGCTCTTTCCATCACATGGCAGCACAGCCTGGATGACGGTGGCATGGCCATGTTGCCAACACTTCCCAGAATATGCAAGTCTTTTGTTTAATAAGTGGATGGAGGGTGGGGGAGGGAGAGAGCAGTCAGCCAACGGCAAAACAGGTCATAAACTGTAGACTTCTATACAAGTGCCATGGAAAAAGTTAAGAACATCTTTTATCCTGACAGCACCTTCATTCTTCCAAAAGCCCGTAACACTTTATAATTCAGATTTGTTCCCCAGATCACCCAATCCAGCAGAAACATGCCATTTCCTTTGTGAGTCTACTGAAGGGGTCAGGAGAAGGGAGAAGGGAGACAGGATAGTCTTTCCAGACAATTAATATTCTGATTTTTTGCTTACACCCAGGTGTAACCAAAGACCTAGCTGTTTCACCACAGTAGAAAGGCTTTTCACTGACTTTATAGTTTCTGTTTTACATTGTCAATTTAAGCTGGTTTTGAGATAAATTTGCCTGCCACAGGTTCTTGACAAGTGGTTTAGGGATGAGTTATGCCAAAAATCTGCTATTTACTAAGTGGGGAGAATCCTTGTCTAAATGTACATTGTAATACGGCATTAAAGGGATAGTACAGTTGACCCATGAACAATGTAAGGGAAGGCGATGCCACCTCTGCCTGTGCCCTCAAAAATTTACATATAACATCTGACTTCCCCAAAACTTAATTACTAATAGCCTACTGTGACCAGCAGTCTTACTGATAACATAAAGAGTCAATTAACACACATTGTGTTATGTGTACTATTATATAATGTGTTCTTATAGTAAAGTGAGCTAGAGAAAAGGAAATGTTAAGAAAATCATAAGGAAGAGAAAATACATTTATAGTACTCTATTGTATTTATCGAAAAAATTAAAACCCATGTGTAAGTGGACCTGTGCGGTTCAAACCTGTGTTTTCCAGGCATCAACTGTATTTCAATTCTGCGGCCATTCAAGCCCCCTGGTTCTCTGTTGGGCTGAGATCTGTCCTGAGCTGGAGAAATTCTAGGTCAATGGTAAATTATGATTGCTTGAAGCAAGTTGGGAAAATGAGTGAATCATGGATCTTTGCCAACTCATGCACCTAAGAGGCCAACTCAGACTAACCAGGACAGCAAAAATCCTCTAAAAATGATCATTAAAGTACTCCTGCCTTACATTTCCTTGCCAGATATTGCAGGGGGATAGACTCCTTTGGGCTCTTAAATTCTGGAGCAGCTTCTTAGGAGAAATGGTTAGAATTTTCACTAACATCAAATAATCAGCTATAGGAGAATCAGCCTTTGAGTCTTCTCTGTGTTCTGGGATCTTGTTTGCAGATGAATGCTTACAACTGGTGTTGTCTGATTATGCCATTGAAGCCAAATCAAGAAGCTGTCAAGAGCATGTGTTTCTCCTGCCGAATGAGACATAAATGTTTCCAAATTTGCTTCTCTCCCAAATTTATTAACCAAAGAACAAAAGAGCAAAGGAACCAAAGAACAGAAATACTTCAGAATGCTTTTTTTTTATCTTTTATTTTTTTCCTCTATTTTTAAATTTAAATTCAATTAGCCAACATACAGTACCTCATTAGTTTTGATATAATGTTCAATGATTCATTAGTTGAGTATAATATCCAGTGTTGATCACATCATGTACCCTCCTTAATGTCCATCACCCAGTTACCCCATCTCCCCACCTACCTCCTTTTCCACAACCCTCAGTTTGTTTCCTGGAGTCAAGAGTCTCTCATGGTTTGTCTCCCTTTCTGATTTTTTCCCATTCAGTTTTCCCTCCCTTCCACTATGATCCTCTGCACTATTTCTTATATTCTACATATGAGAGAAACTGCATGATAATTGTCTTTCTATGATTGGTTCATTTCACTCAGCATAATACCCTACAGTTCATCCATGTCAGTGTAAATGGTAGGCATTCATCCTTTCTGATGGCTGAGTAATATTCCACTATATATGTAAACCACCTTCTTTATCCATTCATCTGTTGAAGGATATCTTGGCTCTTTCCATATTTTGGCTATTGTGGACATTGCTGTTATGAATGTTGGGGTGCAGGTGACTCTTCTTTTCACTATATCTATATCTTTGGGGTAAATACCCAGGAGTGCAATTGCTGGGTCATAAGGTAGCTCTCTTTTTAACTTCTTGAGGAACCTCCATACTGTTTTCCAGAGTGGCTGTACCAGCTTGCATTCCCACCAACAGCATAAGAGGATTCTCCTTTCTCCACATCTTTGCCAACATTTGTTTTTCCCTGTCTTATTAATTTTAACCATTCTGACTGGTGTGAGGTGGTATCTCATTGTCATTTTGATTTGTATCTCCCTCAACTCTATGGTCAACTAATCTTCAACAAAGCAGGAAAGAATATCCAATGGAAAAAAGACAGTCTCCTTTTTTCCATCCTTGCCATATTTCTTCCCATATGGACAATGGCTTCATTCAAGAGGAATATTAAAGTCAAGTCTAGGAGTTGTCACACTGGCCTCATCTATAGAATGTTTGGCTCCAGAATGGGCTCTGTTAGTTGCTCTGATGGGCTCAAATGGGCTTTAATTAGTTGCACGTGTCAACTTGACTGAGCCGTGGGGTGCCTACATACCTGGTTAAACATTATTCTGGGGTGTCTCTGCAGAAGTGTTTCTGGATGAGATCAACATTTGAATCAATAGTTAGTAAAGTAGATTGTTGTCCTGTATGTGGGTTGAGGCCCTCTGAAGGCATGAATACAACAAAAAGGCAGAGTAAGAAAGAATTCACTTTCTCTGCTTGATGGTCTCTAAGCTGGGACAATAGTCATCTCCTGACTTTGGACTAAGACTCAGATTAGGAGTTACCTCATCAGCTCTCCTGGTTCTCAGGACTTTGAACTGAAGATCCTGGGAATTCTCAGCCTCTATAATCATGTGAAACAGTTCCTTAAAATAAGTAAGTAAGTAAGTGAGTAGATAAATAAATATCTTCTATTAGTTTTGTTTCTCTAGAGAACCCTCATTGATACTGGCCTCTTGTCATGATTTTCCCAGTCCCACTATTCAGGTCCCAATAAAAGACAGGATGGATATCCTGACAAAGTTATGGTCTGGAACTGTGCATTGTGACCCAGTGTCTCACTCACAGTGAGGCCCTTTCTCACTGCACTGAGTGGGGGTTTCAATACTGTCACTCAGATGGTAAAAATGGCAGGGGCCTTTGCATGCTAATGTGATCACCTCCCCTCTTCCCTCCAATCTTTCTTGGGTTGTTTGGTATGGAAGATCATTTATAGGGAGTTTCTTGTTTAGAGAAGGTAACAGTAGAGAGCAGATGATCAAGAAATATTTCTTCAAAACAGTTGTGAATTCTTGACCATCCTGGATCCAATTGTCCAGTTTGCCAATTGTTTAGGCTCTTTAATACTGGTATCTCCAGTGGTTCATCTGCTTGCAGGTTATTTTAGGACTAGTTGACACCTCAACTTGAAGATGGTCATGGGACAGGGAAAACAATGAAAGTAGAAGCAATTCATGTTATGGCTTTCCTTCTTTCTGGTTTGATGGGGTAAGACTGAGGTGTAGTGATTATACCTGGGGGTTTTGGTGCCTTTCACTGGGGGAAAAAGTAGAATATGCCCCATCTCAGAATATCAGTTCCCACTCCTGTGCTGTCAGTTTGGGAAGTATGTGTGTCAGCAAGTTTATTTAAAATGCAGCTGATAATTTTGCATATCCAAGAAGAGCTTGCGGAGAGAGCCTTGCATGAGCCTTCAAAGGAAGGATACAGTTAAAAAAAAATATGACTCAGACACTCAAGCATTTGCTTAAAATTTATGTGGGACATATGAAATATTTCCATAAGAAAATTCAAATAAGCCTCATAATAATGATTAGATTGGTACAGACTGATGAAGTGGGAAGAAATCACAATGAGGAACTGGGAAGATAGGTCTTATTTTTGCTGCAAGCTTACTGTATGATCTCAGGCACATCACATCACCCCCTCTAGGCTCAAATTGTCATGATATCACATGAATAGAATGAGGAGATGTATGGTTTTCAAACTTTATGTCATGGTGTCTTGCTGTCTGCAGAAGTGTGGAAAACCTGAGTAGGGGCTCCCAGCCTCTACTAGGAGAAGCTCCATTTTGATTAATTTCTTATACATGTGTGGCTTCCATGCAAGATTTCATTGGAGGAAAAGTGTTCATATCTAAAAAGAGAAAAAAAACAAGAGCTTACAAATATTGACTACTCTAAGTGTCCTCTCAGTCATACATTTTTGTCTAATTATTTCCGTGCTCTTCACCAAGAGCGCAGTCCCTGATTTGTCCATGGGGCAGGAGGAGGGGTGGGAGAGACACACCTAAGTGCTTAGAATGGCTATTTTTTTGTGTGTGTCCACTCACTCACCACACTTTGTTCATCACCGGCCCTACTTCCAGCTTTATTCCCTCTCTAGAAATTACCACTGTAGTTTAAAAAGTTTCTTTGAGGGGCACATGGGTGGCTCAGTCAGTGAAACATCTGACTCTTCATCTCAGCTCAGGTCTTGATCTCATTCATGGTTGTGATTAAAAAAAAAATCACAAAAACTGCTTTAAAAAAAAGTTCCTCTAAGAACCAAATGCTTAAATGTATCATGCATTTTTCTTCATGATATTTATCCCTTTTATACTTCCTTAAATGTTTGATTTTTATTTTGTAGTCTCCAAAATGCCCAGATTAGATATTATTTCATTCAGAGAAAATATCCCAAAGATCCTGATGTCAAAGGTAAATGTTTTGTTTTGTTTTCTTCACCATTTAGCATGCTAGCTAGCACAAATGGGAGACAATTAATGGAAACTTAACTACAGAACCTAAAATCACATTTTGTACTTTATATCTCATTGGGGATAGCTCAGAATCCTCAGAAGCTTTCTCTTCTCCAGGTGGAGTTAATCAAAGTGCTGGGTCTTACTGAAGGCCAGAAATCTAAATCTTATCTTGTCTGACGTTTTCTCTCCATTTTTTTTTTTTTTGCCATAAAAATACGTTAAGATGTTTTAACATATCCAGATTTTTTTTTTTTTTTTAATTCTTGGTGCCTCAGCCAGTCTTAATTCTATTGGAGTTTGTTTCTTTTAATCTAAATACCATCTGTTAAAGAAAATGATTATTTTTTAGAGTCTGTTAATCCAGATCTGTGTTTTCAAAAGGTGCCTTGAGATATGTACTGCCAAATGACACCACTACCTATGAAGTAAGAAGTAGCTTTTTTTTTTTTTTTTTTAGGATTTTATTCATTTTTTTTTGTCAGAGACAGAGAGGGAGTAAGAGCATGAGTAGGGGGAGGGGCAGAGGAAGAGGGAGAAGCAGGCTCCCACTGAGCAGGGAGCCTTTTTTTTTTAGGATTTTATTCATTTTTTTTGTCAGAGACAGGGAGGGAGTAAGAGCATGAGTAGGGGGAGGGGCAGAGGAAGAGGGAGAAGCAGGCTCCCACTGAGCAGGGAGCCTGATGTAGGGGTCAGTCCCAGGACCCTGGGACCATGATTGGAGCCAAAGGCAAACATTTAACTGACTGAATCACCCAGGCATCAAGAATCAGCCTTTTTATTATGGTTGTTGTTATTGTTGTTGTTTTTAAAGTACCTTAGGAAAAACTCATAAGGTAAAAATACTAGACTTCGAAAAAAAAAAAATACTAGACTTCGTTCTCTAGTCTATTAAATTATTTCCCTTTCTACATCCAAGATTCTATGATACTGTCCTCACTAACCAGGGAAGTGGGACAGATTCCCTTATCTGTAGTTAGGGAACCACATTTTAATCTGCTTGCAGTAAAGTTTTAAGAACTCTTCTGGCAAATAGAGAAATGACATTGCAAGTACTTAGTCAAGAATGGCTGTTGACAAACCTATTCTTCTGGGTGAACCTCTCAATTTCCATTCTCACAGCTGCATCCATTGTCATGGAAGGAGTGGAGAGCAAAGCTTTATTTGCAAAGGCTACTCATTAGCAAAATCAATCTAAGAGAAGCCATTCCCTTTCTGTATTCCTATCTCTATCTCTATCTACAGCCGTACTTGCACCTGCATCTGCATCCACACCTATGATCTCTATCTCTATCAGTTTCCACATCTATCTCTCCCTCCATCCATCCAGCCATCTACCTATGTACCTCTGTATAGATCTAACCAGCTATCCACTCCACTGGAAGCCCCATAAGTACAGGAACAGTATTGACTCATCTCCATGTGTCCCCCAACACTTCACCAGAGAAATCAGACAATATTTGAAGAACTGAATCACATAGCATCATTTTCCACATGTCGAAAGATCAAAGTCCAAGATACAGAGAGTTCGATAGTAGACTCCTAAACCCCACTGTCACAATTTCTGATCAGATAAATGAAAATACATTCCCAAGAAATTATAGCAATAATAACAAACTGCAACTTATATAGGTTGCTGCAGTTTTTTAAAAAGTGGGACAGCAGACTTTATCCTTTGATCTTCCTACTGTAGCGTGAACATCACCCTGGTCAGCTTACAGATGAGGAGTCTGAGGCTGAGAAAGATTCCATGTCTGGTCTTAGATGACACGTCTTGTGAGTGCTTAAGTCAGGATCATCTGCAGACTGTATGCTCCTAATCTGCATGATGCCTTTCCTAAATGAGATTAGGGGAAAACAATTCCGTCAGTGTCTTTTATGGTCCCAAATGTCTAAGAGATCTAGATAATGCTTCCTTATAGAAGTCTGGGCATCAGAAAACCAACCAGTTTTTCTGAAGCTGATAGACTGCTCTGTGAACATAGACATTTGTGTGGGAATCTGTGGCTTTGCAATAATTCTTCACTCATGAGTTTCTATCTGACAACATCTTAGGACTTGGCACATTGCAACCTCTCTACTCAGTCCCATTTCTCTCCGTTTGGAATTCTGTTAGCATTTGCAGCAACTGGAACCTGATTGAGAGAGGTTTGGGCTCTGGCAGAAGTATCTGGAAGAGACTTGCTTCCTGGAATCTGGACCACATGGCTCTACAAAAGTTACACATTCCAAACTTCTATTAGGACAAAACAAACAAACAAATAAAGACACAGTTTCTGAGTAGAGGACTGATTCTCCTGACTTTAAGGAGGTAAGTGGCTACCAAAAATATTAGACCAGTAGCTACTAAACAAGAAAAAACAACACACAAAAGTATGTCACTCCAAGAGAAGAGAAGCTAGCCCCTGTCCCTCCCCACCCCACCATAGCTGTGGAACCAGATGGCTCTCAGGAGTTTTGACTGTAGTATTGTGATACCTATTACTGTCTAGGTTCCTCATTGAATTACTGCATTTTCAATATTGTCCCTTAAGTTTTGGCACCAGTGGACTAAACTGGCCAGTTGACTGAATTTTTAACTGACACTGACCTTGATTTTTCAAGACTGAGGCACAAAGACAAAGGGAGAATAGATCTGGGGTGGATCTTCTTGGGGTGACTTGACTTGTTTAAGGTCTAGCAAACGTCAAAGCCTTTCAGCAGCCACATCTTCCATAAAACAACATTCTTCCTCCATATGGTCTATGCTCTCTGCTTTGGAGGATTCATCTCTCTAAATATATCCTTTGACAGAACTGCACTGGTACTCCACGGCCCCCAGAATAAAAGACAAATTCCCTCACAGAGCATTTCAGGCATTTCCAGGACTCACCCTACCTACTACCTTATTCTCCTTCCTATAGTCATATTCCAAACGGAAGAGTGAGTTGTTCCCCACACATGCGCTCCCAACCCTACACATACCATGTGTCTGTGTGCCTTGTTGTATTGTTCATTTTCCTGAAAATACCATCCTCCCTGTCTTTATATTTCTAGATTCTACCTTTAAGTCCCAGCCACTATGCTTCTAGATGAAGGCTTCCCTGCTTCCCAGGCTCACACTAAGCCACCTACCCACTTATAATTTGGAAATTCTCTTCCCCATCTGGATTCTATTATTTATGTCCATGTTTTATCTTTCTGGGCTGGTTCTCTCTTTGCATCACCCCAGCCTTCACCTAGACGCACCTTGTTCCGTGCTCTGGGATTCTCATCCTTCGACACATTTTCAGCTGCTCCCTTGTCTGCTGGCTTCCATTTGACTTCAGTTTGTGGGAGGTACCAGTAGGAAGATCAAGGCTGGGGAAGAGAGACCTTCCCTCTCTGTCCCTACTTTAGCACTGCTTCTCTGCTGGTAGCTGCCTCCCTCTGAGATTGTAGCCTCTGCCACACGGCCCTTCTTTGACTCTTCAGCTCTCATCAGGTTCCAGTTACACTCCTTCCTCCCCTTGTTACTTCAGGCATAGAACTAGTAATGGCTCACCATTTGTTGCTGCTGTCTGGATGCCTCCACAGCCCTTGTTAATTCCTGTAACACAGTCACACTTCTGTACGTGGTCCTTTCATTAAAGTCTTCATATGTACCATCTAGAGCGAGTTGTGTTTCCTCCTGAGACCCGGCTGATAAGCTCCCTTCCCTGCTGTCCACCTTGAAGGCATTGTTTACCTGGCACAGGGAAGGACAAGGGGGTGAGGTGTTTTGAGCTGTGGTCCAACCCTGCCTCTTGCCACCTGTAGAATTTGGGCCCTCCCTCCTCTTCTTTGCTCCACTTTCATAATTTGTGAAATTATGGGGCTCAAGTAAAATTGTTTTGGGGCTCAAATGAGATCATATGCCAGAAAGCACTTTGTATGTCTATGTACAGGATTTGGTGCTATTATGATTCATCTTTTAATCTTCCATGATGTAATAAGTGCTCAGTAAATGAGCTGTTTCATATAGAGCGGCAGGATGACGGGATGGAAAAGATCATTTCCCACGTATTTCTGAGTCAGCTCCTCAAAAGGGTAGGAAGCAGGGGATCCACTTAGTAAAGGTTTAGAGTAACAGAAGACCAGCATGTATCTCACACAGTCAACAGAGACCCTAGTGGGGAGTTTTCTGTCCAAAATCCATTCTGTCCAGATGTTCTATAACTGTACTGGGTTTTAGTCTATTTGTTCTAATGATTACCAAGGAAAAAAAAAGTGTTGGAGAGATCTGTTTTGAACTTCAATAGTGATGAAATGGTAGGAAGGAAGAGGCCTCTGAATGTTGACTTGGGACTGGGATGAAACTAAACATGGCTGTGGAGAAGTCTTCACCTTCACCCAGACTTTGACAGAATCCAGATCCATTAGGGAAACTCTGTTGCTCCCTACAGATAGCTCTCAGCTACCCTGTCCCAGTCTTAGAGCCACCAGCACCTCTAGCTGCTTTTATCTGCAAAGATTGAACACACCTCTCTCCATGAACGTGCAGAGCCAGCTGTGGCAATCTGGTACCCAGTCTGCCTCATGTTTAAAATGCACATTTGAGGGGCGCCTGGGTGGCTCAGTGGGTTAAGCCGCTGCCTTCGGCTCAGGTCATGATCTCAGGGTCCTGGGATCGAGTCCCGCATCGGGCTCTCTGCTCAGCAGGGAGCCTGCTTCCCTCTCTCTCTCTCTACTTGCCTCTCCTACTACTTGTGATTTCTCTCTGTCAAATAAATAAATAAAAAATCTTTAAAAAAATAAAATAAAATAAAATGCACATTTGACACCAGTTGTGAGCATGAGAGGGTGAGAGTCAGTTGTGTATTAAGAGTTTTCGTTAGAATGTGGGGTGTAGCGAGTTGAATGGTGGCCCCCAAAGAGATATGTCCCATGTTCTAGTAGCCAGATACTGTGCATGTTGCCTTATTTGGAAAAAGGATATTTGCAGGTAAAATTATGTTAAAGATCTTGAGGTGAGATCATCATACATTATCTGAATGGGACCTAAGTCCAGTGACAAGTGTCCTTAAGAGAGAGAAGAGGAGAAGAATCACATGAAGAAGAGGAGGCCTGTAGGCAAAGACTGGAAGCTAAAGGCTGCCAACAGTCCCCGAAAGCTGGAAGAAGTAAGGCGGGTTTCTCCCCAGAGCCCTCAGGGGGTGTATGGTCCTGCCAGCACCTTCTGTACATCTGGGCTTCACAACTGTGAGACAATAAATATCTGTTGTTTTGAGCCACCAAGCATATGGTAATTTGTTTGTAACTGTAGGAAACTAATACACAGAGTAAATAATGTTTGCAAAAATCCCGGAGGAAAACCTACCAGTAGACATTGTCCTCAGTGAGGCTAGGTATATTGGAACAACTTAGACTGTGAAGAGTGCTGTTTTATGACCTCCTCAAGGACTCCAGAAACTCCAGAGGGTAACTGCTTCCCTCAATCCCTTGGGCAAACAGGAGGAAGTCAACCCAATTCTCTCAGCGTGGAAGACTACCAAAACAGTGAAGGACCCAGGGAGTTGAGAGTCCAGTAAACCCTGCTGCCAGAGGGCTTTGGAGAAGTGACAGTTCTGTCATTTGGTAAAGGTGGCTTTATGAACTACTTATCTGAACATGATTAATTGTAAAATAAATAGGCTTAGGAACTAAATGGCCCCACTGAGAAGAGGTGAAGCCTGTGAGGAATGCCCGAGGCGAGGGGCCAGAATGAAGCAGTCTTTAAGGAGTCTGGAGGAGAATGTCACACGAAATTCGGGGTGGCTCTGTTCAAGGACAGGAAGTATTAAAATAATGCCTAGTAAAACCTGCAGCCAGAGACTTGGCAATTTATCATTTGTGTGAAAAAAAAAAAAAAATCCTGGGCACATTCCATTGAACGTCTTTATGAAGGCGTTCTGTGGTTTGGAAGCACTGCAGTTTCTGTGCACAATTTCTGACTTCCAGTGGAGAGCTAAGGGACTGTCCATCATTTATACCTCTTCGGTCTCCTGCTCATAAGCCAAGGATAATGCCTAAGGAGATTGCATCCATTCCCCCCAAAATCATTTATCTTTTGAGACCTCAAATATTGCTTTCATTGAAGAGCCATGCTCTGTGACAAATCTGCATCTGTTCAAATCTCTTCTATTAAGACTTCTCAGTATTGGCCGATCCATGAATGGAAGCCTTTCTTCTTTCTTTCTTACCTTCTCTTTAAAATTCCTGGTCTTCTGGGGCACCTGGGTGGCTCAGTGGGTTAAGCTGCTGCCTTCGGCTTAGGTCATGATCTCAGGGTCCTGGGATCAAGCCCTGCATTGGGCTCCTTGCTCAGTGGGGAGCCTGCTTCTCTCTCTGCCTCTGCCTGCCTCTCTGCCTTCTTGTGCTCTCTCTCTCTGTCAAGTAAATAAATAAATAAAATCTTTTTAAAAAATAAAATAAAATTCCTGGTCTCCTGAATTCATAGTCAAAACATCATTTTTATTGTGTTCTTACTATTAAACACACTGGAAATATGACAGCTTCTGAAGTATATTAGGATTGGGGCCAGTAAACTTGATTTCCTCCCTTGTAGGGGACTGGATCAGGCAAGATCCCCAAGACCAAAACTGGTTTTAAGGACTCTGGTCACCCAGATGTAGATCTGAGTAGAAGCTGATGTAAAATTCTGCTTAAGAGAAGAATAGAAGATTTAAAGTCAGAAAAGCCATTCCAGGCATTCATTCTGAAATATGAGAGCGGAGCAAGGGTTCAGGTTCTGTGAGAGGGCCTGGATAGGATAGGAGCTTGAAGCAAGAAAATGGCATCTAGGACTCATTTTTATTGGGTGGTAGCCATGTGGTACTACGAGCAAACTCAGAGTTAATAGGAACAGATTTGGGCAGTGTTCTAGCCTGCCTGTGTTCAAGTTTCACCCAGTGAGAAACGATGCTCCTTTTTTTTTTAATTCACTAGAGCACTTACTGTATCAAAGATTGATTAAATAATATTAATTAATTGACTTTTAAACATTAAACAGTAGATGACACCTGGTTTGGGGACTAAGATAATAGAATTCATTTTAATTTTTGTGAATTAATAATCTGCATGGTATCATTCAATTAAGGACACAGAATTAATCAGAACTACCTGAGTGACACCATTTACTTTTCAGACTAGATCATAGGTGTTCGTTAATTGTTATTTTTACAATAGTACCCTTTAAAAGTTCTTTTCATTTCACTTTTTGCATCGATCCTTTTTGAGTTCTAGGTAATGGTCAATGACTTTTAGCTGAAATTTTTTTTAAAGCGCAAAATCTCTTTCAAACCTCCAGCCAAAAATGCTTTGTGTTATACTAAAGGGCTTCTTTACTGTTGCTATTGTTACCTTTGCCAGATGTTGTGGCCATGATTTTCTGAGTACCTTTGAAATGTGATCACCTCTGACATATCAGAAAAATAAAAAATCGGAAGACATCTCATCTATGCAGCCTGATTCCCCAAAGATTCCCCGGAGACACTGAGCATGCCTCGATCCAGATGGGGCTATCTGAACTGCCGGTAAGGCCAGGAATTAATAGATCAAGCAGCAAAGAGAAGGCACTAAGCAAAATGATGCATGACGTATCATAGAGAGAAGGCCTCAGCGGGAGGGCAGTCAGGCGCTCACCCTTACTGTTAGAAGCTGTCGTGCAGACGACAGTTAATAATACACAGCAAGTGTTGGACCACATTTACTTCTGTACCCTCAACTGTACCACAAGCACAAATGAAAGACAAAAACAAAACTTTGTTCCAGGGTGGAGGTGGGTAGGTCACACTCTGAGTTACAGAACTATCTTTGCAAGAAAAATTTAATGAAAAAGAAATCCTCAGGAGCTTAGTTATACTTGGGAGGATCTCGCGCAGAGACACCTGCAGCAAAAAGCTCCCAGATATTTGTCCAGATTTTGTATTCTAAGGTCCAGATGCCTTTCATTTGAGTTATGTCCTGAGTCTTAAGAAATCTGTTTAATACCCAGTAGTGTGATTGCTGGGTCATAGCCCTATTTTTAACTTTTTGAGGAGCCTCTATACTGTTCCAGAATGTTTGCTCTGGTTTGCATTCCCACCAACAGTGTAAGAGAGTTCTTCTTTCTTTGCATCCAGTACTAGGTATTTATCCAAAGGATACAAACAGTGATCCAAAGGGGTACATGCACCCCAATGTTTATAGCAGCAGTGTCTACAATAGCCAAAATATGGAAAGAGCCCGGATGTCTATTGACAGATGAATGGTAAAGAAGACATACACACACACACACAGGAAAATTACTCAGCCATCAAAAAGAATGAAATCTTGCCATTTGCAACAATGTGGATGGAACTAGGGAGTATTATGCTAAGTGAAATAAGTCAGTCAGAGAAAGACAATTAGCACATGATCTCACTCATAGGAGGCATTTAAGAAACAAAACAGATGAAAGGGAAGGAAAAATGAAATAAGATGAAACTTGAGAGGGAGGCAAACCATGAGAGACACTGAGTTCTAGGGAAAAAACAGGCTTGCTGGAGGGGTGGTGGGTGGGGGATGGGGTAACTGGGTGATGGGCATTACGGAGAGCATGTGATATCCTGAGCACTGGGTGTTGTATGCAACTGATGAATCACTGGATTCTACCTCTGAAACTAATTTTTAAAAATCTATTAAATAGAGGACCCATCACTTGGGAGGACACGCTTGCATAGCATCTATTACAGTAATGCCAGAGATAGGGGCTCTTTTGTGAATAGTGTAGACAGTGTGGTATTCTTATAGAAATATTCAGTATGCATCATTGAATGCCTGCTGTGCACCAAGCCCTGGGCTAGACCTTGGGAATATACCTGTAAGGCATTGGAGAAGCTTGTGGTCTGGAGCAGAAGAAAGAGAACAGGTTATTCCAGGGAGACTGACTTATCTGAAGAGGAGGTACAGCGTGGATAATAAAAAAGCAGACAGCTAAGCTATATTCATGGGTTTGCATCTGGGGCAAAGATGGGGGAGCACAGCACTTTGTCACGTGGGTATCAGGGAGGGCTTCCTCCCAAAGAATGACATCTCAGTTGAGAGCAAAGGGAGGAGGGGCTAGTGGGCAGGGGGGCTGTTTGGAGCCTGGGGAAAGAAGGGGACACGTGTAAATATGGAGACAGGAGTGATGTTGGCACACATCCCCCCAAATAATTTAATGGTCTCATGTTGCCTGATTCATTTGGCAAGAAACACAGGTTCACAAGTTTGCTGCCTTCACCAGATGACAGATTATCATTTCTCTAACACCTCTTCTGTGAATTGTCCCTGATAGATTTGGTTAGCTGCTCTCCTTGCTGTGTTTCCATATCCCTTAGTGACACTAGTCATATGACCCCATACTTGGTTACTTGTGTGTCTCCTCAGTCAGGCTGTCAGCTCCAGAATGGCTGGATTTGCTTTTTTCTCCTCTATCCTGGTGCTCCTAACACCTAAAGCAAGATCAGGTTTGTAAGAGGAGCTCAGGAAAAGCGTGCTAAACAAACAATGTAGCTTGGGACAGAATAGAGGCTCCCTCCCAAGTGCTCCTTTTTCTCATCTTGTAGGCCTTCCTCACTCTCAGTTTTTCTCCTTCCAAATGTTCTATGGTTTTCAGATAGAGAATTATAACAGCTGCAAACATGTGGGAACAACTTCTCCCTTCAAAATTAAGCAATTAATTTTTTGCTGCAATGAGGTAAGCATTATGAAAGTAAAACAATGAACAAAATATACTTAATATCCACAGATGTCAAAATCCTGAGGAGCTAGCCATATGTGAGGAAATTCTCACTATATAGCTACAATCAAAAGTAAACCCCATGCTGAAGCCTGTTGCTAACTTTGACATCAAATTAGGAATCATTCCCTCAGCATTTCTTAGATTATCTCAATTAATTTCCATTTCTGCATTTTGCATAAAAATGCATTTATGCGTTTTTGAGGGCCTGTGGAAGAAGTCCATGGACAACTCACTGGTGGGCATTTGTCTTCTTGGTCCGTCTCTTTCCTCCCTCTTCTTGAGGCTGAAGTTTGGGAGTTTCAACATGCATAGCACTGCTAGCCAAAGGACATTTTTCTCCTCACTCAGAACCACTCAGCATCTTTACATGGTTCCCGGAGAGATCATCTGAAGTGCAGAGGCATCCCTAATGCATACTTTCAAAGGCTATTTCCACATCATAAATACCAGATCTTGTGAAATGGGAGCAAGACACATATTTGGCTTATTGACTTACTGCACATGCACTGAATCAGAACAGGAAAAGACCCTCTAAGGTCTTTGAAGGGGAGGCTTGGAGACAGGGAAGTCATGTTGTCATTGCACACGTGGAGGATGCCTCAGACCTGCTGTGGCCATGGCCTTGAAGAATGCGACGAGCTCCATGGCATGCATAAGAATTACTGATTCACTCAACAAGGATTTACTGAGTATGCACTCTGTGCCAGACATTGAGGGTACAGCCTGTGCAGGGTAGATAAGGGCTCTGTCCTCATGCAGTTTACATTATCATGGGGAGAGACAGACAACAAACAAATATGGAGATAAGCAAGATAATCCCAGATAGTGTGAATGATTAGGCTTGGGAGGTCAAGGGAGCCTCTCTGTGGAGATGACACTTTAGTTGAGGTAGAATGTTGAGAAGAACATATGAAGATCTGGGCAGGAGAAGAACATTTCTGGCAGAAGTTGGTGACAGATCAAGGGCCAGTTCTCTGGTTTCCCTATTCTTGCAAGACTCACCAGTCACACTAAGAAGGAGAAGGAGAAGGAGAAGGGAGGGAGGATAGGAGGAAGGAAGGAAGGAAAAAAAAAAAGGATAACTCAGCCATTTCCAGACGACCTAGGGCCTCTGTGTGACACAAGTCAGGTGACACCATGTGCATCACATTCTGATGCCTCTTCCTCCTTTCAAGAAAAGTGTCAGAGTAGAAGGTCTGAGATGGGAATGACCACCCCATTGGAAGGCAGAAAAGAGGGCTGTTGTGGCTGGAGCAGAGCAAAGAGGAGGAAGAGCAGTTTGATTTGATTTTTCTTGTTAGAACATAGCACATAATAAAACTAGCTGACTTTGTTACATCTGATTCTTTAGAGTTCATTGTCATATTTGTCACCACAGCTCTACAAAGTAAGTGCTATTATATCCTCCTTTTGTAGATGAGGAAACTGAAGCTTAACAGAACTAGGTAGTTGGCCCCAAGTTGCATAGCTGGCAAGTGGTGGAGTCACATCCACATGTGTCCCTTCCAGAACCCAGGCTTACAGGTGTTAGGTCATACTTTGCTTTTGAGAAGGGCTGGCTCCTGACCATCCAGAGGAGCCTGATGAACAAGTGAATGTCACCAGGGATCTGGTTGTTTTCATTTTCCCTCTGACCCTTCTAGAAGAGGAAGAACAAGCAAAGTGATTTTTAGCATGACTTTTCCTTGTCAATGGAAAGAATGAAAGGGTCTCCAAAGACCTATAGCAACAAAATAAAAAGTAGCATTTAGGGAGCAAAAATGGCAAGACCATGAAGAAGCTGTTGAGAATCATAGAAATGGTAAGAGTCCTACTTGCCCTTTTATTCTGAGTTTCTGGATATTCTTTACTTCTCTTAGAAGGACTTTCCCTTAACTAATCCTCTTAATCTTGTAGCATGAGAGGGAGTCAGGATAGATAACTGTTTGACTTCATGGCACTGACTCAATGAAGTAGAGCAGGCATTTCGGGGAAGGCAGTCTGGTTCTAGAATCCAGCCAGTCATCACCATTGTAAGTGGCTTCTCAACATCATGCTCTCTCTGCTCTACCACCAGTTTGACACTGTGCCTCTCCTAGAGTATCTGGAGTGTACTATGACTTTCCCACACAACATCGTTTTACCATCTCTGAACTCCCTCAGGAACTGCTACAATGACATCGACGATGATACACTTCATTCAACTAGGAAACTATGCTCAGAGAAAATAGAAAACTCTCTATATGATCCTGCATAGTGAAATTCATGTCACTTCACTAAAAGTCATGGTGTGATGGGAACGAACTCCCAACTGATCTTTGAAAGAGCTGGTTCTTCTCTGTGTCACTTATTCATCCTTTTTTTTTTTTTTTTTGTATAATGTGGGACCTTATCTTGGGAGCTGCAGTTCTCCTCAACCCCAAGGTTTCTTTTTACTTAAAGAGAGTTTCAATTATAAGAAAAGACCACACTCTGGTCTCCTAGAGCCTGTGGACTATGTACCAAGGCCTAACCTCATGGTAGAAGGATCTGGAGATCTCTGGTGGGGTCTGGAACAAGAAAACAACAAGAAGATGCCTTGATAAAGCTCAATAATTACTCATTCATATTAAACCTCTGAGGAAAGGAAAGCATTTCAGGTAACCAAAAGGCTGGCCAAACTCTGCCCTTGACTTAGGATAAAGGCATTCTGCTGGTGGCCCTTTTTCCTGTAGTGCTTTTGCCCCAACAAAGGGGAAAGTGAACTTCAAAGAGCGGTATGCAAGAATTTTATCAGGAGGAAATGCCATAGAACGTGCTTGTTCTCTTTTTACATTTGTAATCACTAATCATGCACGTTTTCATTAGAGGTCCTCTTCCCTTAACTTACCAGAGCTACAGGAGCATTAAAAAACAGAAATGAAAGCTTAAAGTCCTTAAAACAACATATATAATATTGAATTTAACCATAGTCCGATTCTAGAGCAAATGAAAAATTTTATTTTAATTCAAGATAAATACACTTTCTTATATGAGTAAACTAATTTACCTAGAAATTATTTTCTGCCTTCAAACATTGATTCACTTAAAATGATTTTTTTCTATTTATACAGCACATTTTACTCATTTCCCCCAGAATGCCTCACGTGTAATAGGAAATTCTCAATAGAAAGGGAAAGTTAAAAATGAGTCCTAATGCCAGAGTGATGTGCTTTTTGAAGCTGCAAAACTGGATACATATTTGTATTTATTAAATTATATAAACTAACTCATTTAGTTTTCATAGCTACTCTATGGCATGAGGTTCTTGAACCCATTTTATGGATGAAGACACAGAGGTCAGGTGGGTTCCATAATTTCCCCATGTCCCACAGCCAGTAAGTGGTAGAGCAGGCATTTCGGGGGAGACAGTCTGGCTCTAGAACCCAGCCAGTCATCACCATTGTAAGAGGCTTCTCGACATCATGCTCTCTCTGCTCTACCACCAGTTTGACACCGTGCCTCTCCTAGATTATCTGGAGTGTACTGCCCACACTACTGAAATCCCCACTTTAAAGTAACTATTACCATAAATTAGCTGTTCTTTCTTTTGTTGAAACATTTTTTTATCCTACAAAAGCAATACACTTTTATACAAATGTGTATGTTCATCAAATAATGAAGGTGTGTTAAACAGAAAAGATAAGGGCCACAGTCCGATTTTTAAAGGACTTTATAGGTGATGGATTCGATTCCTCCTTTTATCTACCTCTTGTTATTTATTCCCAGTGATTTTCAGATGGCCTTGCTGCCCTTCAGCCCTTCCTAACCCCCACCGCCCCGTCCTCCACCACTGACCCTCCCTGGCCGGACGGCTCTCTGCAGCCACCTGAGATTCCCTGCTCTTGCACTGACTGGATGTGCTCTCTTTCTCACCCTTATTTTGGAAGGTTCCTGAAAACTGAAGACCATATGGGTGTTCTCTACATTGTGGATGTTTCCTTACCACGTAGAGACAAAAGCCAAACAGAGTGGCACATACAGTAAGACTGTATCCAAGGACCAAACCTATCTAAGCAGACAGAGTTTGCTTTTGATTGACATTTTGATGAATCTGTGGGAAAGTTTTGGTATTTTAGAGATGTTCAGGAGGCATCTCATAGATAACCTAATCCAAAAACCATTATTTTACACACAAGAAAACACACTGTCAAAGAAATGCTGAGGAGGGAACACATACTTTGGCATCAGACAGACAAAAATTTGAATCCAGGCTCTGCGTGCAAGCGGCTGGCTGTGCAGGCTTGCCAATCTCCCTGAAGCGTTCCGTGCGGTAGTTTTCTGTGAAACGGTGAGGATTGCTACCTTCAGGCCACTGCTGCAGGCCTCTATCATTCTATCTAATCTAAATCCCCATAATCCCTTGCGTGGTTTCCGAAGGGCATCCTGGTTTTTACTCCTTGTAATCTGGTCTCCACTCAGCAACCAAAGTAGACTTTCCTAAAACGTAAATCAGATCAGCCTTCTTTTCACTAGTTCTAGGATAAAACCACACAAAGCCTAGTATGAGCTGCCCCCTGCCTTACTGGGCTTGCTTCTCTTCGTGGCTGCCCTCCAGCCACACGGACTTCTCTTCTCTTCCTGGAACATGCAAAGCTCTTTCTGGCTTGAGAGCCTCTGTCTTAGCTGTTTCCACATTTGGGGCACTGCTGGCACGGTGGTTCTTACCCCGATAGCTCCATTAGTCCCCCGACTGTGCTCACTCTATACAAAAAGGCCCACATGTTGGCCTTTCAATATCATATAACCATTTTCACATCCCCCCCATAGCATTTCTCATTATCTGTAATTACCTGGCATTTATTTATTTATATTTGTGATTTGATTTAATTTTATTGCTTATTATACTTGGTCAAAGTTGCATTTATTTTCAGTGTTTTGTTGAAAACTGCAAGTGTTATGTTTGTAAATATGAAAACAGTACAGAAGTACAAGAAATGAAACATGTGAGTCCTCTTTACTGTCCAGCAGTAGCCAAGGTTAACAGTTTTGTGTCTATTTGTCAAGACTAACTACACACATAAACACATTCACACACACATACACACACAGGTTTTTATTTAGCCAAAAGGCAATTTTACTGTATATACTGTCTCCACTTTGTTCTTTCTTTTTTCTTTTCTTTTCTTTTCTTTTTTTTTTTTTTTTTTTACTGCTTAGCTTATCTGTACATGTAGATCTATGTAATTTTTTAACATCTTAATCATATTGTTTCCCTAGATCGTGATTTATTTAAACCATTCCCTTACTGATGAATACTGGGCTGTTTGTTCCTTTTGTGCCTTTACCAACAATGCCACAGGGAACATCCATGTACACATATATCTGTGTCTGGGCCACAGAACAGTCTAGAGGAGAGAGAATAACAGGATTTTTGGGTAGAGAAGAACAGGAATTTTAAATTTGAAGAGATACTGTCAAATTGCCTTTTTGTGTAATTACCTTGCTTTTAAAGGAAAATGGATTAAAAAAAAATAAAGGAAAATGGATTAAGCTTAAATTGTCTGTATATATTCCCAAAACACAAGATCTTTGTGAACAAAGTCCTTATTTTACCAGAGCAGCTTCCGACACACAGGAACACTTCTCAAATGATAGATTTTTAAAAAAAAGATTTTATTTATTTATTTGACAGAGGGAGACACAGCAAGAGAGGGAACACAAGCAGGGGGAGTAGGAGAGGGAGAAGCCGACTTCCCACGGAGCAGGGAGCCGGATATGGGGCTTAATCCCAGGACCCTGGGATCATGACCTAAGCCAAAGGCAGCTGCTTAATGGCTGAGCCACTCAGGTGTCCCAATAGATAATTTTATTAGTACTAATACTTAGCGCACCTACCTATTGGATGTGAAACCACAAAGAGTAGCAACTTGTTGCCATGAGATTTCCTTGGGGCTAGCAGAGTCAGATTCTAGGCTTTTATTTTTTTCCTTTAATGTCCCTAGTGTTGGGTGAACCAATGCAGGGTAAAGAGGTGGAAATTCTGGACCAGAAGATAGATGAAAGTAGCCTGAAGAAGTATGATGGGCAGAGCCAGGGCCCAGAGGGTCAACAGTAGTAATGTGAGTACTGCCAGGGTCTGGAGTCAGAATTGTGCTCAAACACTGCCTCATCCCCAACTCTGCCCCCGGGAGTTAGATATACAGAGGACACCTTGGGATGGGGATTGCTGGGTATGACCATCTGGGGCTCTCAGGTACCAGGTATTTTGACTTTGGCTGGAAGAAAGTACAAACATCTGCTTCAGGCTCCGTTAGACCCTGAGGCCCATCACCAAATCAGCCATGAAATTTGTCAAAAAAGGAGGAATTAAAAGGAGTTGTCCCAAAATAACACAGTCACAGAATACAAGAGCTTTTGAATTACCCTCTCGTGCTTTGGTAACCCATTTGCAGGTCCTTGCTCAAGGCTGAACTCTTCCTGCTCAAGGCAGGTGTGAGAAAGCAGTTAGTAAAGGCGGGGAAGAACTTCTCAACACAGGGCAAAGGCTGACAACACCAGGATCCCAAGGTGGGCAGCAAGGAGGTGCCTTGTTGGCAGGAGGGTGGCCTCTTCCACACCTTTAGGTTGGACACGTTCCCCCCCCAAGCCCAGTTCTATGGAGCTACAATTGACATTTAATACCATGTAAGTTTAAGGTGTAGAGCATGATGATTTAGTATATGTATATATTGCAAAATGATTGCTACAATACACCTAGTTGACATCCATCACCACACATAGTTACAAGTTTTGTGTGGGTATGTATGATGAGAACACTGAAGATTTACTCTCTAAGCAACTTTCAAATATGCACTACAGTATGGTGACTCTAGTCATCATGTCATATGTTACATCCCAGAACTTCTTTATATTATAACTGGAAGTTTGTACCCTTTGACTACCTTCACCCATTTTGCCCACCACCATCCTCCACCTCCAGCAATCACTAATCTGTTCTCTGCATTTATGACTTCATTCTGTTTGTTTAGATTTCACATATAAATGAGATTACATGGTATTTTTCTTCCTCTGTCTGACTTACTTCAATTAGCATAATGCTTTCAAGGTCCATCCAGGTTGTTGCAAATGGCAGGATTTCCTTCCTTTTTTTATGACTGTGTGTGTGTGTATATACAGGATAAATATTTATGTTTATATCAATCAATCATGTCTTCTTTATCCATTCATCTGTTGATGGATGCTTAGGTGGTTTCATACTTTGACTATTGTAAATAATGCTGCCATTATCACGGAGTTGCAGACATCTCTTTGGGATAGTGATTGTTTCATTCAAATATATACCCATGAGTGGAATTTCTGGATCCTATGGTATTTTTATTCTTCATTTTTTTAGCCACCTCTGTACTGTTTCCCATAGTGTCTGTACCAGTTTACATTCTCACCAATAGTGCACATCCTCACCAACATGTGTTGGCTCTTAATTTTTGATGACAAATTCATCTCACCACTCTTAATAATTAAACTCATTTCTTGGCTCCAAAGCTCAGGGGTTAGAGCACTGGTCTTGTAAACTCATTTATTGGGCTCTTTCTGATCACTATCACTAAAGAGGATCTAGACTTAACATCAGACATTATTATTTCTGATCAGGAGCTCAGAGGGTAGAGGCTTCTCTCCTCCTTCCTCCCTCACCTTGGATTATCCTAACTATTCCCACCTTATTTAATCAAATGAATTTTAAGCAGAGAATGAAAGAAGGGACATTCTGTGATGGAACATGAGTTACCATATTCTCCTTTCAATAATGGATGAGGTCAGTACTACAAAAAGGTATCTTCCAAGGATGACCTGGGCTTAGACCTTCCTACATCCATTAAGATCATGATTTAGGAGGGCACTAGGAATTGACACATAAAGTCACCTATGGATGATAATGGAAAAAGATAAAAGCAAATAAACACACATGAGTTCAGTGGCAACACTGGGGATGGAGCATCTGGGCAGTATCTGGGACTAGAGAGGGGAGATGCTTAGGGAAAAATTCACCTATGGCTTCCTTTTTCCTTAAGTGGAATCCAAAGGAGAATAGGCCAGGTGCAGAAAGGGAAGCGTGGAGGCATGTCAGCCTTGCCAAATGGGAGAGGACTGTCGGGCAAGTGATTTCTGCTGTAATCCTAGCTCTGCCATCTTTCATCTTGGTTCCCATTTTGTGAAGAGATGTCAGTAACCTTTATGATATCCTGCACTTAGAACTGTTCTCGAATCTCTCTTCTCTCCATTGAAACATAACTGTCTCAGAGACCTCATTGTTGCTAGAAGGTAATGCATGCTACTGACTTATCAAAAAATCTACCAAACATAAAATAATTCAGACTATTACCCCTCTCCCTCGTACATTCAAAGAATGCTCAAGCCTTTGGAAGGCTCACAGGTGAGACACCAAGGTCAGGGATTCCATTGATCATGACATGCCATGAGAAGGTAGATCTTAATAGTCAGGCTTATTTGTGTTTCTCTATTAACAAAGTAAGCTCTCAGTAAGAGTTACAATGGCAGCTAATACTTTGAACACCAAGTACTAGGCATGCTAGTAGTCAGATAGTCACAACAACTTTTTTGAGGTAGGTCTTCTTATTCACATTTTCCTATAACAAAAACAGAGGCTCAGAGATGTTAACCAAACTTACACAATTAATATGTGGTCATGCCAGGGCTTCATTCCAGGTCATTTGGCTGTCTCTTGTGGAGGACACCAAAAATACTTCTGCCCAGGCTGGACCAGAAGTGCTCAAGGGCTTGCTGCTCTTGATTCAAGTAAATGTTTCTGGTTAAGAGCAAGTCTAATTTTAGTAACATCTTTAATTTCTGGAGAGCTGACAGAGGAAAATGGGGGTGCTTTATTGCAAGGTTAACTTAGATTTCTACATCTAAAATCCAAAGGGCTTGGTGTATCCAAGACCACATAAGGATATCTTGGATGTACTCTTGAGTGTTTCTATCTAATTTAATGTCAGTTTCAGAAGAAATAATTCCCCAATAGCTTCAAAATAAAAGTTCTCTTGCCTTTCTAGTGAGAACATTTCAATTGGAGTTAGTTCACCTTAGAATCACATCATTCCTCAAGTACTTAAATGTGACTTTCCAATACCAATCTTCAGTACTGTTTCTTTCTTTTTATCTAGATAAAGTTGGCTGTAGCTCCTTGATACTTTCATCTCCAAGGTGAAAAATAAGACAAGTAAAAAAAAAAAAAATTTCACTCTGTAGTTTACCAGCTTTTTTCCAGGCTTGTTTCTCAGCAAAATTCACATTCTACAAATCTCACTTCCTCACTAGTTTTTTTTTTTTTTTTTTAAATGTTTGGTTTTTATTCTGGGGGGAGAGGGAGAGGCATTTTTTACAGTTGTGTAATACAGGGACCTCTCTGTACTATTTTTGCAACTTCCTCTGAATCTATAATCATTTCAAAATGATTTTTTAAAAAACTTGTGAAATGCACACATAATAAGGGAATATGTATGGCTTAAAGTAAACACCGATGTGCCTGCCACCCCAGCTAAAAAATACAATATCCCCATTGCACTAGAAGCTCACCTCCCATGGTACCAGGTTCTCTTTTCCAGTTGTATTCCCTTGTTTCCTTTCCAGAAGGTACTACCTTCCTGACTTTTATGTTTATCATACTTTTTCTTCTTTACTGACCTACTAAAAATGTTCATATCTCTAGATAATTGTGCATGTTTATTAGCTTCTATCAATGGAATTGTTCTGCATTGTAGGAACTTCTCTAAGGTTTTTTTGTTCCTGAGATTTATCCATTTTATTGATGTGATTGGGGAAGTTATCAAGGGGACATGTTTCACCATTCCTGCAGCAAGAGCTGTTTTCAAGGACCTGTTCTTGAGAGAATAAGGTGTTATTGTACCCATCTGTATAGTACATGAGACCAAATCCCATTAAGACCTCTATATAAACTATATAAGTTCCCTTGCTTATTAAGCTTTCTGCCCACTGACCTGAAGTGGTTGGCTTCTTTCTTAGGTCACTCCTTGCCCTCCATGAGCAGGGGCCAGTTTGTGAACAGTCATTTCTTTCTTTTCAGTGCTGTATACTATTCCAATTGTAGGATTGTTCCATGGTTCAGCCGATCTATTTATGATTGATGTCTAGGTTGTTCCCATTGTTTACAATGCAATTTAAATATTCTTGTAAATATTTTTAAAATATTCTTTAAATATTTTTAAATGCACACAAACAGAATTTTCTCTAGTGCATTTAACTAGAATAGAATTAGTGGATCATAACATAAGCACATATTCTACTTTGCCAGGTGATACCAAATGGAAATTCAAAAAACAGTCATACCCATCTTCTCCCCCCAGTACTGAATGAGAGTTTCCCTTGTCCTACAACCTCACCAACACTTGATATTGTCACAATAATTTTTACTCTGTCTGAGGCATGTGTAATAATGTCTTATTTTTGTGCTAATATATATTCATCTGGTTACTGACAAAGTTGAGCATATTTTCAAGAATTTATTGGCTATTTGAGTTTCTCTGTTATTGAGGGATCATTCAAGTCTTTTGCCCATTTTTTCTACTGGGGTTTTGCCCCTTACTAATTTGAAAGGTTTCTTTTTGTGTGGCTTGATATTAGTAAATTATTGATTATACATGTTGCAAAAATTTTCTCTGTTTATGGTGTAACTTTCATCCTCTTTATGGTATCTTTTTAAGAATAGATGCTATTAATTTTAATGTTAAATTTTCTTTTCTTACTCTATTTGTGCTTTTGTATCTCAAGAAATCCTCATAACTTGAGGTTGTGAAAATATTTTCCTGTATTACCTTCTGAAAAGTCTATAGTTTTTTTTTTCCCCATGGGTATATTTTCAATCCACATAGAATTGACTTTTGTGGATGATAGAAAGTAGAGGTCAAGTTTCATTTTTTTCTTCTGTGCATAAACAGTTGCCCAGTAACTCTCTTGGAAAAGTTGAAAAGTCTGTCCTGTCCTCATTGCTTTGACTTCTGTCATTGGTTAAGTATACATCTATGTGTGGGTCTTATTGTGGGGTCTTGACTGTGTCCCATCAATTTTTTTTTCCTTTGCTAAGTCAACAGTGTCTTAATTACTGTATCTTTATAATATATCTTAAATGACAGTTTCCTCACCTTTGTTCATCTTTGAGTGATTTGCTTTTCTTGGCCTTTTGAATTCTTAGAATCAGATTATCAAGTTCTATTTAAACTATTTAGAAGAACTGATGTGCTTTTGATTATTGAGTTTTGTAATCCAGTCCTTGAATTTGGTCATCTTTTTATTTATTTGAGGATTCTTTAGTGTCTGTAATGGACAGGATAGCCAGGTTATGTTGTGGAGTTACAGCCAACCTTGAAAGCTCAGTGACTTAACCCAAAGTCTATTTCTTGGCTATGCTACATGTCCATTGTAGGTCAGCTGGGGATCCACTCTGTGTCATCCTTACCCAAGAACCTGGGCTGATGAAGCATCAACACCTGGTTGTAGGGGCAGTGGGGAAGAAGGATTTCTGAATAGCATGCTTGTTCTTAAAGGTTCCACTCATCCTTCTTCATTCAAACCAACTCATGTTGGTCACACCAGGAGCAGGAAAGTATATAGGATGGAAGAAAACCAAACATAATTGTGAACACCAAAACACCTTTCAGTCAAGAAACTTTTATACTTTTCTTTATAACTATCTTGTTATATTTATTCCTAGATGTTTCATATGTTTGATCACATTGTAAATGGTTACAACATTTACTTTTCTGTTTGCTCCTGGAATAGGAAATGCAGTTTATTTCAGTACACTGATTTTTATTCAGCAACTTTGCTAAACCGTCTTATTAATTTTAATAATTTATCTATAGTTTATTTAGGATTTTTTATGTATTGGATCAAATAATTTGTGAGTAATAATGCTTTGTTTCTTTATTTCTATACCTGTTATTTTCTTTTCTTGTCTAACCATTCTAGCTAGACTCTCTAATACTATGTTGAATAAAAATAATGATAGCAGGCATCATTGTCTTCTTCCAGATCTCAAAGACAAAGCTTTTAATTTTTCATCATTTTAGTATGATGCTTCTTGAAGTTTTGTTTGTTTTGGTAGAAACTCTTTTAATGGATTTCCTACTGTACCTAGTTTTTTTTTGTTGTTGTTTTTTACATCCCCATGACTTATTTATTTTATAATTGGACATTTGAACCTTTTGATCCCTTTCATCCATTTCTTCTGCACCCCACCCCCCCCAGCTTCTGCTCTGGCAACCACCAATCTGTTCTCTGTATCCATTGGCATAGACCAATTTATGGATATAGGGACTAATGATAAATGACTTTTCCAAGGCCTTACAACTGCTAAGTGCCAAAGCCAGGAATCAACCTAAGCCTGTTTGGCTCCCCCAAACCTTGAACTTAACATCTGCATTATATGGTCTGTCACACCTCAGCTCATACACTATGAACAGTAGAGGGTCTCATTCAATGGATGTCTCAATTCCAACTCCAAATCTTCTGATTTGGACAGAAGCTCCAAGGTAATCAGTTTTTGTTTCTTTTGAGCCTTAACTCTAGGCTCAGTTTTGACCAGAACTTAAAAATGGAATAGCTAGGAGTAGACAGAACTGGTTAGTTCAAGAGCCAGACCTCTCTAGAGTCATGTACTTTTATCTGGGAGATGCTAAGAAGAACCGCAGTGAGCAGGCAGTCTGAACCTCTCAGTTTTATGTTTGGATTTAATTCCCTTACTAAGCTTCTTTTATGCAGCAGGTAATTTCATGCTCAATGCCTTTTCTTCTCTTACCTCTAACAGACATTCCACCGTAGATACTTGCCTGTGATGAGGGTGTGTGTAGGTGGAGCATACGGCGGTTGGTAGGTGTCCTAGATTTCAGTCAGTTTGAAAATTAGTTCAGTCATTAGCCATCAACTTTGCCTGGGTGTGAAGGAATCTTTTAACAGAAAAGAAGTAGTTGGGATTGATAAAACTGTGTGCCCTTTATCCTTAGAACGTTTGTAGTTCTAAGTACTGGAGTTCTAAATAGTACAAGAGTTCTCTGCTTTTCCTGTATTTGCAACATGGGTTTTATCTAATGATTCCGGACATCAGAGAGGACACTATGATTCTGAATGTTGTCTCCTCATATTAAGAAGTTGGGGGCGCCTGGGTGGCTCAGTGGGTTAAGCCGCTGCCTTCGGCTCAGGTCATGATCTCAGGGTCCTGGGATCGAGTCCCGCATCGGGTTCTCTGCTCAGCAGGGAGCCTGTTTCCTCCTCTCTCTCTCTCTCTGCCTGCCTCTCTGCCTACTTGTGATCTCTCTCTGTCAAATAAATAAATAAATAAATAAATAAATAAATAAAAGAAGTTGGAGTGCCTTGATTCTAGTGGGAGATTGTTTATTATCTCCACCCTTATAAAAGGCCCGTGAAGATAGCCCTCTCCTCCTCCTGCCCCAGGATGAGCTATTTGAATCTGTGGTGAGAGTTACATATAGAAACTCAATCATTTTATCTCCTCTCTCATCCCTCAGCTGCTTTCCATGAGAAGTGGGTCATTGTAGAGACTGTGAGATAGGCCAGTGTTGGGGCTAACCCAGGAGGGGCTGCTGAAAATAAATAAGAGCATAAGTCTTAAACACCTGGGCTTGAGATAGCACATTGTATGTGCTATTGGTGGGAATCATGAAATGAGTAAAATTTCTGAGGATTCTTTTTACCAGGTTGGTGTCTGTATTCAATAGATTATTCCATAATCCCAAGTCAAAGCTGTCATGGCACGTGTGTGTGTGTGTGTGTGTGTGTGTGTGTGTGTGTGTATGGAGGAGAGACAGAGAACACACATTGCTATGATAACACATGAATGGATTTGAGGAGAATTTCAACCAATCAGGAATATCTTAATCTACTTTTGTAATAGATCATTATTTATACCAATGTTAGAGATAACAAAGGAACAAAGACCAAGATGTCTCTAATGGGATGTATCTCTCCAAATCTTGCTTCTCAGAAGAGTCTTCGGTGAACTTGCATTAGTAAAAGAATAGGTGTCTTCCATGGATGGACCTGGGTTATCCAGACCCACAGAGCTCTGAAAGGGTGTCAGGATCTTCCTCTTGTAATTTCACAGT
The DNA here is from genome assembly GCF_009829155.1 of Mustela erminea. Classification (NCBI taxonomy): domain Eukaryota; kingdom Metazoa; phylum Chordata; class Mammalia; order Carnivora; family Mustelidae; genus Mustela; species Mustela erminea. The sequence continues at coordinate 7,715,058 of NC_045622.1, forward strand.
GGGAATTATTCCTGAAGGTGATAGCACATTGTATGTGCTATTGGTGGGAACAAATAGGCGTATCAATAGAAATGATTATGGGGCTCATCCTCATTTCTCCACGCTGGGCCAGTGTCCTAACACATAGCTTATAATCAGCATTAAAGATAATGTACATCTGAGCTGCCTTCACCCTCAACATGTTCTTTTGAAAGTTATCCTTTTACCTGTTCAAAGCAGTTGAATTGTACATCCTTTTGATTAGTGAGTGAGAATTTATATGAGATGAAGCTGGAAGAAGAAATTGGGTCTGAATCCTGAAAGGTCTACAGCATCTACTTGAGAGTCATTATAGGTTCTGGAGAAAAGGGGCAGTTGGTCATAGTGTACCTTAGGAAGCTTAATGTGGCATAGATAAGAGGGGAAATGGGAGGTGGAGAGCCTAGCTAGGGTGCTATTAGAATAACTTAGGGAGAGGATTAAAAGGGTTTCAGTTGGACCAATGGGAATAAGAGAGTAAACATGAGAAATATTAAGAAATAGAAGAGGCAGAAATTGGAGAGGTGGGGAGTGTAGTGGACCCCGTATTTAATTTCTATTTTATTTCTTTTTATGAATTCCTGATTTGGAATGTACCTCTCCTCCACATAGTCCTGGACTTCAGGGAAAGGAAGCTGACTCCATCCATCCCATGCACCAGTGAGTATACCCTGATTTACCTATAATTATTTCCCAGGGGTTGATTTAGAGGTGGGCACACGTCCAGGTCTAACCAGAGTGGTGTGAGGTAAGCTGTCCTCAGGCTGTGGAAAATGTTGTATTTGTTTGTAAGAAAGAAACACCATTAGACCTGTTCCACCAGTCCCACTGTTAGAGCCTAGTGGACGTTGTTGTGTTTGGATGTGGTGTCTGAATCTGTGAGTTGCCATCTTGTTATCAGGCAAAGCTCAGAGGAGAGCAGAGCCACGGGAAGTCGGAGAATTGAAGGTGGAGCCTTGAAGATGAATCTTTGAATTTCTCATTGTGTGTGATAATACATTTCCCTATTGTTTGAGTTCCCTGGAGTCAGGACTTCCTGTAGCTGGCAGCTGAGGCCATCCTGATGCAGTAAGAGAGATGAGAAGTTTAAAGTGAGGATAAGGTTTCATCCCTGGAGACTAGGAGAATGGTGATCCCTTCATCTTGCGGTCATAGTTCTTGGACTAGATTTTGTCAGATCTGGGCACAAACTGCTCTTCTTCTGCTTTTATCTGCAACTTTGGAGAAATTGCCTAACTCCTGTTAGCATGTTTTCTCTTTTGGAAGTATAATAATTGCGCATGTCCTCACAGGGTTATTGTGAAGACTTAGTGATGTAATGCACATGAATGCCTGTCACCAGTAGGCACTCAGTAAATTCTGGTTTCCTATTTCCCCAATTCCACATCTGCCATGTGGTTTTAGAAGATTAGTTTCTTCCTCAACCAAACATACCAGTCTGTTGTCATGGACCCCAGCCCCAGTTACACAAAGTCTCACTGATAAGTGATCATTGAGGACCGAACTGAAATGAACCAGAGGTTAGGGAGCAGAGAAGGATGAAGTTCATGGTTTTAGCAGGGAGAGGATTGGTGGACTGGGCTAGGGAGTAGTGCTGAGCACAGTTTTGCAAATCTTTAGTTTAACAAGATGATAAATATCAAATGATGGGTAATAACCAGGCAGTTTCAAAAGGCCAAAATAGAGTCAACCGCCTGTTTTTTTTTTTTTTTTCTGTTACGACAGCCCCATATTTGATTGGTTTTAATATTAATTTCAGTTTTAAGCATACAGGAGGGAGCCAAGGGAGTGCTAAACCTTGACATTTTTTTAGTTGGTACAATAAGGGATTAAGAGACTTGGGATTTGAGTTCTAACAACCTCTAAATCTGCCACTTAATGAAAAGCAAACTCATTTAATTATTTAGCATCCCATAAGAAAAGAAAGTTAAGGGCGCCTGGGTGGCACAGTGAGTTAAAGCCTCTGCCTTTGGCTTGGGTCATGATCCCAGAGTCCTGGGATTAAACCCCGAATTGGACTCTCTGCTCAGCAGGGAGCCCGCTTCCCTTCCTCTCTCTCTGCCTGCCTCTCTGCCTACTTGTGATCTGTCAAATAAATAAAATAAAATCTCTAAAAAAGAAAGAAAGAAAGAAAGTTAACATCCTTGTTCAGCTGGATGGTCGGCTTTGGCATCGCACAGAACCAACATCACTCCCCTTGTGCTGCAGAAATGCAGTTCGCAGCCCTAAATGACATGTGACAGGTCGACACCTGGGGACCAGGAGAGAGGCTCTCCGTGTGGCAGGAAGCAGAGACCTGGGGAGGCCGTGAATTTGTGTTTGTGGTTAAAGCCCTCGTGTTCAGACTTTTCATGGCCCATCTCAATGCCCAGAGGGGCCACAAGTACATATATTGTACATCCACTGTAACTGCAGTACATATGAACTGATTGCATTTGCTCACGGCTCGGGTGGAGAATGTCTGGATGCAGGAGGACAGAATGAATACTAAAACAAATTAAATGACAATTTCGAATGCTGTAATCATACTTCCTGGTTACAAGGGCTTGGATGGTTTTTCTGCCAACTGAATAATTCTCATTGGAAAAACACAGATGTATGTTGGCAGGTCCTATGCTATCCCAAACATACTGTGAGAAACTCAAATATAGTTACTTAAATTACCGGATGAAAGCACGAGTCCTCACCCAGCTCAGCTGTTGTAAATGCTCACAAGGCCAGAGCGCTTGGCTTGGGTCTTGGATCACAATTCGAGATGGAGGTGAGAGGAGAGTTAGAGGAGTTAAAGGTCTGGGAAGCCGGGTATATGTGTCAGTGCTTCTGCCCGTCTCTTTTTTCCTCACTTCTTCAGTAATAAAAAGAGATGTTGGGTAATTTCCACCCTGGGATGGAGCCTGGTGTCTTCACAAAACCATGGCAAGCCCCCAAAGCAATCCTCTCTTTGCAGAGACCAAGAAACCTCCCACTTCCGACTGGAACTGTAACTACCATTTATCAAGCGCTTGCTAAGTACTGGTCACCGTGCTCTATCACATCTAATCCCGAAAAAACACTGGGAGGGGGAACTGGCTGTCATCAATGTCACAGACGAGGAAGCAAAGTTGAAGAGATGGGAAGTCACTGGTCCAGCTGGACATGGCCCGTTAAATGGCAGAACGGAGACTTGAACCCTCACTCGGGGTTTCCTTAGGTTCCAAAGCCAACATTCTTAACCCTAGACTAAATTGTCCCAAGCCTACTGCCTGTGAGAGTGTAGTGTTGTAAAACCAAGGATGGCCAGGAATTCTGAGGCTCTTGGGAATTCCTCAGGGCTTGTAGATGGACAGCTGGGATGGAGCCACGTGGCTTTCCAAGTAAAAGAGCTATAGTTCCAGGGTTAGCTACATAAAAAGGTTGTCTTTCATCCCTTACACAGGAATAATGAAATAATATGGGCTATGAAAGCTCCTCACCTGCTTGTCAAAAAATCCCTACAGAGTTAGGAAACCTTAGGTGGTTTGGACTTGAACGAGGCACAGGAAACAATCCTAAGCCTTTGTCCAGTGCAGGGCTAGCTCTTGGCACAGCCCTGCTCATGCTCAGGACCCAATGTATTTTCCTTCCCAACCTTTGTTTTTCCTCTGGTCCGGCACTGTGTTGGGTTCTGTTCCTACCTAGACTACAATAGAGAATATTTGGGTTCTTTCCTTCTGACAACTAATGGTTTCCTTTTGCTCATTCTTAAAAAGAAAGGAAAGAAGGAAAGAAGGAAGGAAGTAAGGAAAGAAAGAAAGAAAAGAAAGAAGAAAGAAAAAACATATATATCCATATAAAGAAATCTTTCAGAGATCCTTTAGCCATCCTAGATTGGGTACTTTTGCCTTACACACCCTTCAGAAAAGGAGGTTCTGTCATTTTCCTCGTCTTCCATGCTGTGGTCAGCATTCTTTCTGAATCCCAGCCTCTGTTAGTCTTCCTGTGGTTTGAGCTCTTTCCTTCTTGTCCCTCTTGCATTATTATTTGGAAACTCGGGTGGCTGGAAGAGATGGAGTGGCTTTGTGAGTATACTGAATCCTGACCCAAGCTCAGCTTTGTAGACGTTGACAGCCACTCTGCTTATTAAAGAGAATATATTCCTTGTGTGTCTATTTTTATATCCTCGGAGCACTAGGAAGCCTTCACTGGAAGGGAGGAGATCTCTCTCCAGAGACTGAACGACTTGGAAAATAACGGGCTTTCAAGCATTTCAGGTGCCTAGAAATTGCTCTCTTTTAGAAACAACCTTTATGCTTTTGAAACAGCTAATTGAATAGCGTTTACATTCATAACACTACAAGAAATCATCCAACCCCTTGTGCAGTTGTGACAGCTGGAAAGTATTTTTCAGTCATCTTGATGCATCAGACCTCATGGAACCTTCGTTGCCCCCTTCCCCTCTCCCTACAAGCCTATAAAATACATTTTCTTCTGCTGACACTGCAGCATGAACTCTCCATAGCAACTTATTCCCACACCACCTGTTAATAATGCCAAGAGTAATGTATTTAACTCCCTGCATACTGTGCCAAAATGTTTACACAATTCAGCTTATTTCAGACTTTAAAGAGCAGACATAAATCCTCAACTAGCCGTGTCCCTTCCAAATACTCAGGGAGTTGGTTGCAACATTTTTGTGGGTAGAATTGGGCAGATTTTTCCCAACTATTTTTTAATAAAAAGTAAGGTCCTCTTTTGGGGCTACTTTGCTGTTATGGGGGTACTCAGAAATGAACTGTTCTGCAGAATACTGTCAAATGTAAGAGTGCATCTTTTCAGTTAAATATCCGCCTTATTGGCAAGGTCCTTAAAATAAGAACTTAACCTTCTAAATAAAAAATTTGTTAATATAATTATCTATTGATGATTTTTATAATGCATCACTCAAATTAATGATAATGCAGATTAACATTTATTTTGTATTTTACTGTTATACTTTTAATTTCTGTTTACTACTACTCTTATGAAAATTCTGTACTATACTGATCAAAATCTACATTTTACACTGACAGACCTGAGACTCATACTAGGAAGCGGTTTGCCTAAGATCATATGGCAAGTAGGAGATGGAGCTGGGATTTACCCTCTGATCTGTTTACTCTAAAACCTAGACTTTGCACTACGTGAAAACTTTCTAAAATGGGTTTCTAGAAACATCTCACGAAGAGATATTAAGAGACATGTCTCTAAAAGACTGTCCTGTGGTTAAGGTACCTTTGAAAACTTGATGCTATAATCTTCTTTTTGGAAATGCACAATGTACAAGTACACTTAAGGCTCTGATAGGTTCTGCAGTAAAGAAACCTGCTTAGTTCTGCGCAAGCTAGCAGTTTCCAGACTTACCTGAGCATGATGCACTTTTCCCGGGCACATCTCTTCACACTCAGAGGAACATGGTCTGTGGAATTAACACAGTGTTAGAAACACTGCTCTCTGCCAGCCTGCTTCCTAGTCAATTGAATGCCCCAGGGACCAGCTCCCCTATCCTCTTCATTTAGTTTCCAAATGCCTCTGAAGTGCCTCTTCAAAAGGACATGTATAAAACTGTACTACATATCGCTCCTCAGCCATTCTTTACTCTTTCATTCAGGGCCTCTCCCTCTGGGTGATACTTTAATTCAACTTCCTAAAAGGGATAATTTTTCCACATCTTTTGAAACAAATAACAAAATAAGGCCTGGGTTAAACAAAGCTCCGCTGGTTTATTCAGATCCCCAGAGAGTGAAACATCGCATTTTCATCTGAAAACCTTTATTCAGCCCTGCAGAACTCTGTGCTTGAGCAAACATGTTCATGAGACCCCACATAATGACAGACCCAAAAAGTTCCTTCAAAAAGCATTTGATATCATGTACACATAGTCAAAAGCCAGAATGATGTCACTGCTGGGTAAATGGCCAGTAATTCCCAACACTGTGAATAAAAACTTCTTTCATGAGACACTATTGTCCACTAAATACCCAGCACTTAAAACTAAGCAACAACAACAACACCCCAAAACCTTGCTTACAATTAATCTAAGTATTTGAAAACCCCTCAAGTTCTAATTGGAACGTTCAGTTTTCTTCCAAATGCCCAGCATTGCATAGATAGAGCCAGGAATTTTGAACCATTGGCTCATTTATCCCTTTCTGTTCTATAACTCCTTCACTTCATATAGTACTAATCTGGTGCTTTCTATTATGTTGACAGACTTATTATTGTTAGTTGGCTCTAAGATGGGACCTTTACCTTTATAATTAACCTTTATAATTTACCTTTATAATTAACATTTATCTCTTTATTTGCAAATGTATAAAATGACAATTCCAGGAAGAAATCATGTTCCTCCTGAAAGAAATCTGAAGCTAAAATTCACAGAAGGATGCAAATTTCTGTCTCCTTGGTCTTTTCACTATTAGCCATCTAAAGCTATAATGTGTGTTTCTAGATTCCAAAATCTTTGGAACCACAGTTTGGAATAGGCGACATAGAAAAATCAGCAGAATCTGTAGACCCCATGTGACAAGGACAATTTGAAACCATCAAGGGAAAAAATAATCTGGCAAAATAAGACATCAAAGAATTTGGATCCCGAGTCACAGATGCAGATGTCAAAAGCTTGCAGCTAAGGGTGAAGTAAGGAATTAAATAAAATGTTACTCCTCTGGATTGGATTCACTCCAGGTCAAGAACACTGGGTCATTAAGAAAAACTCGAGTCCAAGAGTCCCCAGTTGCCAGTGACAGGCCTCTGCTCCCCAGATGGGGTTAGTCTGCTGCCCTTGCCAACAGCACTGACTCACCCACCTCCACAGGGCGTGCACGCCAACTCCGAGGAGCAGAAGCAGAAACTGGCTGCATCCAGTTGTGCTCCTGGTCAGCTTGCATGGTCAGCCTCAGAGGGAGGGGCCCTGATTCAAGTGTGAACATTTCCTTTCAGTTCAGTTCATCCAGAGTGTGTGTAGAGGCCCAAATGCAGCAGCACGCTGAGGATTTTCTTATACCAAGAACAAAATTAAATGTTGTCTGTCAGCTGGACTAGGGGGAAAAAAGTGATCCAAGCCACATAATATGCTATTAGCATAAGTGCATGCTATGATAATCACCATGATCATCTCAGCACCCGGACTGTAATGACTGTGGAGTAATGATGAGGTGGTACGAGACTGGCCATACTCTTTGGGCTGATCAGAGTGATCGCCCTTGTGATGAAGGGCATTATAGAACTTGCTTTCATTGGGTAGACCTGCATTTGACCTCTCTTTGGAGAGAATGGCATCTGTGAATATGCTTTTCCTTTTCCGTGGGGGTCTGTCTTACTTTTTTGATGCACAACTTGCAGCAGTCTGCTGTCCTAGACTCCCAGAGCCAGCAAGTCCCTGAGGGTCCCTGAGGTTGATGTGCATGCTGCACACAACAGGGTCAGTACGGTCACATCTGGCCGTTGCAGCAATTTATACAGCTGGGATCCAGAAACATCAGTTCCACTGTGCATGCTGTGCCAAGCACCCCATAGAACCCCGGCCTCCAGGAGATCTGTCCACAGCGCTGGATTCTACACACACAGGCTGCTCATGGGTGGACCAGATGATGCTATGTGTTATGATCTGGGAGGAATCAGCCCTTGTGCCCTCAGAGTCTCCCCATCTGCTGGCATTTTGCCCAAATGCCTAATCAATACATTTCCTCCTTTGGGTGAAGGCAGTCATTCCCTACCTCTTTTATTTTCTTTATACAAAGAACCCTTTTTACCATCAAGAAACATTACAGATATCCCACATTGTTTTTTTTTTTTTTAATATATTTATTTATTTTTTTTATTTCCAGCATAACAGTATTCATTATTTTTGCACCACACCCCGTGCTCCATGCAATCCGTGCCCTCTATAATACCCACCAACTGGTACCCCAACCTCCCACCCCCCGTCCCTTCAAAACTCTCAGATTGTTTTTCAGAGTCCATAGTCTCTCATGGTTCACCTCCCCTTCCAATTTCCCCCAACTCCCTTCTCCACTCTAAGTCCCCATGTCCTCCATGCTATTTGTTATGCTCCACAAATAAGTGAAACCATATGATAATTGACTCTCTCTGCTTGACTTATTTCACTCAGCATAATCTCTTCCAGTCCCGTCCATGTTGCTACAAAAGTTGGGTATTCATCCTTTCTGATGGAGGCATAATACTCTATCCCCAGGGGTACAGGTCTGTGAATCACCAGGTTTACACACTTCACAGCACTCACCAAAGCACATACCCTCCCCAATGTCCATAATCCCACCCCCTTCTCCCAAACCCCCTCCCCCCAGCAACCCTCAGTTTGTTTTGTGAGATTAAAAGTCACTTATGGTTTGTCTCCCTCCCAATCCCATCTTGTTTCCTTTATTCTTCTCCTACCCACTTAAGCCCCCATGTTGCATCACCACTTCCTCATATCAAGGAGATCATATGATAGTTGTCTTTCTCTGCTTGACTTATTTCGCTAAGCATGATACGCTCTAGTTCCATCCAGGTTGTCGCAAATGGCAAGATTTCATTTCTTTTGATGGCTGCATAGTATTCCATTGTGTATATATACCACATCTTCTTGATCCATTCATCTGTTGATGGACATCTAGGTTCTTTCCATAGTTTGGCTATTGTGGACATTGCTGCTATAAACATTCGGGTGCATGTGCCCCTTTGGATCACTACGTTTGTATCCTTAGGGTAAATACCCAATAGTGCAATTGCTGGGTCATAGGGCAGTTCTATTTTCAACATTTTGAGGAACCTCCATGCTGTTTTCCAGAGTGGCTGCACCAGCTTGCATTCCCACCAACAGTGTAGGAGGGTTCCCCTTTCTCCGCATCCTCGCCAGCATCTGTCATTTCCTGACTTGTTGATTTTAGCCATTCTGACTGGTGTGAGGTGATATCTCATTGTGGTTTTGATTTGTATTTCCCTGATGCCGAGTGATATGGAGCACTTTTTCATGTGTCTGTTGGCCATCTGGATGTCTTCTTTGCAGAAATGTCTGTTCATGTCCTCTGCCCATTTCTTGATTGGATTATTTGTTCTTTGGGTGTTGAGTTTGCTAAGTTCTTTATAGATTCTGGACACTAGTCCTTTATCTGATATGTCGTTTGCAAATATCTTCTCCCATTCTGTCAGTTGTCTTTTGATTTTGTTAACTGTTTCCTTTGCTGTGCAAAAGCTTTTGATCTTGATGAAATCCCAATAGTTCATTTTTGCCCTTGCTCCCTTGCCTTTTGCGTTGTTCCTAGGAAGATGTTGCTGCGGTTGAGGTCAAAGAGGTTGCTGCCTGTGTTCTCCTCAAGGATTTTGATGGATTCCTTTTGCACATTGAGGTCCTTCATCCATTTTGAGTCTATTTTTGTGTGTGGTGTAAGGAAATGGTCCAATTTCATTTTTCTGCATGTGGCTGTCCAATTTTCCCAGCACCATTTATTGAAGAGGCTGTCTTTTTGCTATTGGACATTCTTTCCTGCTTTGTCGAAGATTAGTTGACTGTAGAGTTGAGGGTCTATTTCTGGGCTCTCTATTCTGTTCCATTGATCTATGTGTCTGTTTTTGTGCCAGTACCATGCTGTCTTGATGACGACAGCTTTGTAATAGAGCTTGAAGTCCGGAATTGTGATGCCACCAACGTTGGCTTTCTTTTTCAATATCCCTTTGGCTATTCGAGGTCTTTTCTGGTTCCATATAAATTTTAGCATTATTTGTTCCATTTCTTTGAAAAAGATGGATGGTACTTTGATAGGAATTGCATTAAATGTGTAGATTGCTTTAGGTAGCATAGACATTTTCACAATATTTATTCTTCCAATCCAGGAGCATGGAACATTTTTCCATTTCGTTGTGTCTTCCTCAATTTCTTTCATGAGTACTTTATAGTTTTCTGAGTATAGATTCTGTGTCTCTTTGGTTAGGTTTATTCCTAGGTATCTTATGGTTTTGGGTGCAATTGTAAATGGGATTGACTCCTTAATTTCTCTTTCTTCTGTCTTGCTGTTGGTGTAGAGAAATGCAACTGATTTCTGTGCATTGATTTTATATCCTGACACTTTACTGAATTCCTGTATAAGTTCTAGCAGTTTTGGAGTGGAGTCTTTTGGGTTTTCCACATATAGTATCATATCATCTGCGAAGAGTGATAATTTGACTTCTTCTTTTCCGATTTGGATGCCTTTAATTTCCTTTTGTTGTCTGATTGCTGAGGCTAGGACCTCTAGTACTATGTTGAATAGCAGTGGTGATAATGGACATCCCTGCCGTGTTCCTGACCTTAGCGGAAAAGCTTTCAGTTTTTCTCCATTGAGAATGATATTTGCGGTGGGTTTTTCATAGATGGCTTTGATGATATTGAGGTATGTGCCCTCTATCCCTACACTTTGAAGAGTTTTGATCAGGAAGGGATGCTGTACTTTGTCAAATGCTTTTTCAGCATCTATTGAGAGTATCATATGGTTCTTGTTCTTTCTTTTATTGATGTGTTGTATCACATTGACTGATTTGCGGATGTTGAACCAACCTTGCAGCCCTGGAATAAATCCCACTTGGTCGTGGTGAATAATCTTTTTAATGTACTGTTGAATCCTATTGGCTAGTATTTTGTTGAGTATTTTCGCATCTGTGTTCATCAAGGATATCGGTCTATAGCTCTCTTTTTTGGTGGGATCTTTGTCTGGTTTTAGGATCAAGGTGATGCTGGCCTCATAAAATGAGTTTGGAAGTTTTCCTTCCATTGCTATTTTTTGGAACAGTTTCAGGAGAATAGGAATTAGTTCTTCTTTAAATGTTTGGTAGAATTCCCCCGGGAAGCCGTCTGGCCCTGGGCTTTTGTTTGTTTGGAGATTTTTAATGACTGTTTCAATCTCCTTACTGGTTATGGGTCTGTTCAGACTTTCTATTTCTTCCTGGTTCAGTTGTGGTAGTTTATATGTTTCTAGGAATGCATCCATTTCTTCCAGATTGTCAAATTTATTGGCGTAGAGTTGCTCATAGTATGTTCTTATAATAGTTTGTATTTCTTTGGTGTTAGTTGTGATCTCTCCTCTTTCATTCATGATTTTATTTATTTGGGTCCTTTCTCTTTTCTTTTTGATAAGTCGGGCCAGGGGCTTATCAATTTTATTAATTCTTTCAAAGAACCAGCTCCTAGTTTCGTTGATTTGTTCTATTGTTTTTTTGGTTTCTATTTCATTGATTTCTGCTCTGATCTTTATGATTTCTCTTCTCCTGCTGGGCTTAGGGTTTCTTTCTTGTTCTTTCTCCAGCTCCTTTAGGTGTAGGGTTAGGTTGTGTACCTGAGACCTTTCTTGTTTCTTGAGAAAGGCTTGTACCGCTATATATTTTCCTCTCAGGACTGCCTTTGTTGTGTCCCATAGATTTTGAACCGTTGTATTTTCATTATCATTTGTTTCCATGATTTTTTTCAATTCTTCTTTAATTTCCCGGTTGACCCATTCATTCTTTAGAAGGATGCTGTTTAGTCTCCATGTATTTGGGTTCTTTCCAAACTTCCTTTTGTGGTTGAGTTCTAGCTTTAGAGCATTGTGGTCTGAAAATATGCAGGGAATGATCCCAATCTTTTGATACCAGTTGAGTCCTGATTTAGGACCGAGGATGTGATCTATTCTGGAGAATGTTCCATGTGCACTAGAGAAGAATGTGTATTCTGTTGCTTTGGGATGAAATATTCTGAATATATCTGTGATGTCCATCTGGTCCAGTGTGTCGTTTAAGGCCTTTATTTCCTTGCTGATCTTTTGCTTGGATGATCTGTCCATTTCAGTGAGGGGAGTGTTAAAGTCCCCTACTATTATTGTATTATTGTTGATGTGTTTCTTTGATTTTGTTATTAATTGGTTTATATAGTTGGCTGCTCCCACGTTGGGGGCATAGATATTTAAAATTGTAAAATCTTCTTGTTGGACAGACCCTTTGAGTATGATATAGTGTCCTTCCTCATCTCTTATTATAGTCTTTGGCTTAAAATCTAATTGATCTGATATAAGGATTGCCACTCCTGCTTTCTTCTGATGTCCATTAGCATGGTAAATTCTTTTCCACCCCCTCACTTTAAATCTGGAGGTGTCTTCGGGCTTAAAATGAGTTTCTTGGAGGCAACATATAGATGGGTTTTGTTTTTTTATCCATTCTGATACCCTGTGTCTTTTGACAGGGGCATTTAGCCCATTAACATTCAGGGTAACTATTGAGAGATATGAATTTAGTGCCATTGTATTGCCTGTAAGTTGACTGTTACTGTATATGGTCTCTGTTCCTTTCTGATCTACCACTTGTAGGCTCTCTCTTTGCTTAGAGGACCCCTTTCAATATTTCCTGTAGAGCTGGTTTGGTATTTGCAAATTCTTTCAGTTTTTGTTTGTCCTGGAAGCTTTTAATCTCTCCTTCTATTTTCAATGATAGCCTAGCTGGATATAGTATTCTTGGCTGCATGTTTTTCTCGTTTAGTGCTCTGAAAATATCATGCCAGCTCTTTCTGGCCTGCCAGGTCTCTGTGGATAAGTCAGCTGCCAATCTAATATTTTTACCATTGTATGTTACAGACTTCTTTTCCCGGGCTGCTTTCAGGATTTTCTCTTTGTCACTGAGACTTGTAAATTTTACTATTAGGTGACGGGGTGTGTGCCTATTCCTATTGATTTTGAGGGGCGTTCTCTGAACCTCCTGAATTTTGATGCTCGTTCCCTTTGCCATATTGGGGAAATTCTCCCCAATAATTCTCTCCAGTATACCTTCTGCTCCCCTCTCTCTTTCTTCTTCTTCTGGAATCCCAATTATTCTAATGTTGTTTCGTCTTATGGTGTCACTTATCTCTCGAATTCTCCCCTCGTGGTCCAGTACCTGTTTGTCCCTCTTTTGCTCAGCTTCTTTATTCTCTGTCATTTGGTCTTCTATATCACTAATTCTTTCTTCTGCCTCATTTATCCTAGCAGTGAGAGCCTCCATTTTTTATTGCACTTCATTAATAGCTTTTTTTATTTCAACTTGGTTAGATTTTAGTTCTTTTATTTCTCCAGAAAGGGTTTTTATATCTCTCGAGAGGTTTTCTCTAATATCTTCCATGCCTTTTTCGAGCCCGTCTAGAACCTTGAGAATTGTCATTCTGAACTCTAGATCTGACATATTATCAATGTCTGTATTGATTAGGTCCCTAGCCTTCGGTACTGCCTCTTGTTCTTTTTTTTGTGTTGAATTTTTCCGTCTTGTCATTTTGTCCAGATAAGAGTATATGAAGGGGCAAGTAAAATACTAAAAGGGTGGCAACAACCCCAGGAAAAAATGCTTTAACCAAATTAGAAGAGATCCAAAATCGTGACGGGGGAGAAAGGGGATAAAAAGAGGTTCAAAAAGGAATAAAGAAAAAAAAGAAAAAAGAAAAAAAAAAAGATAAAGAAAAAAGAAAAGAAAAGAATTAAAAAAAAAGGGAAACACCTAAGAAAAATGTAAAAAAGAAAAAATATATATATTAGATAAACTAGTAAAAAATCGTTAAAAAAGAAAAAGGTAACAGTTAAAAAAAAAAAAATTTTACCCGAAGGCGAGAAAAAAAAAAAAAGAAAAAAAAAATGAAAAAGAAAAAAATTAAATTAACTGCAAGACTAAAAAAAATCACAGGGAAAAAGCCATGAGTTCCGTGCTTGGCTTTCTCCTCCTCCGAATTCTGCTGCTCTCCTTGGTATTGAAACCGCACTCCTTGGTAGGTGAACTTGGTCTCGGCTGGATTTCTTGTTGATCTTCTGGGGGAGGGGCCTGTTGTAGTGATTCTCAAGTGTCTTTGCCCCAGGCGGAATTGCACCGCCCTTATCAGGGGCCGGGTTGAGTAATCCGCTCGGGTTTGCCGGTTTGCTTTCAGGAGCTTTTGTTCCCTGAGCGCTTTCCGTAGAGTTCCGGAGGACGGGAATACTAATGGCGGCCTCCTGGTCTCCGGCCCGGAGGAGCCGAGAGCCCAGGGCCGCACTCCTCAGTGCGCCCTCAGAGAACAGCGCCCAGTTACTCCCGTCTGCCCGACCTCCGGCCGCGCTCCGAGCTCACTGAGCCTGCGACCGGTTCAAGGTAACACCGAGCTGCGAGCTTACTGTCGGCTCTGTCTCTGTAGCCGACTTTCCCGTTCCAATACCCGCAAGCTCTGCGACACTCAGACACCCCCGATCCTTCTGTGACCCTGCGGGACCCGAGGGCAGGCTGACCCCGTGTGGGCTTTGCCCCGGGTAGCCTCTGGAGCGATGTCCCTCAGCGGAACAGACTTTTAAAAGTCCTGATTTTGTGCGCCGTTGCTCCGCCGCTTGCCGGGAGCCGGCCCCTCCCCCCGGGGTCTATCTTCCCGTCGCTTTGGATTCACTTCTCCGCCGGTCCTACCTTTCAGAAAGTGGCTGTTTTTCTGTTTCCAGAATTGCTGTTCTTCTTCTCTTCGATCTGCCGATGGATTTTCAGGTGTTTGCAATCTTTAGATAAGCTATCTAGCTGATCTCCGGCTAGCTGAAGCAGTCTCAGCCTGCTACTTCTCCGCCATCTTGACTCCTCCCCTCGCCGATATCCCACATTGTTAATAGCTATGTTTTCAGTTTCTGATGAGTGCAAAAAAGGTGCAAAACAAGCCACTAAAATCCCATGGTGCTTTTACACAGATTCATACTTAATAGATTGCAATAACACCTTAATATATTTGACAAATAGTCACCCATGTATCTGAAAGCCCTGTTTATTAAGTTTAGGGATAATGCTTTGCAAACCTATGTATTCATGGATACGCAGGTCTGTATTTTTACTCCCTCCTTTCTCACGGCACACACCCCATGCTTTATCATCAAGATTTACATGCCTTTGAATGGGGCCAGTGAGTTAACCAGCATATTATAAGTGCGTGTTCTCTGGAACATTGTTTCATAGTGTTCAAAATAAATATGCAAACAAAAAATTTGGTAAAACCTGGGTTATACGAAGTTAAGAGGTTTTCTTGACTGCAGGACTTCTCAGAGACTTGATTGTTGATATGCACTTTGAATTACTACAAAGGAAGCAGAGATTTTAGAATTCACTGAACTTCTTGACCCATGGATCCTTTTTCCAGGCGTACCTATTGACATGCTTGGCAAAAGTGTTCTGAAGAACACCACTTTGGGTTAAAACATTATTTCTCGAAGATCTCTGTTGAATATAAACATATAACTCAAAAGAGGGAAACCAGTAAGCCTTTGTCTCCATTAGGGTATTACCAAGATTAGTTCCTAAGAAAGGTTGTTGAATTGCCAAGGGAAATGTCTTGAAGGAATAGCTTCTCAGACATCTCTCCTCTAAGGAGCCTGAAACATGTGAACAGCATAGCTTCGTGTTTCAAGTGACATTTATAGCTATACTTAATATCTCATTAGCTTCCTCCCTCTCTTATAAAAATTGCAGAGGCCATGGGAGCAAATAGCTGAGAGTCTGTCAGAAAATCACATAGTACAATACATGAAAACATTTTGGTACCACAGAGATGAATGTTCTCTGGGCGTTAAAACAGAAAGTCACAGGGGTACCTGGCTGGCACAGTCGGTTAGGCATCCAACTCTTGGTTTCAGCTCAGGTCATGATCTCAGGGTTCTG
Organism: Mustela erminea; assembly: GCF_009829155.1. Lineage (NCBI taxonomy): Eukaryota > Metazoa > Chordata > Mammalia > Carnivora > Mustelidae > Mustela > Mustela erminea. The sequence goes on from NC_045622.1 coordinate 7,730,688, forward strand.
AGATCGAGCCCTGAGTTGGCCTCCCTGTTGAGCATAGAGCCTGCCAGAAATTCTCTCTCCCTCTCCTTCTGTCCTTCCCCCTGCTCTCCTTCTCTGTCTCTAAAATAAATAATTAAATCTTAAGAAAAAAAAAAAGAAAATCGTATGCTAAATTTTTGTCTTTAACTGAACAGAGGTTATTTTTGCTTTGTGGGGCATGTAAGACTCACTTAAGTGACACGGAGGAGAGGCCTAGCTCTGTTAGAGCCTAGATGTATGCGGGCTGGATACTGCCTTCTGCCTTCCAAGTGTCCCCAAGCCTGAACCCACTGTGATGATCTACCTTCTCTCACCTCTGACCCTTACATGAGCTGAGCCCCAAATTGTACCTAATCAGTGCTTCATACACTTTACACTTAAGATTTGGACTCCTGTTGAAATTCTGTGTTCCCTGGAAAAGGTAAAAATTTAAATGCATTAGTCTTTCTCAACCTTAGTGTGACATGGAAAATGGGATTGGGGAGACTGGAGTTGTGTGTGGAAAGTGGAGAGCATTAGGGTACTGGGGACAGCCCACTGGAGCCACCTAGGGGGGCCGTCTCTTGATAGAGACCCAAGGGACTCTGGAGGGAGCCCGTGTTGCCCCAGTTAAATGGCAAAGCTGAAACAGCCAAATCACTGGAGGTAAAACAAAGGGCAGACCATCTGTGCTTGCAGACGCAGCTAAACCAACGTGAGGGAGATAATAAGAGCAATTACTTAGAAATTTGAAAGCCTCAAGAAATGCCTCCTCAATCAAGTGAATATATCAGGTTAAAGTGATTTTTGGACTTGAGGTTACTAGCAGAATTGTTTCAATTTGTCATTCTCCGTTCATGTGTAGACACTGTTAATAAGCACATCCTTGCCTCTCACTTATCTCAGTGGAGACATAATTTTGTTTTATAGCCCTTTCACACGACATCATGTTGATCAGTTAATAATTTATCAAGAACCTCTAGCCAAATATTAAAACAAATGTGCACCATAACACATCACTAGATCTTTCTTTTGAACCGTTCAGAGGGACAGCTATAAAATTAAATCACAAAACATCTGTGCTTCTTCATATTCTTGTAATAACATGATTTAACTTTCCATGCAATTAGTACGAAAACCATCCCAATGAGAAGGTTTGAACCAATGTGGTGTTCCTATTAAGGTGTTAAAACATTCATTCTGTCAAATAGGGAAAAAAAATTGGTTCCCTTTGAGATTTTCTCCATTAAACTAGTTTCCTAATTGCTACATGCTATTTTAAATAGCTTTGACTGCACTTATCTCAAATGATACAGTTCAATTAGCCTGCAAAAAAATGTAGGTCTCCAGTGAAAAGAAATACCACCAAAAAATCCAGTCTATAGCAGAGGACACACATCTATTAAAATATTCTTGGTAAATGCCACCTTTTTTTATGATCCGCATCTCAATTCCATTCTATTTTCTGAATATGAGCTATTATGATCAATATTAATAGCAGTGTCAACTATAATTTATTAAGCATCTACGAGGTACCAGGCACATTGCATACATTAATGTATTTAGTTATTTTTAACAATAGTCCTATGATACAAATATTTTATGTATTCTACAGATGAGAAAATGAGATGGAGAAATAATTAGAAAGCTTTTTTTCTTATGTAATGAGTGTCCAAAGTGATTTTTAAACCCAGATCTTTATTATCAGAGTTCTTATTCTTAATCAGAGGGCCTATCCTAATCTTTGTTTGCTCTTTAAAAAGATTCACTCAATATCATTATTCTTTTCTTTAGTTAATTAAACAGCTAATGTAGGATTCAAGTACAACTGTTCTTTATGTCACGTTTTAAAAAATATATACATAAAACTAGACAGAATCATATAATGGATATATATGTATACATATGTATCCACTTCTTTTTCAGGAGTATTCAAGGGCCCATCCAGCCATCCTGCCATCCATGAACATTGCAGGATGCATCTCTGTCTGGAGACATTTTCCGACACAGCCACCATGCCATTCTCATGCCAAACAAAGTTATTATCTAAACATGTAGTCTGCATGAGTCAGGGTCCTGGTAGGAAAACAGATGGCTTATTCAAAAGAGGTAATTGAAGAGATGTTAATAAAGGGACTATTTACCAAGCTGCGGCCAGGGTTCAAGAAAATCAAGGGATGGTGCAGGGCCTGAAGGTTGGCAGTCACGAGAAGCTGTTATCACCTGTCAGCCCAAAGAAGCAAGGGGAGGAAGTTTCCTGGAAGTTGAAGAGAATAGCCTGCCAGAAAGGAGAGAGATGGAGGAATAAATACTTGTATCTCCTTCCTTTCACCCTCAGAGCTCTTCTTGGGGTCTCTCCCATTGGCCCCACCCAGTTGAAATTCAGAGGACAAGGGATCCCAACTAATTAATACAGGGGTCGGTAAATATTTTTTCTGTAAAGGGCCAGGCAGTTACTATTTTTGGCTGGGTGGGCCACATGTGGTCTCTCTCCCATATTCTTTGTTTTCTTCTGTACACCGCCCCCCCCCAGCTTTACTGAATTATAGTTTACAAATGAAGTTACAAGATTTTTAACATATACAACATAAGGATCTGATATGTAAAAATATGGGGAAAGGGACTGAACCCACTGAGTTAACATATCCATCACTGCACACATTTACCTGTTTTTGTTTGTTCTCTTGTTTTGTGGAGAACATTTAAATTCTCATTTCTTAGCAAGTTTAAATTATATAATACAGTGTGAACTATAGTCACCGTATTAAACAATAGATCCTCAGATCTTACATCTTACTCATTTTATAACTTCAAGTTTATACCCTTTTACTGGCCACTCCCCATTTCCCCCAACCCTCAGCTCCTGGCAGCCAATGTTCTACTCTGTTTCTATGAGTTCATTTTATTTTCAGATTCCACATATATGTGATGCCATGTAGTATTTGTCTGGTTTATTTCACATAGCGTGATGCCCTCCAGATTCATCCATGTCATTATAAAGGACAGGATTTCCTTCTTTAAGGGTGAATAACTTTTCATTATTATATGTTATATACATATATACATATACGCATTATATACATTACATACATATATATATGTGTTTATATACATATTATATAAATACATTTTTATTTTTAGCTCACCAGCTATACATAAACAGGCCAGTGGTGAGATTTGGCCCACAGGTCATGGTTTGCTGATCCCTTTTAGTTCATAAAGACTAATAACCTGGGGCACAGATAGAGTCAAGTAAGGTGTTTGCTTTCTGGAACAGCAAATGCAAAATATCTAGACACAGTCATTCAAAGAGGGTTTGTTCAAATAAAGATCCTAATGATATCTACATATTTAGTGGTATTTAGTAGCTATGTCTCTTTATTCTATAAACTCTTCCCTCCCCTTTTGGATAAATGTTACTGATTTTAGGGGGAAACAAGTTCTTTTGGCCTGTAGACAAAAGATTTGGCTAATTGCTTTCCTTGAGTATCCTTCAACATGTTTCTCTGTATTTCCTGTAAACTGTTAGATTGTGAGGCTTGATTAGATTCAGGTTCAAATGTTTAAGAAACAGTGGGATTCAAAGTTGGTACTATCTACTTCCAGTTACATCATTTCAGGAGGATTATGATATTTCTGACTGTCCCCCCTTGAGTGATGTCATTAAACTGATACCTACTGCTTTATAACACCCATTGATGATTGTTTCCTGTACCCAGTATGTCATAGTGACTTCAGAAAATAGTATTTAGTTTTAATTCCATAATTCTTTTTACATTTATTAGCTAGAATTCTTCTATAATGGTTTTCTTTACCTTATTAACTATTTGATTACTCTGAAATATAGTTCATACTGGGAATGCAAGATAAACACGTCATTCTTCTCTTTACCAATTTTAACTTGGTGCCCTAGTCATCTCCAGTAGTGATGTAAAAAAGTATCATGCTTAGCGAAATAAGTCAAGCAGAGAAAGACAACTATCATATGATCTCCCTGATATGAGGAAGTGGAGATGCAACATGGGGGCTTAAGTGGGTAGGAGAAGAATAAATGAAAGAAGATGGGATTGGGAGGGAGACAAACCATAAGTGACTCTTAATCTCACAAAACAAACTGAGGGTTGCTGGGGGGAGGGGGGTTGGGAGAAGGGGGTGGGATTATGGACATTGGGGAGGGTATGTGCTTTGGTGAGTGCTGTGAAGTGTGTAAACCTGGTGATTCACAGACCTGTACCCCTGGGGATAAAAACATATGTTTATAAAAAATAAAAAATTTAAAAAAAAAGTACTATTTTGAAATTTTAAAATATATATGTATATAATATATAGAAATATCCATAAACTTAAAATAAGAAGACACACATAGAGTGTATCAATCTATTGCAAAAATTATTCTTTGTGTTCCTGACATTATCACGTTTTAGGCAAATGGGCACTGTGTGTGGGGGGTGGGGGTGGGGGGTGGGGGTGTAGCTTAAAAAAACAAAAATTAATTTTCTCATAGTTCTTAAGTCCAGAAGTTAACATATGGGCTCTGTTGTATTATCCCTAGAGGCTCTGGGGGAGATTGCATTCCTTGTCTTGTCCAGTTTCTGGTAGCTGTTGGTGTTCTTGGGCTTGCAGATACATCACTCTAATCTTTACCTCTGTCTTGATAAGGCCTTCTTTATGTGTCTCTATGTCTCTGTTATCATATGGATGTGTGTCATTGGATTTAGGGCCCACCTGGAACATCCTGAGATTTTTTAGCTTACTTATATCCGCAAACTCTCTTTTTTCCAAGTAATATCACATTCAAAAGTTCAGAGGATTAAAATGTGGACATATGTTTTGGAGAGCTACTGTGCAGTCCACTGCCAGTATCTTTGTGGTTTTGTGACAAATGGTCTGTGTTTTTTGAGGCCAGTAGTGTATTATAGTCTATAATATTGCAAATACAGAATCACTGATTGACATTGTGTTTTACATCAACATGAAACATAGTAAAAGTTTACTTGGACTTATGAAATATAAAATTATCAAATCAGTGGTAATAAAACAGCAAAAGTAGGAAAAAATACATTATTTTTGCCAGTACAATTATTTGGTTTTCTTTGGTTCTCTATGTGTATTTTTGTGCTATGGAAGAAGGAAGTAGGGTCAGAGGTTAAAAAATAAAAGAATGCATTTTGGAGTTCTGCTGCCATTTGATCGCAGACACTCAATAGGCTTGTCAGGTCTCTGAGGATTTCTTTGAAGCTCCATTGTAAGTTTCCTATCCCAATGCCATTCCTAACACTTTTGTATAGGAGTAGAGTGACTTATCCATCCTGCAGTATCACAGAAGAGTTGGAAGATACAGAAGCATAAGATGCATTTTTGGAAAAGGAAGAGGTAGAAAAAAAGTTGATTTTTTTGGTTTGAAATTTATGTGCCTTTGTTTCAAAGAATTGCTGTTTCTAAGAGAGAACTCTTGCATGCATTCATACAGAGGCACCTTATGTTGCCAGAAATCTACAGATTATCTCTCAGTGTCACCTTGCTGACTGCAGCGTGAGCTCCTGTGTCCTTTTGGGAGCTTTCTTCCTTCCTTGCCTGGCAAAATATCTCAGGCTCATCCTATACATTTTCTGCCCTCCATCTGGAATCATCATCTCTTCCTCACAGCAAATCCTGTTTCTTTAGTATGAAATGATCTTGGTGCTGGAAAGCATTCCCTTGTTGGGTTATTATTGTTTTCCAGGTTTATTTCCCTTAAAAATTAGGTGTCTCTTCTTTATTTTCTGTATAATTGGGTGAATTTACATCTCATTTGGCCAGAGTCAGTCTGGGTTTACATCTATTCACCCAACACTGTCAAGGGTACTACTTAAAAGTATCCCAGTTAGGATCAGTTATATGACCACCCTACTGAGAAATGACTTAATCTCCGTGCCTGGCTGGTTAAGTTGGTAGAACGTGTGGCTCTTAATCTTATAGGTGTGGGTTGGAGCCCCATATTGGGTGTAGAGATGACTCAAAAGAAAATCTTTAGGAAACAAACAGACAAATGTCATCTGTTTAATAAAAACTTCCCAAAATATGTTTCCTTTATTTTTAAAACCTATAGTTTCACAGGAATATGTCTTGGTGCGTCTCTCTGGGTCAGTTTTCTCAAAGAAATATATGGTGTACGCTTTTCAAAATGAAGGCTTGAGTCTTCTTTTATTTCAAGAAAACTATCTTGTCTTATAGTTTATAGGGATAATTCTGTGCCATGGTTTTGGATTTTTCTTGGAAGATTCTAATCATACATACTGAATTTTCCTTATCCATATTCTCTCTATTGTTTTCTTTCGTATAGTCTTAGTTTTCATTGATTTCTTCATGTTCTTCTTTCTGCCTTCCATTTTTCTTACTATCCACTCTCTCTGTTACTGAGTCTTTCATGTTTCCTTTAGTTTTAGACTTCATTTTGAAGTGGGTTCCTTTTTTCTTTATTTTCACAGTTTTTTTTCCTGAACCCTGACAGAACTTTTCATATCCTGTTGGCTTTCACACCATCATTTCTGATATTTTCTACTTGTAAATTATGCTAAGTTTTCATAGTTCCCATACTGTTCTTATCTGTATCTTAGCCCTTTTGTAATATTAAGCTATGGTTTTCATCAGCCTCGTGGTCATATTTTTCTGTATGCCTTTTTAACGGTGGTTAATTTTTCCCTTTATATGGGGTTGAATCATGATCCTTTTCATTTTCTCTTGTTTACTTGAGATGCCCTTCCTTTTTTTCATGAGAAGGAGATTCCTGTCAGATCAGGGTGGTTTCCTAGGAAAGTGGTTCTAAGTTTCTGCAGTGTTGTTGCTTTGAAGTACTAAAAAATACAGCGTTTCAGCTCAATAGTTCTGCTTCCTCTGGACCCCCTTTTCCTCATAGGAGTTGAATCTTCTCTGTTTTTCACCATTGCTTCTACACTACTGCTTTTATTTTGATTTTTTTTCCACTGTATGCATAGCAGTTTGTCTCTGAGTTGTTCTCTCTTCCCCCAGAAGGATATGTCTGAGGCCCTCGAGAGATGAGGCTGTGCAGGTCCTTGCGATTTCTTCATGGGTCACCCATCTGCTCACGACAGCCCATGGAGTTCTAGCCAGTATTACCAATGGGTGGTTGCCTGGCTTGCTTGCTGAGGATTCCACTGAGAGGGAGCTCCTGTCACTTTGGGAATGAGCATGTGAGGCACTTTCTGGGTTCCATGTCTCTTGAGACCATTGGAACTCTCTTCTCTCCACGAGTGCCAGTCCCACACGTGGCTGGAGCAGGCTCTGCTGTTGATGGTGGTTTGGCAGTAACCACTTATGATCTGGAGCTCTGGGGAACTCCTTGGCATCTCATTTTGCTGAAGATGCTGTCCCTTTTATTTTTAAATTTTACTATTCTGGTTTACCTATCTGTTTTGTTTTATTTTATGAGAAGGTTTAGGGATATTTAAACAGTACACTGTCATAACCATTTTGTTCTGCCTGGAAATTTGAGGTCACTTAAAAAAAAAAAAACTGACCTGACATAGTTAAGTTTGGAAGCATAGAAAATAAGACAGGACCTCATAGAATTCAACCCCATGCCACGTGGGGAAAACTTCAACCTGAATCAGGAATGAGCTTCCCATTACCAGCCCCAACTGTCTGCAGCTGCCATCAGGGCTTCGGGCAAAATGGCAAGGAGGACGCGGTTTATTTCTGGCTGCTTCCTCCTACCTCACTCACCATTGTGTCTGGGCTAGTGGGCACAGGGGCTGGAGTCTTCTGAGCCTGGCTGGTGTGGGTCATTAGCGGGCAGACCTTAGGGGATGTGCATCATGCATTCAGAGTCAGGCCATGTCAGGCTAAGTCAGAGAAGTTGGAATTGGATGAACGCAGAGAGGGATACCATCTGTGAGCCAAGGTACAGGCCAAGGAGTCCACAGGCAAAACCCATGATTGCTTTGGAAGGGCTGAAGAAGCAGGTGCCCTGACAGGCAGCTACCCAGGCTGAGGCCACCCGTCTCCTGTTTACTCCTGTGTCTGGGGCCAGATTGGCTGCACTGAAAATGTTCGCTCACTGACTATGTTCCTGGACGATGCTGGGGAACATAGTGAAGCATCTTCTCCATCTGGAGCCTTAGAAACTGGTCAGAGGTTTTCTCTCTGTCAGTGGAGCTGCCATTCTTACTGCAGTAATTTTCTCACACACAACACTATTATAATTTGAAAATTCTCATGCTCAGTATCTGAGGGCAGATCAAAACCATTGAAAACAAGTACCCTTGATGACCTTCTCCTTTCCTCAGAAGGACTCCATCTCTTCATAACCTTTCGTCTCTGTTGGATCAGAGAAAAAACCAGGTTTCTTTCTCACCAAAGCTAAAGTGTTCTGGAGAAAAAATGTCCAGGAGATGTTCACTGGGAAAACATTGGTACCATTTGCTAAATGCTTATTACTTGTGAGGTCCCATGCCATGCGTGCCAGTCACATTATCTTACATACAGTTTTCACCAAAAGTTGCATAGTTGGAGTATCAGTTAAGGTTTTGTTGCAGGTAACATAAGCCACCCTCACTATTCTAAGTAAGAAGAGATTTAAAAGAAGGAATTCAGTGCTTAGGAAACCATGGAGAGTGTTAGAGAAGCAGGCTCTAAGCTAGTCCTTCAGCAATGAGTCCCAGAAAACCACACAGACCTGACCATCCAACCAGATGCCTCCGGTTGGCAGAATATAAATTACAATAGAAATCCTTGGTGAAAGGGAGCCAGGAACATGCAGTTTTTGGCTTTCTGGCCTCAATAATACAGAGAGGCAGCACCAGGATGGCTCTGACCCATTCACTGATGAGGAAATGGAACTGGCTCCGACCAGAAGAACCAGTCATGTGACTGGAAACAGAAGAGCCAGCCTGAGCCCAGATGTAAACTCACATGCTCAAGCCCACCACTCTTCTGCCTGCCCCAAGAGGCATCTGTGGTCAAGGAGTGGAAAGGCCAGTTTATTAGCACGATCAGGGCTTTCTTTATCAACAAACCTCTTTCTTTGACTGTGCCACTTTCCCCCTCTTCCCTCAAACTGCTCCAATGTGGGAGGAATCTTCTAGGATCTCACAACTTATGAAAACGAATGTCCCGGCTTCCAGTCTGCTGTGCATGGACAGGTCCATACTTTGACTTGTTATTCTGAACTGTCGCTAAAGGCGGCAGTCATACTGCTTCAGTTTTTCGTGGGAAAGTAGTTACTCACATGAGTATAAATTAAGTTTGACTTGAGATGGAATAAAACAGAAGTACTGGTTCCTGCTGTAAATGGGCCTCAGAAAGTTCTACCATTTATCAAAATGCTTCAGGCCATTCAGTCATCCATTATGTCTTGACATCCTCATTTGTTGGCCATTTATTTGCTGAGTGTCCATTATGTGCCAGGAAGACAGTGGTATGTAGACATGTGTTGTTCCTGCCCCCATGGTACTAATAGTCTACACATGAGGACAGACATTAAATCACTGTGTAAAGATGTTTGGCACAAGAGAGGATTGGTTCTATGGGAGTAACAGCTGGAGGGTGAGCACATGCCTCCCGGGAGGAGTTTCATCTAAGCTGAAACATGAAGGATGTGTAGAGGTTAGCAAGGCAAAGGAAGAAGTGATGGGTGTTCTCCTCAGAAAGGGGCTTCATAGCCAAAGTCCTGGAAAGGAGAGGGAACAGGTGCATTTGTGCTAGTGAATGAGGAGCAGAGTGATTGGAATGTGGGATCGGAAGGACTGTGGACCAAAGTGAGCTGTAAGTATGGGCGCGGGAGTTCATTTGCAAACTTGTAGGTTGGTAGGTTGAGTTAGTAGAATGAAACCCACCATTCTATTCAGTGTGGTCATTTGAAGTTGCTGCTAAGCCAGAAGGAAACACATGCTAAAACAGTAACGATCTATAAGTTAAAAGGTTCCTGTCAGTAAAGAGAAGATGCTACTGGACCAAATATGCAATTAAGAGATCTTTTTTTTTAAATGTATATTTATCCTTCTGTAATGCAGAGGTAAGAGATGAAAAATTTTGACAAATATGTACTCTTTGTAAGTCTGTTTCTGACGTTTAAGGGCTATTTAGAGCAATGACAGAAAATTATCATTTTTTAAATCTGCTTTTTTAAAATTTATTTTTTATTTATTTTCAGCATAACAGTATTCATTATTTTTGCACCACACCCAGTACGCCATGCAATCCATGCCTTCTATAATACCCACCACCTGGTTCCCCCAACCTCCTACCCCTCCCGCCACTTCAAACCCCTCAGATTGTTTTTCAGAGTCCATAGTCTCTCATGGCTCACCTCCCCTTCCAATTTCCCCCAACTCCCTTTTCCTCTCTAACTCCCCTTGTCCTCCATGCTATTTGTTATGCTCCACAAATAAGTGAAACCATATGATAATTGACTCTCTCTGCCTGACTTATTTCACTCAGCATAATCCCTTCCAATCCCATCCATGTTGCTACAAAAGTTGGGTATTCATCCTTTCTGATGGAGGCATAATACTCCATAGTGTATATGGACCACATCTTCCTTATCCATTCGTCCATTGAAGGACATCTTGGTTCTTTCCACAGTTTGGCAACAGGGGACACCTGAGTGGCTCACTCGTTTAAGTGTCTGCCTTTGGCTCAGGTCATTATCCCAGGATCCCGGGATCTAGCCCCACATCAGGCTCCCTGCTCAGTTGGGAGCCTGCTTCTCCCTCTCCCTCTACCTGCTGCTCTTCCACTTGTACTCTCTATCTCTGTGTCAAATAAATAAAGTGTTTAAAAAAAATACTTTTTCAGTATGCCAAAAATCAGGAATTGTTCAATTATAGAGAATAGATATTTCAATTGTAAATAGTTAAATTTTGTCTTTCATGTTTGCCCCAAGATTTCCTATATTGTTCATGAAAGGTGGATTATTTCATAATAATTTATTACAATGTTTCCCTTTTCCCGAAGTTTTGAGTTTTAGGATATTCTGGCAGTGGGGCAAGTGCTGGTAACTGGGGATATGATGGAGGTGGTCCCAGCTGGAGGCGGTGGGACAGCTGGAAGGAGACTGCACACAGGGGGTGAGGAATATTAGGAGAGTGTGCTGGCTTCACACGAGACAGTAGCAGACTGCCGCTGGCATCTGCAGAGCCTGTAGTATCATTGGGCCATGTCGGGGCATGGAGAGGGGCTTGACCTATTACTGGTGTAACCTTGAGGTTACTTCTGTGATTACCTGGCTCCTATCAGTATGGATGTGACACCAGAGCAGGTTAGATGACTTCAAAGTGCACAATAGCTTCACTTTCACACGTGTAAGAATGAAATGAGTGACAGTTGAGTGGTGGCAGATCCAACACACAACGAACCGGCTGTAGGCGAAGTCTGCCTCTGCCGTCCAGGGATTGCGTCAACTTCTGCTGCTCTCTTTTCCATCCCAGTTCACTCCTCCTCTCAGAAAATGTCCAGTGAGGCCCTACTGGTGCCAGGCTCTCTAGTAGGTATTGGACCAAAAGCAGTTTCTTAAATCATTCAACTCAACACTTATTTATTGACTATCAGTTATGTGCCAGGCAATGGTCCGATCACTGGTAAACAAGACAGATAAGGATTCTGCATTCACAGAGTTTTTGCATTCAATGGATATTTGAGATGTAGAAATGTAGAAAAGTGCTAAACAGAGAATTTAAAATCAGGTAAATAATTATAACATGGTGGCTACTTTAGTTTGATTTGTGGGAAAGTCTTCCTGGAGGAGGTGACATATGTGCTGAGATCTGAATGGTAAGAAGAGTACTCCTCTGAAAACCAGGGAGAAGAGAATTCCATACAGGAGAACAGCTGATAGAAAGGCTCTATATCAGGAGTGAGTTTTGCATGTTGGAGGAAAATACAAGTTCCTGTCATTGAAGCTTAATGAGGGAGAGAGAGAAAGAGTGCACTACAAGAAAGCCTGGAGAAATGGAGAAAGATATTTGAGGCCTCCTAAGTGAGAGTAAGATGCTTCATTTTTCTAAATGCATTGGAAAGCCGCTAGAATTTTTTTTTTTTCAAAATTATATGATCTATATTTATCTATCTCCGTAGAAATATGGTGCTTGTTACTGCATACATGATATGTTGTTGTAGGTATCATTCTGAACCTTTTTCACTTAACAGCATGCCTTGAAAATCTAAGCCACTGGGGATTTTGAAGCAGGGAAATGACATTATATGATTTAGATTTTTAAAAATATGATTCTGGCAGCTGGGGATAAATGAATGATATGTGTCTTTGTTTCAGCTGTTATAACAAAACACAATAAACTGGATGTTTAAAACAAACAAACAAACAAACAAACATTTCTTTCTCACATTTCTGGAGACTGGGAAGTCTGCAATCAAGGTGCCTTCAAATTTGGTGTCTGGTGAGAACCTGCTTCCCGGTTTATGGATGGCTCTTCTCGCTGTGTCCTCATATGGGGGACCAGACAAGGGAGTCTCTGAGGTCCCCTTTATGAGGATACTAATCGTACACATGAGGTTCCTGTCTCATGACCTAATTGTCTCCCAAAGACCCCCATCTCCAAATGCCATCACATCAGGAATTAGGTTTCAGTGTGTGAATTTGGGGGACATAATCATTCAGGTCATTGCTGTATGATGATAAGATTGTATGGGGTATGGAGAATGGAGAGTGAGTAAGTAGGGCCCAGCCTTCAAAGGGCTCAGTCTCTGCTCAGCACATTTGTTCTTAGGGTCAGTCTAGTGGCCTGTGTATTTGTCCTTGGTCTCTCACATTCAACTGTGGGATCCCTGGGGCCAAGCCAATGTCTTTTCTTGTTGATCTCTATGTCGCAAGTATCTAAACAGGTGCCTGACACTATAGTAGATGCTCAGTGAATGGTTGTTGGATGGGTGAATTAATAAGGCTAATAAACAGTTTTATCAACAATTCACCTTACCCTGAATAGCATGCTTTTCTTCCCATGAATGGGCAGTGTTTGTGGTGGACTGTCCATTCTGAGTGTCTTAGTGAGAGGCCTTTCTGTGATACAAGATGGAAACCAGTGGTTAGAGTTTTATGTTATCACTTTGGGACGAGGGACAATCTTCAGGCTGGTGAAAAGCCCAGAAACGAATTCATATAAAATAACTAAAAATACTAGGGGTGTTGATGCTGGAAAAAATTTAGGGAAATGTGGCAACTGCCTTCAAATACGTAAGGAACGATTATGTGGAAGAGCAGTGTACTTATTTTATATTGCTCGAGGGAAAAAGGCAGGAGCACAAGATACCCATCTCAAATAAAGGAAAACAATTTTCTACAGCTACCCAGTAATAGAATAGGTTCTCTTTTGAGGTAATGAGCACATTGTCTCCAGAGATATTCTAACAGAAATTAGATATTAATTTGTCAGGGATGCTGCAGAAGTGACCCCTGAATTTTGTGTAATGACAATAATAGCTGCCTTTTATTTAGCACTTTACCCTGCTCCAGATGCTCTGCCAAGAGTTTTACAGATGTTATCTCATTTAATTTTCATAACAACTCTATGTGGTAGGAATTATCTTTTTTTTTTTTTTTTTAGATGAAGAAACTTAGGCTTAAAGAAGTGAAGTGATTTTTACAAGAGCATACAATTAGTAAGTGGAAGAGGCAGGAATGCATCCAGGTCTCTCTGACTCTAAATTCTTTGTTCTTTATCATACTGAGCTCAGGCATACCCAGAGGATTTCTAAACCATGGCCTCTTTTTCAGTCCTCTTCAGAGTTACGCCACAGCATTTCATTCCTCTCCATCACCAAGGATAAATGGCGCTCAAAGGCAGGGACATTTCTTAGCTATTACTGGTGGGTGTTCAAGGCTAAATGTGGTGGGAAGAGCCCTTCTGTTACTTCTATGAAGCTGGAGGGACAGAATTCTGAGATAGCTCTTCCTGAGATTTCTCTGATTTCTCTATTTCTTCTATTTCTCTATGCCTTCCTCAAATTCTTTCTCATTCTTGTTTCTAAAAGACCAGTAGCTAGGTTTGATCCACCAGTCCTGCCTGACAGGGCCAGCGCTGGGTCAACTTCCTTTCGGGATCTCACAGGAGAGACAGCTTGTCAATGGCAGGATTCAGATACTCATGACCCCCCAGTCACAGTTCTCCTGACCTTATTCCAACACCTTCAACATATCCTGCATCCTCTGGGAGTTGAGTTTCTTCCATTCTAAGATGTTGATATTCTAATACTCTTGGAGTAAAAGACGACTTCTGTTGAAGATTCAGAATGGGGGTGACAGTGTTAGAGACTGATTGTGTTTCCCCCAAATTCATATGTTGAAGCCCTGCCCCCAATGTGGTGGTATTTGGAGATGGGGCCTTCAGAGGGTAATTAGGTTTAGATGAGGTTGTGAGGTTGGAGTCCCCATGGTAGGATTAGTGTCCTTATAAAAAGAAGAGATGAGACCTTTCTTGCTCTAGCTCTCTCTGCTTTGTAAGGAACAGAGAAAGAAGGCACTGCCTACATGCCAGGAAGTAGGCTTTCACGAGACTCCGAATCTGCCAGCACCTTGGTCTTGGACTTACCAGCCTCTAGAATTGTGAGTGATAAATATTTGTTGTTGAAGCCACCCAATCTATGACATTTTGTTAGAGCAGCCCACACTGAAGAAGACAGACAGGAAGTGGTTTCTGTTTTGTTTTATTTGCATTTGTGGAAGGGAATTGTTGAGTGAAAGGACTTTTGTTTAGTTTTGTTTGGTTTGGCCTCTGTGGAGGAGAATGTAATGTCGGTGATCTTCACAAAGCCGAGGAGACATCATGCTTGGATCTCTGATGAAGCAGCTATCTGAAACGCCTGTCTCATATTCATGCATCGACAACCTGGTGACGAAATCAGCATGATGCCCCTTCCTTTCCCACGCTGTCCAGAGCCCCACATGGCCAACGCTCTTTCCCCGGGAAGCTCTGGTGGAAACTCCAGCAGAGAACTGCTTCACCTATGAGTCCTGGAATGGATAATCCCTCTAGCCAGTGAAAAACCACATAACTAGTTTCCCTCAGTCTAAAGAGAACCCTGCCCACTGTACGCCAGCAAAAATACCACCTACTCGTGTACCTAAGGAAAAAAAAAATCTATGGTTTTTCCCAAAGAACTTTTAGAAAGTAGAGATGTATGGATTACTGTGCGAGATCAGGGAAAGGAGAACGTAATTTTTATTGAGTGGCTACTCAGGGTCAGGCATTTTACAGGGTCAGACATCGTAACCTCCCATAACAACCCTGTGAGGATGTGATGTTCTTTATTCAACAAAAGGGTAATGGGCACAAACTATGTGTTTGGTTCCACTGAGAACACAGTTGTAAGTAAAATCCACAAAGACCCTGCTCTCCAAAAGCTTACCTTCTTAAGGATATGATAATAATGCTAATATTTATTGAATAACCTAGAGTCAGATGTATTTTATGTGCTTTATGCTCACTATTTTATTTAATTATTTCAAAACCTCACAAGCATGGGAGTCTGATCTGTCCCCAGTTCGTCACTGAGGAGACTAATCACAGACAGGAGGATTAACTCGCCCCAGTCCATAGCTAGTCCGTGATAGAACTACTATTCTAACCTAACCCAAGGTGTCTGGCATCAAAGCTCATGCTCATGACCTTGTCCTTTTCTGCCTTTAGGATAGGAATATGCTCCAGATGAAGAGGGTGGGGCTCACATGGCCAGCGATTGGCCAGAGTGGGCCTTGAACTCAGGTCTGTCTGACTTTCAAGCCCATGCATCTTTTTTTTTTTTTTTGTAAAGATTTTTTTTTTTTTTTTTTGATGACAGACAGAGATTACAAGTAGGCAGAGAGGCAGGCAGAGAGAGAGAGAGGAGGAAGCAGGCTCCCTGCTGAGTAGAGAGCCCAATGCAGGGCTCAATCCCAGGAGCCTGGGATCATGACCTGAGCTGAAGGCAGAGGCTTTAATCCACTGAGCCAACCAGGCACCCCAAGCCCATGCATCTTTATCAGACTCCTGACCAACAGCCGTGAATCTACGCATCATGGCGATAATGTACCCTTCCTGCCTTCCCTCACCCCTCCTCCCTTCCAACAAGCATGTAATGAATAACTTCCGATTATCACGGACTGTGCGAAATTCTGCATTCCTAATGTAGATTAAAAGTCTCTTTAGAAACTTTGTTTTTGGTTATCAAGGGTTGAGTAAGGAGAAGACAAAAAGTTACTAGTCAGTGATTTAATCTGTATACATTCAGTAAGTTTGAAAAATTCTCTTGGACATTCAGAAAAGATGGTTCTGTTTTCTTCAGTAGCAGTTATTTTTAAATTGACACATGTTACTTTTCTCTTTCTTTTTTCTCTCTCTTGACTGAGAATGTGCACAAGTCAGCAGAATTTAGGTTGCTTTCCTTTTCTATTCTCAGAGAGGTCTTACCCTAGAGCACAGGGCCTGGCATCGCCGGCCCAAGATTCCCCACTTCGCGCGTGTTTCTTCAGCTGGTCCTGTCACTGCTGAGCACACAGCCACGGAGCGCCCGGCCCCAACCTGGTGTCAGCCGTGTTTTCCCTCTTATCATATTTCCCATGCTCAAGTGCACGAGGAAATGGAGAGCCTTTCAGCCGGCATGGTGGGTACCCCATGAAAACAAGGACCTAGGAGATGAAGAAGTAAGGAGGCAGCTAGTCTGAGAAGCCGTAGGCCTCACAGATAAGGAGACAGCTCAGGACTGACAATCCTGTGGAGAAAAGCCATGAGACATCCTGTCCTGTCAGAACGGGCACCCTTACATACACCACACTCCTTCTCCTAGTGCTTCTGGGAAGATCTGGAATAGGATGGGGATTTTCTTCATGGACTTGCATTAACCTGTTTGAGAAACCTACAACAGTGGTCTGCCAGCTGTTCCCTATGACTGCCCAGCTCTGTGAGATTTAGCGCCTTGCTCAGGAGGCCAGCCGATCTGGAAAGCCCTTCTGTTCTCTGTCACTGAGGTACATCTTGACTTTCTGAGGTCCTGACCCCTCTCTCTGGAAAACCACAAGCCACTTGGAGTTGCTGTCTGTCCTAGCCACTGGTTAGAGGTCCCAGCCTCTGCTCACAAATTCCACAGTTTTGTTTTATAACCACAAGTACTTTCCTTGACTCTGAGCCCTCAGGTCTCCCTCCAGCAAAGAATCTGTTTTACAGATATGTGGGTATCTTCAGTCCGGTTGAGTGCCTTTGTACAGTCTCGTTAGGCTACTGGTTCCTCAATCCCTATTTAGGTTCCCAAAGACCAGTTAGTCTTTCTTTCTGAATCATTCTTCAGGTCAGATCTCTGTCTGAACCATCTCCCCCTCCCTGTTCTGGGCTGGGCAAAAGCCTGTTCACAGCTGCAATAAAGCTGGGCAAAGTCAGGTCACATCCTAGGGCTGGTCAGGCCTTGGTGACGGTTTGAATGTGGAACTTAAGGGGAAGGAGGAGTCAGAGGTGGCTCCTAGACTTGGATCCCAGATGGCCTGGGAATGATGTTTCCATGCATAAACACAAAGGGCAGATCGCAGACACATGTAAGAGGAAGAGGAGCTGGTTTATGAAATGAATACCTGTTATGTGTCACATTTGGGACTTGATGAATTTGAAATGTGGGCCAATAGGACTGCAGGCCTGAGGTTCAGGGGAGATAAGAAATACAGATTTGGGGTTCATCACCCAAACATGCTGGTGGATGCTATTGGATTTGGGCATCATAGAGAGGAATTGCTGAGAGAAGAGAGTCAAGTACAGCTTAGAGTAGCAGCCCAGTGGGGGAATAAGAGAAGACTGGAGAGGCTGGAAATGAGCCAGGGTAGCACCAGGTCACTGAAGACAGGAGAGGAGAACTTCAGAACATCCAGATCGACTGTAAACATGGACATTTTGTGGTGCCTTCTGCCTTAGCAGAAGAACAAAGAAGATATTTTAAATATACACATGAAAGAATGATAGCAAGAGAGAAGCTCTGGAACTCTTGTGACCTTAGATGGCTCTACGTGAACCCAGTGCAGGTCACAAATCAAGTGAGCTTGATGGATTACCACGCAGTGACACTAGGTCACATACACATTAACGGGACACGATATGGTGACAGACCATGTGTGGGGAACATGACAGTTAGGACGGCCTTATTCAGAGGAGCCACAGCTCACAGGCAGGACAAGGAAGATGGTCACCCAGCAGGATCATGTATTGCAGACATCTCTCTGACAGCATCACAGAACATGTTGATCAAGCCTTCAGTTCACAAAGCAGAGCAGACCTGAAATTTCTCATTTAAGGGAGCCAGTGATATATTATTATTTCTAAGTGCAGCTTGAATTGACATTCCTGTCATTTGCAATTGAATGATACCTATCTGATACATCTTTTTACTTGGTCTTTCTGGTTTTAATTCTCTGGCCTACTGCAAGGTTCCGAGTGTTTTCTTTCTAAACTATACATGTAACCATATCAGCACTTTGCTTATACCCCTCTGAGGGCTACTCGGCAACTGCTGGAGAATGTCCAGACGTCCTTGGGTATTATACAAAATCTGTTATCTGGTTCCAGATGACTGGTCTCTTACCACTTCTTTCCACCTCTCTCAGATTACATTTAAATGACTGAACGCTTTCATTTTGAAGCATTCTAGTTGGTTCTTCTCCAGACTCATCTGTTTTATCATGCTGTTATGATCTTGCATCTTTAGCACTTTGTTTCAGCCTCCAGTTTGTAATTTTGCAGAGTGACTTGACGGCGGCAGGAAAGGTTTCCTCTGGGAGTCCCATATCTGCTAGGCTGTAGACACTTCCTTCAGGATGGTTGTGTGTCAGCCTCTTCCAGCATCTTGAGGAATCTATCAGCCTAGGACCAGATTTTTGGTTAACCTCTTTGCTTAGGGTCCTGCACAGTGGGGACAATTAGAAGTTTGGACCACATCTATTCATGAAGCACAAAGTTGGGGTTTCTTCTCTTGAGAATGATTCTTTTCTGCCAAGGTACTGTCTTGGATGGGCAGAATATTTCCTTTTCACTTCCCTAGGCTTGTGGGGTAGGGATGGTATTAGTTTGTCCTGAACAGTTAGGCAGTCCTTTGAGGCTCTATTTTTATGCAGGGATTTCTGTTCAATCCTTCCCCTACCCCCATAGGTGGGTGGGCCCAGACCATGTTTCCTGTTCCCTCTTAGGCATTAATACCTTGAATCTCAGGGACTAGAGCCAATATACCTGTCTGATACCCTGAGGACTATAGCAACATTGGAGCTCTCTAATTCTCCAGATCTGAGTTCCCTCTTTATTTCTAACATATGAAATTCCCTTGATTTCTTTTTCTTCTCCTTCCTCTTCCTCCTTCTTCATAGCATGCTTGTTTCTTTGATTTTTTTTTTCTGGATTTTGTATATTTAACTAATATTGTGATTTATTTACATTTCTCATGTAAGTACTTTCTTACCATATCCTACCTCTTTTAGCCAGGCAAAAGAGGCTCACTGTTTTCCCTAATATGCTACTTGCACTGTTCATTCATTCACCGCACAAATATTTTTTGGGTGTGTACTTTGTGCCAGGCACTGTTTTAGCTACTTGGGATATAACATTGAAAAAAAATTAGAAAAAGATTGCTGAGCTCTTGACGCTTACCTTTAGACAGGAAGAAATGGGAATGTGATGAATTAGAGCTGCATGGATGAATATGAATGAATATTAAAAACAACTGTACAGGGGCGCCTGGGTGGCTCAGTGGGTTAAGCCTCTGCCTTTGGCTCATGATCTCAGGGTCCTGGGGTCAAGCCCTGCATCGGGCGCTCTGCTCAGCGGGGAGTCTGCTTCCCCCTCTCTCTCTGCCTGCCTCTCTGCCTACTTGTGATATCTCTCTGTGACAAATAAATAAAATCTTAAAAAAATACCAACTGTATAAAAAGTAAGCTTCAAAATAACATGTACGGTACAATATCCATTTTATAATATTAAATATGCATAATATTTCTGAGTACGTCATAGCCAGTAAACTCAAAGTATGCAAAGGAAGGGGACTGATCATTTTCAGGTGGTTACCTCTGGAAGAAAGGGAGGGAAAAGAGTGGACCCAGCAAGGACTATGCAGGAAGCATCATCTGCTTAGGTTTTGTTCTGTTTTAAGATTTTATTTGTAAGTAATCTCTACACCCAACATGGGGCTTGAACTTAACCAACTCGAGTTCAAGAATCTCAAGCTCTACCAACTGAGACAGCCAGGTGCCCCTCTAATCTTTCAAATATATTTTTTAAATTATATATGTGAAGTAAAAGTAACAAAATGTTCAGATTTAACAAAACTGGGTTGTGGTTACACATATGGTTATTATAATATGTTCTGCATTTTCTGTATGACTGAAATAGTTCATAATAAAACCAGAATACAGGCAACAACCTCTTTGACGTTGGCCATAACAACTTCTTAGGAGACATGTCTCTGGAAGCCAGGGAAACAAAAGCAAAAATGGACTCCCAGGACTTCATCAGGTTAAAAACTTCTGCACAACAAAGGAAACAATCAACAAAACTAAAAGAGAACCGACAGGGTGGGAGAAGACATTTGTAATTGACATAGCAGATAAAGGGTTCCTATTCAAAATCTATAAAGAACTTTTCAAACTCAACACCCCCCAAAATAAATAATCCAGTTAAGAAATGGGTAGATGGGGGCGCCTGGGTGGCTCAGTGGGTTAAAGCCTCTGCCTTCAGCTCAGGTCATGATCCCAGAGTTCTGGAATCGAGCCCCACATCGGGCTCTCTGCTCAGCAGGGAGCCTGCTTCCTGCTCTCTCTCTCTCTCTCTCTCTCTCTGTTTGCCTTTCTGCCTACTTGTGATTCTGTCAAATAAATAAATAAATAAAATCTTTAAAAAAAAAAAAGAGATGGGTAGAAGGCATGAACAGTCATTTCTCCAAAGAAAACATAAAAATGGCCAACAGACACATGGAAAAATGCTTAGCATCACTCATCATCAGGGAAATCCAAATCAAAACCACAGTGAGATACCACCTCACACCAGTCAGAATGGCTAAAATTAACAAGTCAGGAAATGACAAATGTTGGTGAGCATGGGGAGAAAGGAGAGCCCTCCTACACTGCTGGTGTAGCCACTCTGGAAAATAGCATGGAGGTTCCTTGAAAAGTTAAAAATAGAGCTACCCTATGACCCAGCAATTGCACTACTGGGTATTTACCCTAAAGATACAGATGTAGCGAAAAGAAAGGACACTTGCACCCCAATGTTTATAGCAGCAGTGTCCACAATAGCCAAACTGTGGAAGGAGCCAAGATGACCATTGACAGATGAATGGATAAAGATGTGGTTCATATATACTATGGAATATTACTCAGCCACCAAATAGAATGAAATTTACTATTTACATTCACATGGATAGAACTAGAGGGTATTATGCTAATTGAAATAAGTCAGTCAGAGAAAGACAAATACCATATGATTTCATTCATATGTGGCATTTAAGAAACAAAACAGATGAACATAGGGGAAAGGAAGGAAAAATAAAATAAGATAAAAACAGAGAGGGAGGCAAACCAGTCAAGATACTCTTAACTGCAGAGAACAAATTGAGGGTTGCTGGAGGGAAGATGGGGAATGGGTTAAATGGGTGATAGGAATGAAGGAGGGCACTTCAGATGCGATGTGCTGAGCACTGGGTGTTATACGTAAGTGATGGATCACTAAATTCTATTCCTGAAACTAATAATACACTATATTTTTTTGTTTTTGTTTTTTACCATTATGTTCAGTTAGTCAGCATATAGTACATCATTAGTTTTTGATGTAGTGTTCGACGATTCATTAGTTACTTATTTAACTAACTGGAATTTAAAGAAAATCTTGAAAGAAAAATAAAATGAGAATGCTAAGTGACTTTTAAAATGAGACCTAAAACGTTGATAATCAAAATTATAAATAAATAAGTAAGTAAATAAATAAATAAATGGTGTTTTGGAAGATGGTAATTTATATGGAAAAAGAAGAGGACAAGTACAGGAGGTGAGGGGTACCAGGAGGGCTGCAGGTGGGGAAGAGGCTGAGCTTCTGGACTAGGGTGGCCAGTGTAGTGTTCACTGAGGAGGAAATTTGGGGTAATTGTGAGAAGATTTTGGTGGACAGATGACTCCTGCCTATCTTAGAATAATTTGCTCTGCTGAAGCCAAGGCGGTAGCCCTGCGGGAAGCTGTGAGAGTGTTTTAGAGCAGTCAAACCAGCAGGACCCAGTGACAGAGGAGCAGGGAAAGTCTGGAGGGCATGGCTGGTGAGCAGTGTGTGTTGCTACATTACAGTGAGACAGGTGATGGGGGAAGACACGTTCTAGAGGAAAGATAATGAGGTCTTCAGTTGTCTAGAGGAAGCAGAGTTTCTCCTGGAACTTAGGTCAAAAGGAAATTATTCTTGGTGTTCTTAACATAGGGAACAAGAAGCTATATGTGGGACATTTTCAATCATATTTTTCCAATCCATGCATATGGTTTATTTTTATGGATTATCCCTTGTGTAACTTGAGAACATAATAGAAACTAGTATCTGTGAAAGTAATTCTGTACGGATCCAAGACCATGTCATGCAAATAATTAGCTTTCAGCTACCTCTCTTGATCTAGGGTTATGTTTTTGAGTATTTAGGCTTGAGGCCAGGATCATAAACCAAGTTCAGTTATGCCAGTTAATGTCGCTTTGATTTCCCCCATTCCACCCAGTCCTCCTCCGTCACTCTACTCCCTACCTATGTCTCTCTCAGAAGTCTCATGGGCTAAGTATGATCCATCTTCATACAGCAACTTTTAAGTATCTAAAGACAGTTACCATAATTTCCCAAGTCTCTTCTCCTGTGTGTAAAAGGAATTAGTTCGAACTAATCTCCATTATGAGCCATGGCGTGTTTTTCAGAGACAACCAAATCACCCCCGTGCTACCTTCTTGCAAAGATATTTTGTGTGTCATGGTCTGTTTTAAATCCCAGATGTGTGGGGCACCTGGGTGGCTCAGCTGGTTAAGCGTCTGCCTTTGGCTCAGGTCATGATCCTGGGGTCCTGGGATCGAGTCCCACAATGTGCTCTCTGTCAAATGAATAAATGAAATTCATAAATAAGTAAAATCTTAAAAAAAAATCCCAGATGTGATCAGACAGCACAAAATATGGTGATCCTATTGCTATCAATGCAGCCCAAGGCTATATTAATATTTCGATTAACGCCAGTGTGCAGTTTTCACATGGACAGCTACAATGCCCGAGTGCATATTCCAAAGTTCACTATTATCCAGGTCACATTTGCATCTCGTTTGCCAAAAGTATGAAAGAATTTATCAAATGTTTTACTTAAGTCAAGAAATAGTACATTTACATTGTTCCCTCAATCTACTGGAATCATTTTCATAAAGCAGATAGAACAGTTTTGGATGTCTCACTCTTAATAATCCATGCTGACTTCATATAACAATCCTTGCTTTTCTAAAGGCTCACATACCACATATTTTAAAATCCATTCTACGATTAGATTCAGATTGATGTCATATTTAATGATCTATAGTTTCTGGAATTTATTTATCCTCCCTTTTTGAGTTCAAAAATAAATTTTTTCCAGGTTTCACGAGTGCAACATGATGGCTGGTGTAGAAGGAAGGGCCGTGTCCTGGCAGCCAAGGGGCTCTGGGTTTAGACCAGCTCTGCTCCTAGCTAGCTGTGTGACCTTGAGCATATTGCTTGACTCACTTCTGAAAATTAAAGGTGTGGACTGTAGCCACTCACCCTGCCTCTTGCTTGGTGTCTTTAACATATTTACCTCTTTTTAAAAAAGATTTTATTTATTTATTTGAGAGAGAAAGAGAGCACGAGTGGGGTAGCAAGGGGCAGAGGGAGAAGCAGACTCCCCGGCAAGCAGGGAGCCTGATGCGGGGCTTAATCCCAGGACCATGGGACCATGACCTGAGCCAAAGGTAGACGCTTAAATGACTGAGCCATGCAAGCACTCCCATATTTACCCTTTTGATAAGAAATTACCTATATTCTTCTGATTTCAGTATATAGTCTTAGAGTGATTTGCCTCCCCTTGTTAATAATGGCTGTGCCACACTGAAGAAGAGTTCAATATTCAGGTTGATTTATTTCCTTTTTTTCCTTTTTTTAAAAAAAATATCTTTATTTTATATTGAAATATAATTTATATACCATAAAATTCATCCACGGAAAGGGTACCATCTTATTGTTCTTGGCTTATTTACAGAATTGTACATCACCCCAGTCTGAGTTTAGAACATTTCAACCCTTGTTCTTAAGTGGACTCGAGTGAGAACTCAGCCAAGCATCTGTTCATGTTGGGGTGACAGACTAAGATCAAGAAGTCAGACCCTTTTTCAATTGTTATCCCCTTTCCTGGATTGTGTTTCCTTGTTCAGAAGTATAGCTGGTGCTTAGAACAGCATTGGTTTGCGTAGTATGGAGGAAAACTTTGGGAAATGCTTGTGCACCTTTTCATGGGTCCACTAAATGTTTATTCACTGCACTTTCCCAGGGTTTAGAAATTACATGACTATTTCAATAGCCTAAAGAAATGGACTCTTAGAACCACAGGTACCTTCCCCCTTTGCTTATTCATCAAAACACACTGAAGTCTCTCAATTCATTAAAAAATATTCCTTGAAGCTGCCATGCACCACATTCTGGACATTCAGGGCTCTAGAGATTCAGGGGTGAATCAGATAGCTGTTGTTGGAGGAGACTTGGGAAACATTGATTCAATCTACACAACTTTGGATAGAGATAAGATTATATATAGTCACCATAACAGTTACAGGAGTGACAAAAACATCTGTTGAAAAGGAAGTTTGTAGGAGGCAAAGGGCCAATTGCTTGATACTCAAAAATAGGAATATGAAAGACTGGCCTCCTAATGGAGAAATCTCCTAGGTCAAGAAGGCGGATCTCAAGGGCTCTAGTCCCTCTTGCAGACAAAGAAATGCAAGTGCAGAAGCTGTCTGTACACTGAATACAGCTATCTACTGGGGAACACGTATGAGCTATTCTGTCACTCTGGGTCCATGGAACAAAAAGCTTGCCAGCTATAGTCTCTCCCTGCTCTGGGAGAACTCTGAGTGCAGTGTGTAAGTCAAGTTCTAACGGGACACAAATAGATGACATACGCATGGGTCATTTGAGGACTCTTGACCCACTGTTTTTTAAGGCAGGGAGGGGAAACCACCAGAGATAGCAGATAGTGAAGGGACCTGGGGCTAGTCACAGATGGGTGCCATTATTACTCCCAGGATGAAAAATAGCCTTGAGGGTAGAGGACCCTTTCAGGAGATGTGCCCTTTGCTCTCCCCAGGAGGGAGGGATTAGATAGCTTCCTTGCCCTTCCCACTGTTCTCTGCTGACTGAACTCAGCTGGAAGCAGGAAGGCAAGGGTGCTCTTTGGGGTGATCCTTGCAGGTCAGTCTTTCAGAACACAGAGCAGGGTGGAGAGGGTGGAGAGTGGATTTAGAGGGGGACAAAGGGAAGACATCCAGTGCATTGGGGAAATAGGGCCTCTCCCTACACAAACTCCTCTTCTTTCCCTGCCCCCCCAATTCCTAATCTAGGTACTTGGTATATTATAAAAGGAAAAGCAAGGGCAGCAGAGGTCTGGAGCCCAGTATTCAAGGATTCAAAATCTCTGAGCTCCTTATGATATATAAGACACCGAACTTCTCTGAATCTGTGTCCTTTGTGGGCTGGTTGAGAGTGTGGGCTATCTGAGAGCAGATCTTACCTCTGCTACTTATCCTGTAATTCTCTCTCTCTCTCTCTCTTTTTCTTCATGTGTCATTCAATTCCATTTAAGAACAAAGTGCTTGAAGAGTACTCAGTGTTAGTAGTTTCTGTCTGCTGATGGGAACTATCTTACCTATTTCTTAGTGCTGTTGGGAGACTTAAGATGATGTGTACTGAAGGATCTCCAAGGTATACAACATCATATAACAACACCAAGGCCACAGTCCTCCACTTTTCCTTTTTCTATCCTCTCTCGTGCCTTCTTTCTTTCCTATCCATTGAGCAAATGATTATGAAGCCAGACACTGTCCTGGGCACTGAGGAGCCAGTGGAGAACAAGTCAGTAAGGTCCTTGCAATCCCCAAACACACATCCAAGGGGGCATGTGGGTGATAAGTGAAGAACGAAATCAGTGAGCAAGGCAATGTCTGGTGGGATCAAGGGCCTTCAAGAAAGCAGAGCAGGCACCTAGGTTAGGGAGTAAGATTGGGCCTTTGGGTACAGGGCCTACTTAGTGTGGTCAGGAAGGTCTGCCTGTAGGGGTAAATTGAGCTGTGAATGAATAGAAAATTCTGGCATGGGAAGATTGTGGGGTCAGGTGGTAGAAGGATCTAGGCTGAGGAAACGGAAATACAAAGTCCCTAACATAGGAGAAAGCTTGATGTTTTCAAGGGTGTAGGAAGAAGGCCAGAGTGCACTGCGGGACGAGGCTGGAGAGGTGGGCAGGAGTTGCAGCTGCAAGCAGCAAAGTAAAGTCATGTCATGATCCGAATCTGTTTCTTCATCTTAGACACTGTCAAGGTAGGTGTGAGGCTTAAGGTGGCTCAGAGAAGACATGGAGCATTGCTCTGAGAAGAGAACCACCTGGAGGGCTGAAACAATAGGGGAACTGCTTTCCGAGAAGGGGGCACTGAAGCATTGCCTTGAACTATGGAAGATGACCAACACAGAAAGCTGGAGGCAGGAAGTTCTTAGCCAGGGGTGGGGAGCACTTGGACACACAGAGGGGAATGCACAGAAAGCTTTTGCAGTACAGGAAGAGAAATAATCTGGGCTGATTATTTCAGCGCTGAGGGCAAGTGCTTGGATTTGGTTCTCAGATCCACGGTGCATGTTTGAGGGGCTGAGTGTGAGAGCCACACCCTTGCCCTGTCTTCCATCGCACCAGTGACCCACAGGTTCGGCCGAGATCTTAGACTATGGGACAGAGCCTGTTTACGTGCCCACCGGGCCTTGTGACTTCTCTCACACCCTCAGCTGATTCCCAGACACCAGTCACCATCCAGAAAAGGACAAATCATCATACTTTCAAAGCAAATGAGGTTATTAACTGGGGTCAGATGGTGGAAAGGGCTCTGGAATATGAAACTAGTTCTGCCCCTTTATTTATTTTTTTCATCTTTCGCAAACCACTTAATTTCTCTAAGTCACAGTTGCCTCATTTGTAAAATGGAGGCATTGCTTCCTCCCCGGTACGGCTGGAAGCATTCAGTGACATGATGTATAAGAAGCTGTATTTCCACTCTCTCTGCCTCCAGCCCCCTGTGGCCAACAACCCTCTGCAAGTAGATTCCGAAGCTTCTTGGATATCCTGTGCTTGTCACTCAGAGAAGCAATGCCAGAGAAGGTATCTGAAGAGCAGGCTTCCTCTGGGTTAAACCTGGCCAGCCCAATAAGCCCTCAGCCCGGTTTCCTTCCTGCCAGGTCAGATATCCAAAAGCAACGTGCTTGTTCTCCAAGACAACAGCAGATGCTTCTCGCAACAGAAGGGAGAGGGTCAGGCATTTTAAAATAGAAAGCAAGGTCAAAAAGCTCCATTTGGCTGGTAAATACTGACCTCTTGCAAACATTTTTAGAACCCCAAGTATAGTGCTGGCTCATTTCTATCAACCCTGTTTCAGAGTCTACAGATCTGATTTGTTTCCCTGCCTGAGTAGCTAGGCCTCGTGCCCCCAAGAGCTTATGAACGGGTTGGACATGTGATCTCCATGCAGGAAAATGGTCTATGCATTTAGATGGAATATTTTGTAGTCTAGTAGTCTCTATTTGAATATTTGAGTGGATTCTTGCTGCACAAAATGTTTCGTTCCAACTCCAGCTCAGTGGGTTGCTAAGGTGAAAGCGCTTGTGATTAATTCTGTTCATAAACACACTGGAAAGAAGAAGAAGAAGAAGAAAAAAAGGCCCTGGTGTCTATTAGCATTTTAAACACTGTGACTTGGATTCGGTTTAATTATTTCCTCCCCATGGCTTTAAAATTGAAGGGCTTCAAAATCAGGAGTTACTGCTCATAAAGTTAATGACTTTCCCCTGGTAAAAGAGAAAGAGCTTGGAAATTAAAGGGCCCCAATGTGGTGGCTGTGTGAGGACAGAGAGAGAGCAAAGGGCACTGGATGGGGCCTCAGGAGTCCCAGGTTCTCCCAGCCCGCTCGGCTTCTCCTGGGTGTTTCCAAGTCATCATTACCAAAAACAGGGCCAACAGTCTCTAAAGCCTTCTCCAGGCCTGAAAGGATATGTTCTACCACTGTGGCAGTGATAATGTGGAGATCGTTGCTCTTGCCCAGCACCATAAATCCTGCAGAGCTCTGGAGTGCCAGAAAGAGCAGTTGCCTTGGTGTATTCACCACTTACTGACCATGATCTTGGGGAATAGAGGGCACCTCCTCCCTGAACGGCAGGAATCATTATACATTCTTAACCCCACCTCTG
The DNA here is from genome assembly GCF_009829155.1 of Mustela erminea. Taxonomy (NCBI): domain Eukaryota; kingdom Metazoa; phylum Chordata; class Mammalia; order Carnivora; family Mustelidae; genus Mustela; species Mustela erminea. The sequence continues at coordinate 7,759,136 of NC_045622.1, forward strand.
TCCGTCTCTCAGAACTGTTGTAAGGCCTGAAAATCACAGTCAGCTGATGAATGCAAAAACAGCTAAGCTAGAAGTGCTCCAAAGAGTTTGGGATGGTGAGATGTCTGGATAGGAGTGTGAGGTTAGGGCTAGGAGTGAAGGTGGTGAGGGTAACTGGTAAGTTGGAGAGGATGTGAAACAGACTGGAAAATGCTGCTCTCCCTCCCCTGCAGGTGGCAAGGGCTCGGGGGGAGCCAGCCTCGGGAGACAGACTGTTGTTCCCCGTGTTGTCTAGTGTGAGCCCAGAGCAGAGCAGACTCGGCCTCACATCTCTGCACACAGGAAGGTGGCGCATGTGTGGGCCTAGGGGAGGCGGCGTGGACAAATTGTCCTAGCTTGCCTGACAGCCTTATAGAGCAGAAGATTCCGAGGAGCTTCCACATGGAGATGGAAGTTGTGCATGTGGTCGACACCTGCAGTCTGTCCTCAAGGGCCAGTCAGACTTTGTTAGACTTCTCCCTCCACTCCATAACCTTCCCCTCTGCCCCCAGGTGTATATAGGTGACAGGAGTTTAATGACAATGGAAGGCATCCTGGCGGGAGACTTCTCAACAGATCAAAGAAGAATGTGAAGGGTGTTTAAAAAGGAAAGGGTCTCACTTTTTCAACCATTCCACACCTTTTCTTTTCATTTGCTTTGAAAGTATGATGATTTGTCCTTTTCTGGATGGTGACTGCTGCCTCCTGGAAATCAGCTGAGAGTATGAGAGAAGTCACAGGACCCAGTGGGCCTACAACTGGGCCCTGTCCCAAGGCCTGAGAGCTCTTTGCTCTGTATATTGATTTTTCGTGTTGTAATGTGGGGATGCTGTGTTTCCTTTGGATGAACTATAAGACTAGACATATTCCTGTAAGCAGGAGTAGGAGGCTCTGACGTGGGGGTGCTCAGCCTTATTTTCTTGGGTCCAGGTCACTGGGATTCTAGAGTAGCTTGAGAGCTTCACCCAGGGCAGTGCTAAGACCAACTGTCCTTCCTCACAGGGGAATTACCTTTCTCTGTTCCCTCTGGATATAGAGATATTTGTTGTGGGATTGAAGGGTTCCTTCCCCTTTTTGATCCGTCTTTCTACCCCACTAATGACACTTTCCTGAGTCAAGGTCTCATCTGTCATCCGGGAGGACACCGGGTGGCAAGAATAAAAAGTCAGGTGTTGACCATTTTCTTTCCTTTGTCCATAATCATCATCATTGACACAGACACTGTTGGTTACCTGCTCAGCCTGAATTCCCTACTCTTCTGGGATGGCAGAGCCTGGATTTTGTTCTGCTGTCTCTCCTCTGTATAGCCATACACCCGGAGCAGGTGGTCCTATCTCCCTCTCAAAGACAATTCCTGATTAGTTACGGAATTCTATTCTTCTTGTCAGTGATTGGTTTATTCACAGGTTGTGACCCAATCCTGGCCAATAAGATATGGGGTACTTTCCCAGGAATACTCCTGGGAAAGATTTTCTGTGTTCTTCTGTCAGACTTTGCCACATCTGCAGGTGCTCTCTGGCACTGCAGCAGCCATCTTGTGACGAGCAAGAGAACTGCCCCAAGGGCAAAGCTGATGTGTTAAGGATGACAGAGTGGAAGGCTAGAGAGAACTTGGGAATTAGGGTTGTATTCAAACCCCTGAAATATCCAACCATGAAGCCACACTACCTTGGAATATCTGATTTCTAAAGTTAGGCACGTGAGGGTACTCTTACTTGTAGCCAAAAGAATTGGACTTATAGGGAAATTGGCCCCAAGAGAGGTTGCACACAGCAAGGAAGTGGGGGACTGTGGGATCAGTTAGCTACCTGGCCAAAGGCACTGTACCAAGTATATGAGGTAGTGGGACTTGAGTAAATCATGGCATTGAGTTAATTATTAGCTGCAGTCACCTGAAATGGAGTGCCCTGTGAAGATAAGGTTTGGGGGTGTGGGGACAAAGTGGCAGCTCCCATATAGTTTTATAGAAAGCTTGAAAAAATCATATTCTGTAACAGGATGATTGCTTCTATTTGAGCTGGACAACTTAACAGGGAAAATGTCAAGTTCAAATTTCTAATTCAGATATAAGCTGAAAATCAGGAAATACCGAAGTCTAATTATGTAAGTTTGAAAGACTAAAACAAAACACCACAGTTTGCTCCTGCAAACTGCTGAATTACAAAGTTGTTAATATTGCTACTTTACTAAGTGTCCTATGTGAAAGTGAGGATATGCCTCGGAAAAGAGGTTTCACTTATTTGTGGAGCATAACAAATAGCATGGAGGACATGGGGAGTTAGAGAGGGGAAGGGAGTTGGGGGAAATTGGAAGGGGAGGTGAACCATGAGAGTCTATGGACTCTGAAAAACAATCTGAGGGGTTTGAAGTGGCGGGGGGGTGGGAGGTCGGGGTACCAGGTGGTGGGTATTATAGAGGGCATGGATTGCATGGAGCACTGGGTGTGGTGAAAAAGTAATGAATACTGTTATGCCTAAAGTAAATAAAATATAAATTAAAAAAAAAAAAAGAGGTGAGCCCCCAGGAGAAACAGATACCAATGGGAAGAGCTGGATGATGTATTAGTCTGGGTAGTCTCTCTCTCTCTCTCTCTCTCTCTCTCTCTTTCTCTCTCTCTTTACTCTCTAAGTAAAGAGAGAGAGACAGAGACAGAAAAAGAAAGAGATTGATCTATTGTCAGGAACTGTCTCACGTGATTTGGAGGCTGAGAAGTCCTAAGCTCTGTAGTCAGCAAGTTGGAGGCCCAAGAGAGCCAATGGTTTATGTTCTAGTCTGACTGAGAAAGGAGACAATCAATTTCCTACTTCAAAGACAGGTTGAGAGAGCGAACTCTCCCTTACTTTCTTAAAAAAAACGGCTTTTTGTTCTAATGGGAACTTCAGTGGGTCTGAAGAGGCTCACCCACATTAGGGAGAGCAATCTGCTTGACTCAGTGTACTGACTCAAATGCTAATGCTGTCCAGAAACACTCTCACAGGCACACTGTGGACTCACGTCTGGCTGGACTCACGCCTGGACTCATATCTGGGCATCCTATGGCCCAGTCAAGGTGACATACAACGTTAGCCATCATAGGTGGCTTAGGGTCCTCTAAGCTCTCCCTTTCCCCGAACCTTCCTTGCTATGCAAAGCAGCTCTTTCCCCCACCCGATGAAGCTGTTTTCCTTACTAAAAGCTTTGCAGTAACTGACTAAGGAGACAGCTCTCCTTTTTCTCAACTACACCTGTGTCCCCAACCCCTGCCAGCATCTTTATCTAGAGCCATATCCCAGAGTATATCAGGGAACCAATTATACAATTAAACCCAAGAGGAGATTATTTTCACACCAAATGGTATTATAAGAATTTTCTAATTATCTCAGCAAAATTCTAGTAAAGGTTAACAGGAAAGAATTCTGAACATACAAGACCAAGGAAAGAGGAACACAATTATAAATGCAACTGAATTTGTTAATATGTGAGAACCAACCAGAGATTCTGAATAAAGTGTGTTGGTTCAGTATATTCTACCAATTTGCTTAGATGCCTAAGACCTAGAAATAATAGTGGGCATTGCTAAATGAAAATAAGCTGCCAGAACTTTCTTGTTAAAATGAAGAGGAAGGAATTCAGAGGCCTAGGGAGTTGATAGTTTTAGGATGGATTTGTCCAGTAAGTTTCACAAAACCACACCCTAACTGTACGTCCCCTGATAAGGCCCAAAAGACACTCTCTTCACCAAAGCTTTGGGAATACTTTGGTTAGGGGAATACTTGCATCTTTTAAAAGCTATATAGTGAATGATCTCTGTGGGGCCAGGATGCTACCTTCTATTTTCCCCATGATGTTGGATGTGAAATCATATACTGAAACTTAACTTGGAATATATAGCAATCAGTTTAGAGAACTTACAGATGAATATAGTCACTGGGGGAAAAGAGGTACGTAGATTATTAGAATTATATGAAATAATGTAGCAATACCAGGGGCCTGGTTGGTGTTGGAAAATATGAATGTTCGTGGCCTTAGTCCACTTGGTCTTGTGTGCATGCCTGCAGGTAATGCACTCCTAGGAGCGGCCAGCAAGCCAGTTATAGGAGCAGAGAATGAGAGTGCTTAGATTTGTCTGTGGCTGGTACTTTTACAGATATGTACCAGAAAATGACAAGAGGGTGAAGGAGTTAATGGCATGGAAAGGGTCAAGCGTTAGGCCTTGGGGACTAGGCTCTAGGAAAGGAGGATGGAGGAGAGAGCTGTCAGAAGGAAGAAGGATTCAAGGATTATAGATCTCCATGAGGCTGAAAATGGAAGATTAGGTGTGATAAGAGGATGGCAGAGATTGACTAGCCACTTATCAAACCTGTTTGTTTTTGCTTCCTTCCCACAGATAGATTATTTCTCCCTGTCTTTCTTGTGAACACATGTCTGAGTTCTGGCCGGTGGACTCTCCTGCACCTGTTCTAGGTCTGGTCAACAGAACCTTCCATGTGCAACCCACCCTGCACTTCCCTTTCTTCATCAGCCTCGAAAGCCATGAGTTGCAGATGTTGGAGGCACCAGCTGGAAGGAGCCTGCGTCCTTGAGTTGCTGCTTGGATGAGAACTGCCTACAAATCAGGGGCATCAGCCTGGGACTTTAATCGGGTAAGAAATAAATTTATATTGTGATAAGAGGCCGAGATTGTATGTGTAATCTACTGCAGCAGCCAGCAATCTCTAACTAATACAGCTGTTTAAAAAAAAAAAAAAACAGGAGGGAAGTTTTGATTCTCCATTAGGATATTTTAGAAATGATACAGTTCCTGTTGATAACCAGCTGAGGAGTAGTGGTGTGTCTGATGTAGAGAGCAGGTGGATGCCAATGGAAGGAAGAAGTTACAAGTGTAGAAAATTAGAGTGTTGGATGTCAGCTTAGATATAAATGTTGTCCAAGAGGATGATGGGATCAATGGAGAAGACTAGACTATGAATTAGAATAATCTGATATCAGTAGTACTGATTGGGTGCTGCGCATTTTGCCTTTAATCCTTAGAACCACCAGATGTGGTAGGCATTGCCATTAGCCTCTTTCATAAACAGGGCACCTAAGCCTTAGAGGGATTGAACTGGAATTCAGTCTTCAAATCTGCATACTTAAGTACTATATTAAAGATTCCCTGAACAATATGGATTTAAACAGAAAAAAAAAATCCTTCAATGTCATAGATCAAAGGATTTCAAAATTTTAGAGCAAAAATCTCAGTCAAATATTAATGTCAAGATTCCTAAACAAGGTACATAGCTTAGACCCCCAGAGCCGTAGTACTCTCTGAGAGTTGCCTTTATGCTATCATCAAGTCTTTTTGGTATTTTACTAAAGACTCTTCATTAATTTCTTTGGATGACCACATCATCTCGTCCTCTGAGTTCCTCTACAGGGTCAGAGAGATGACATGACTTATACCAAGCCTAGGTTGACCTAGTCAGGTCTTCTGATCCCAGCCCTGTACTTTCTATCTATGGGAGTTAGATCAGAGGTTAACATTTTTTTAGAGCTCTTACAAAGGCTTTTTCTTAAAATAAAAATGTGTTTGGAAACCAGCATATACAATGGATAGAAACAATTATGTATTAGCCTCTATACTTGTTTGCATGCCAGTAGTATTTCCTAATAGAAAAACTGCTCTGCTTGGATGAACAAGGGTAGGCAGGCTATCCCGTTCTATCTACCCTCTTCCTACACTAGCCCTAGAGACACCTCCCTGCTTCAAAACCTCTCTCAGCGGAGCACAGTTGACAGTGAGTGTAGCTTTGAGTTCTCGAGTGACCAGTGTGAAGAGGAAGCATGACTATTTACAAGAGTAGCAGAACTGACATGGTAAAACCAATCCATTGATTAAGAGAAACACAATAGAAGATTATTCCAAATATTCTGATTATAGTCCTTCAGAAATATATATATATATATGTACACACACACATATATATATATATCCTGAAAACTTTCTATAAATAAGTAAATACATGTATATATAATGTATGTATAGAATATTTATTTGTTTTTAGCCCAGAAACTATAGTCTAAAGTATATATCCCAAAGAAACTATTCCATATACATTATAAGACTATCAAGAGCATCGTTGTTCTCTATAACTCCTAAAAGGAGATTACGTACATACCTAGCAAATGTAGAATGGATAAGTACACTGCGGTACTTTGAGACATGGGAATAATACAGAACTCTGAAAATGAAGAAACTACAGGAACATGAATGAATCTTACATGATATTGATATATATATACAATATATTAGAGAGTATGTGTGTTTAGAAGCTGTATTTCTGAGGAAATACACACAGGTTTAAGATTATAAAGGAAAGCAAGAAAGTGATTATAGTAAGAGTTAAGATGATAGTTGCCTTCCAGGGGCAGGGAGAGTATTAAGAAGGGAGGAAGAGAGAGGTGCTTGACCTGGATGGGGCTTCACAAGATTGTTCATCTGCCAAACTCTGCTATTTTATGCATTTTTCAGAAATTATGCTCTTCAATTAAAATTTTTTGAACCTCATACACACACTTGCACACAGACATACACATATTCTTAAGGAGAGAAATCTTTGGTGGGTTTCCCTACAAAAGACACTGTGCACTGTGATGAATATCAAATATCATCAATATCACCTTCATATTCAACATAGCATGTTTTTTTTTTTTTCAGGACTACTTTTTACACTGGTTCTTCAGGAATCACACCAAAGCATACTCTGGTGGCTTGTCTGGTTTAAACTAAGATTAAATTCACAGAACCTAGAGGAAGCGATTGCCAGATTAATTCTCTTTAGGAATAACCTGAGCCTTTCAAAGGTTTTCTGACCATGTTTTCAAGATGGGCTCTCCTGATAGGTTGCTGGGATGGGCCTGCTCTCAGTGCTAAGCATGAGAGAGAATTAGCCCCCTCCTCTGAGAATTGAAACATCATTAAAAAAAAAAAAAAATCTGCCTGAATGGAAGGCTGTTTCCGGTTTTGATTTAAGAGAGCTAGAAAGTCCCTGCCACCAGGCCCAGGATTTCATCTGGAAAGTAATTTTGAGTCTGCTTCAATTTATAGAAAAATGAAAAGTTGAGACTCCAGTTCTTTGCCATAAAGCATGGCTGTGATTATTTGAGCCTACACAAGCACCCAAACAAGGCCCAGATTTGATAAATTTAACTTCTTGGAATACTTTTCAAGACAAAATAGGTATGAAATGTCCTTTGAGATACAGCAATGCAGCTAATTGCTCTGGGGTTACTGGCTCTGTTAGGCATCTTCCTAAAATAACTTTAGTTTTAGGACAGTGGATTCAAAGCCTCTCTTAATGGTGATAATTAAAATTTGGGGTCAGGTGTTTATTAAAACCACTGTTCATAATAGTTCATAATGATAAAGTCCTGTCCGTGGCATCTAAGAGAATTCCTAACTTTGTGTTTCTTGGTGAAGATATATGTGCATCTAGCTCATTCAAAAAAGATCAAGTTCTTAATGGGCACATTAAAAAGAAGGGGGAACCAGAGCTTATTTTACTTTTATATCAATAAGAATTATCTGATCAATCAAATCAATTCCACTTCCATCTATAAGTCTCAAAGTCGTAGACTGGTGTAACTTTATTATGCATATCCATAACTGGGAGTATTAACAGCCAGTAGCATGTGATGAGTACATGCTGCTTAGTCCATAACTGAGTCTTCCCTACAGAGTCGAAGGCTATTGGAGCATCTCTCCACACGGAGCACTCACAGCATGGTATCTCAGGCTTTGGCAGTGATGGCCCTATGTGAAGTCATCTCCCCAAAGAGCATGGCCCCAGGCATTCTGCAGTTCTAAAACATCTGCTTCACCTAAAACCACCAGGAACTTTTCTTTGAATCTTCAGTTTTTCTACTTCAGAATGCTCTTTTCTCATCTGTCAACTCCACTGTTTCAAATGGAGCCAATTCTGCCTGTTCCAAATGTTGGGAAGGTCAGGAAGGCAAGACTGGGCAAAACCCTCTGCTTCCATATTCACCCACATATTTCCCTGCATCCCTATTGAACTGTGGTTCCCAGGCCCCATTTCCCTGAGGGTTTGAGTTCTGGGGCTTTGCTCTAGTTCCTGGCATCTATCTCATGCCCCCCTTCTTATCATTTCTGGTCTAGACTCACTTCCCTGGCTTACCAACCCATAGCCTCCCATTCAGCAAATCTTAGCACTTTCTCTTGGTCTTGACCCTTGCTCTATGCTTCTGTAGCCGATCTGGGCCCACCCACATCAGCTGGACCATGCTCACCCACCCATTGAGGGAGAGTGATCAATGAACCATACATCTACAGTAGCATTTATCACTGTGTTTTAATATTTACATTGTGTTGTAGCTTTAATAGACCATGAGCTTCCAAGGGCAGGCATTATTATATTATCTCTGATTCTTCTACCACAATTCATGGCACAGAGGACAAAGCTCATTTTGTGAACAGTCCTGGCCACTTTGGGAAAAGGGCATGATGTTATTTATATTATTATTTATATTACTTATACTTTTATTATTTATACTTATATATATATATAAGTATATATATATATATACTTATATACTTATATTTAGTTCACTTATCAGTTGGCAGAGAAGGTCATTGGGGTTGTTATTTTATTCAGTTATTAATATTATGTGCTTATTATGTGCAAAGCAGGAAGTATAATACCGGAAAATACTTTCTTTTTGTTTCATAAAAATAAAAAATCATTTTCTATTGACTGTAATCCCAACTGGGCCAAAGAAGAAAAAAGAATGAAAGAAAGTCCAGTATATGTGTGTGTAGGAGGAGGGGTGGCCTGTGGGCTAGGAGTGTGCTCTCCCTGTCTAGCATTCCTCCTTGAGGTCCCTCCCCTTCTCCAGCTCCTGTCCCTAGTCCCCCAACCCCTAGTCTTCTACGATCAGCCTCCAACCATCTTTTCCTCAAGCCAGTGGAGACTCTCAACCTTTAGATGGTAGACTAGAGAAGATCACCTTTAAGGATTCTCCTAACCAGGAGATTTTCTAATTCTGTGAGGAAGTAATTTTTTGTCTGATTTTCTAGAGTAGCCTAAAACTACTACTGCCCTCCTTTCCAACAAACATTGGTAATAAAGGCTTTCAGTGCTTGGGTAACAATTCCCTTAGAGGTACTGTGTTATCAGGGTGCCTAGGTAGCTCAAGATAATTAAGTATCCAACTCTTGATTTCAGCTCAGGTCACGATTTCAGGGTTGTGAGATCCAGGCCCATATCAGACACTGCACTGGGCCTGGAGCCTTGCTTGAGATTCTCTCTCTTCCTCTCCTTCTATCGCTTCTCCACTGCTCTCTCTCTCTCTTTTTTTTTTTTTTTAAGATTTTATTTATTTATTTGACACAGAGAGATTCCAAGTAGGCAGAGAGAAAGGGGAAAGCAGACTCCCCATTGAGCAAATAGTCCAATGTGGGGCTCGATCCCAGGACCCTGAGATCATGACCCAAGCTGAAGGCAGAGGCTTAACCCACTGAGCCGCCCAGGTGCTCCCCTCTCTATCTTAAAAAAAAAGAAAAGAAAGAAAAGTGTCTCATTCTCAAAAGCGCTTATGCCCCAAAGAGCAGCCACACATGAAGCCAAGCTCCTCTTGGGATAGTGCCTTTGAAACAACTGTGCTAAAAGGCCTAGAATACCTGTACAGTGATTTGACTCTTTAATCATTGTGAGTTACTTACTAGCCATTAGCTTTCCATCTAGATGAAGAGTCTCTTGGGATAAGGGCACAGTGAGTGGGAATTTCAAATTCTCCATCTTGTTTTTTTTTTCTGTTTTCTGTCCTCAGCAGTCAGTGCAATATTTGGTGCTGGGTGGGCACCACGCAGCCCTTTGTTGGCTAAGTGTATGTGTTTTAACTTTAGGGATATGACCCCTAATTAGTCAGCTAAGGACTAGCTCCTGTTCACATGACTTAATGAATCAGTGGTGGTTATATGAGCAGGGATTGTTGTAGGAAATGCCAGTCAATAATATAATTAGCACACATGGAAAGCAGCCCAAGCAGAAGACTGGCCTGATGAGAAATGTTAACTTCTGAAGCCAAACTAAGGATGTGGGTTAATAAGGAATTTTTGAGCTGCTTTCATAGGCAAGATGAAATTTGCACAAGAACTCCTTTCTCTTCCTACTCCTGCACATGAAGATTGACTTCTGTGTCTCCCACCTGACTTCCATTCCCTCCCATTACCGCAGAGGAACCATTCCTTCTCCTTGTCCAAATCTGGCCCCTTCATCCATGTCTGGGTTTTCATTTCCCCAGCTTCTCAGGAAATGCATGCTATTGTCTCTTGTGTATTGGAGCTGTTCTTTTATTTTTCAAACATGTTCAGTTCTCATTTGCAAAAACAAGACACAGCTTTCTCTATCCCATGATCTCCTCAACCTCCTTCCACTTTGCTGCCAGATTTCTAAAAGCTGTCCCTTGGTATTCTCACCTCCACCTCTGTCCTCAGCATCATCTGGCTTCTGACTCTTATCATACCAACAGACAACTCCTGCAAAGGTCGACATTGACCTCCCTGTGACTGGTCCCAAAGGATGCTTTCAGTCCTTACCCATTTCACTCAGATTCATTCAGCACTGCTGACTGACAACTGCTTCCTTTTCCTCTTAACTTTTGTGACTCAACAGTCTCCTAATTTTCCCACGGATCTCCTGGCCATTCCTTCTTTGTCTCCTTCGCAGCTTCTTTCTCCTCCACCAGGCTATTAAATATCAGAATTCTCAACTCTTCTTTCTAGTGACTTCTCATTTGCTGCTCTGTTTTCTCTCCAGGCTGGTGGTGCTCAAACGTGTCTGCACCCAGGGAATCGCATGGGTAGCCTTAAAAAAATAAGTGATTCTGGGATCTACCAGAGATCATTATTTCATTAGTTTTGTGGACAGCCTGGCCATTGAGATTTTTAAAAGCCTCCCAGAAGATTCTAAAGTGCAGCCCAAGAATCCCATCTCTTGGTTATGTCATCCTCACCCAGGGCTTTTATGACAACCTTGATTCAGATGACTCAACAATTTCCATTTCTATCCCAGAAATCCCCTTGAGTTCCTGACCTGTACAATCCACTGTTTATTTGACATTTTCACTTTGGTGCTTCAAAGGAGCCTTTCCACCTCCCCAGGCTCACTGCACATCACACTGTCCCTTGTCACTTGTTCTCCTTCCATGCCCTGACCTTTCCATGCCCCAGATTCTCTGCGCTGCCTCCTCATCCTCTTCTTCATCTAGCTCACTCTCACTGTTTCTGCAGTTCTTAGTCCTCAGACCATTGCCACTTCCTCCAAGAAACCTTTCCTAGTTCCCCAGTGATCTCTCACAGCACCATGTACCATCCTTTCAAAGCACCAGTCACAGCTATTATTCTAACTTTGTTTGCATGACTCTTTATTCAGCCTGTCTTCATTACTGGGCTAAAGCTGCACATTTTTGGTTTACCGTTTTACCATGTTTTGTGAAATCTAAAATGCGAACTGTAAGATGCATTATTATTTTATATATTTTGTATAATAAAGTATTATATATTATCTTTAAATAATGTGTTATATGTTATACTTAATATTTTGTATAATAACAAAAAAGCACTGACAAGTTTAAGATAGCCATCTATTTTAAGAGAAATACAGATTTTAGATTTTACAAAATAAAAAAGAAATGTTATCAGTGAAATACCGTATTACTGGAGCATCACCCAATGATTAGTCCTAATAGGTATTTACAATATTTCTTTAAAAATTAAATGGAGAATTTGTGGGGGTGGAGCTTCTAGTATGTTTGAAAGTTTTATGGAATTAGGGGAAAAATACTTCAAAGTTGAGAAACCTGATTTTTGGAAGCAAAGAAGACTCAAAGGTAAAGGTAGCTCATAATCTAAGATGGCACTTGTTTAACGGACTTTATTTTGGAGAGCAGTTCTATATTCATTGCAAAATTGAGCAGAAAGTGAAAAAAGTTCCCATGTCCCTCTGCCCACCCCCCACCACCACATGCATAACCTCCCCATTACCAGCATCCTCCACTGGAGTGGAACATTTGTTACAACCTGTGAGCCCACACCAACCCAGCATCATCACCCATGGTCCACAGTTTACACTCTGGTTCACTCCTGATGTTAGGTATTCTTAGGTTTTGTCAAATGTACAATGATACGTGTCTGCCATTATAGTATCATGCAGAATAGTTTCACTGCCTCAAAATTTCTCTGTGTTTTATTTCTTCTTCTTCCTGAATCCCTGAAAACCATTGGCCTAATTACTGTCTCCATGATTTTGCCTTTTCCAGAATGTTATGTAGTTGGAACCATACCATATTAGCCTTGTCACATTAGCCTCTTTCACTTAGTCATATGCATTTAAGATTCTTTCATGTATTTTCATGGCCTGATAGCTCCCCCCCTTTTTTTTTTTAGCTCTCAGTTCTGTTCCATCCTGTGGAGGAACATAGTTAATCCTTTCACCTATATTGAAAGTCTAACTGTAGTACTATAGTTAATCCTTTCACCTCCGAAGGATATATTGGTTTGGCAATTATGAAGAAGCTACTATTAACATTGGCATGCAGGCTTTTGCACAACTCCTTTGGGTAAAAAAATACCAAGCAGCATGGTTGCAGGATCACATAGTAAGAGTATGTTTAGTTTTGTAAGAAACTGTCAGACTATCTTTCAAAGTGGCAGCACCATTCCTACTAGCAAAGAATGAGAGGTCCTGTTGCTTCACATCTTCAGCAGAATTTTGTGGTGTTTCTGTTTTGGATTGGCCATTCTAATAGGTGTATAGTGGTGGCTCCTGTTGTTTTAATTTGCAGTTCAGTAAGAACGTATGATGAGGAATATCTTTTCATATGCTTATTTGTCATTTGTATATCTTCTTTGGTGAGGTGTTTGTTCAGATCTTTTGCTCAGTCTTTAACTGGGTTGTTCATGTTTTCAGTTTTGATTTTTGCTTGAGTTCTTTGTATATTTTGAATAACACTTCTTTATCAGGTATGAATTTTGTGAATATTTTTTCCTAGTCTGTGTCTTGTCTTCTCCACATTTTTGGCCTCCTTGTGCAAGTTCTTCAGAGGCAATTTCTGGAGGCCAAAGGAGAGAAGCATCAACCTTGCTTTTTGTTCAGTATCTCCAAAAGAAGAAGGATTGCCCCTGTGAGATGTCTACTTGTGTCCACGTGTTCTTTTTCCACTTGCAAGATGCAGATCAACTGTCAATTTTGTATTCTGATTTAAATAAGGAGACATCTTTTATGTCTGGGTCAAGAAGGGCAACCCCTCAAAAGAAGTAATTTAATACAAATGAGAGTGGCCCAGGAACTCAGTCGAGTCCCACACCTTCCTGAAAGGCCTTGCCTATTCATTCCAGAAACTGCACATTTCCAAGTGCACAGGCCAGGACTGACTGATGTCCTAAAACAGCCCATCTCTGAGCTACGATTCCTCCGGGGTTCTCCTGCTCAGTTTCTCTGTAATAGCAGCCTTCATGGTTAACATTATTATCATTTATTTTCTTTTAATTTCAACCTATAACTCAGCAAAAATTGTAAAGAGAGGAGACTTGAGGCTCCCTCTCTTTTAAAACAAATGATACCTTGTTCCCAGCAAGGTGCAAGTCGAATGGGAGACATTTTTCAAAAGAAAAAAAGCAATTCCATCCCCTCGGGGAAAAAAGATCTGTGAGTTAATATCTTTCCTCTGGAGTGAATGAAACAGGATAGACAATGAGGAAATTAGGTACTTCTGGGTGAAGTCTTCTGTGTGATTTCATTAGTCATGTTGAAATGAATTACCAGGATTTGGGGCATCCACCTATTCAAATATAAATATGAAAGCAAAATACTAGGTAAATTGTGTTTGGGGTTTATCTTTTTTTTTTTTTTTTTGTCCTTTAATGTCCCTTGCTAACACCTTCTTCACTGAGGATAACAAATGGGAGTTTCTTCTAGGAGTTCTGGTAAATGGACCACTTGGTGAATGAATCACATGGATAAAAAGGCCCATGTTACCTCTTTATACAATAAATAATGCATATTATGTACTTTACAAGGGAATGAATGAATACCTTCTAAATAATTGATTTCTGTTTCTTCCTTTTTCCCTTTAGTCTATCTCTCCTTCCTTCTTTCTTCCTTCCCTTCCTCCCTCTCTCCCTTCTCTCTTTCTTTCCTTTTTTTTCTTTTCTTCTCTAGAAAATTAGGACTTCCTGTGCATATTTGATGGGTTTCCTTTCAAATATAAAAGAAACATGAATATGATAACATAATTTTTAAAAAAGAAAGATTTAAAGATAAACAAAGGCAGCTTAGTGAAAGAAAAGAGAGAGAGAAGTCTGATTTTCAGGTAGCCTTTGCAGGCATTTGAGACATGCGGAAAAGGCAAAAATCAAATGTGGAGACTTGAGTTAGCTGGTGGGAGGACAGCCTGATTTAAGCAAGCTCCCAAGGTGCTCTGTTTTCTATCACTTGTGAGAAATTCTGCTCGTATTTCCTTCTTTCTTCTGTCCGCTTTGAGAGAAAGAAGGTTCCCAATCAGTGGGTTTTTTCCCCTTCTACTAACACTCAGTTTTTTATCACATAATTTCTTTGATGGGAATAGGGAATATGTCATGGAAATTAAAGTTCCTTTTTTGCCTCATCTATTGTCTTGGGATTGCAGCACACTTTGTATTTGCAAAGCTGTTCATCAGAGCCCTGTGATGCGGATGGATGATTTCCACCTGCATCAGCCCTGAAGAGCTAGGTCGTGCTCTGGAAATTAATAACCCCGATTCTCACTATCTTAAAATAGCACGGATTATTGCTTATGGTCCATACCCACCTCAGACTAGTAAGGTGAACTTCTTATCATAGATACCCAGGGCAGGCCGACAGAAACTCCAGCTTATCATGTACTTTCATGACAGCAGAGGCAGGGAAAGACCTGAGGGCAGGGCCGTGGTGTCCACTCACCTTCAATTGGTCAAAGCGAGTCATAGGGACAAATCTGATATGATTAAGGTGGGGAATTATAAATACTTCACAAAATATTTGTCAACAACCACACCATCCTCCATGAGACCTTACAGGCAAGAAACCTAAAACTCAAAGAGACTAGGACCCTGGCACTGGGTCACCTGGGTGATGAGAAAGAGAGACATGTCTTCTGAGTTCCATGTTGGGTATCACTGGCCCTTAGTACTTGACCTGTATTTGCAGACCTCCCCACTGCCTTCTGGAAGATACAGGAGACATTACTGACTTCTTGAGTATCACTTACATCTTGTGGTTTATCAAACCCTATCATTTCAATGTTAAAATCTTGTATGTTTTTAAACTCCATGTCACATAAGGGTCATGCAGTTATCTGGCTTCATGGTGACGAGACCAGTGGCTCCAGAGTTATGTAACTGAGTAGACAGCCGTCTGGTCTAATTTCAGAGAGCTGAAAAGACTCCAGAAGTACTCGCCAACCACTGCTCCTCAATGCCGGAAACTCCCCTAATAACTCCTACTATTAATAGCTCTCATTAACTGAGGTGCTTATGTGTCAGGAATTGTGCTAAGTGTTTTACTTTTACAATCTCACTTAATCCTACAAAGTGAGGAACATCAATGTCCCAGTTAACAGACAAGGAATTCACGGCCCTTGAACTTTCCCCGAGTTGTGCCGTGAGTGAACGGTAAGCAATGTTCTTTCTGATTGCCAAATCTATGCTTTTGACCTCCCTGCTTCATTGCTTCCCTGACAGAGGATAATACTTTTTGTGCCACAATGACATAAAATTTCAATGCAGATACCTCTGGGAGGGGGATGATGCCTTGATACAGTACAAGTGAAGCTCCTTTGAGGATAATCCGGTTTTAAAAGGGGATGATTTAAACAAAATAGAGGAAGGCTAGAGGAGGCATGCCATGGGATGGGGGTAGGAAATGGGAAGTTCCCTGTATTAATTTCCTAACGGAGAACAAAGTACTACAAACTGGGGGGGCTTAAACAATAGATGTTTTTTGTTTCACAGTTCTGTTGACCAGAAGTCCAAGGTCAAGATGTCTATAGGATTGGTTCCTTCTGTAGGCTGTGACAAGGAATCTGTCCCATGCCTTGTCCCTAACTCCTGGTAGCCTCAGGCAGTCATTCTTTGGCTCATAGATGGTGTTCTCTCTGTGTCTCTTCATACTGCCTTCCCTTGATATGTGTAAATGTGTCCAGATTTTCCCATTTTATTACAACTCTAGTCATATTGGATTAGGGACCCAGCCTACTCTAGTATGATCTTACTGAACTAATCACATCCACAACTGCATTTCTAAATAAGGTCAGGTTCTGAGGTGGGAGGGAGGGGAGGTTGTTAGGAAGTCAACATCTGAAGGGAGAGCAGTTCAACCCAGAACAATCCCCAGTGAGAGACCCTCATACCTTTTTATTACTGGAATAGGTCACTGCTACTAGGGCTTCCCCACAGGCTGCCTGGGAAGGCAGGTAACCAACCCAGGCGAAATGAGGGGTTGCTGGTGCCTGGTGAGGTGGATTCTGACCAGGAGGAGGTGTAGAATTGGAGGCCTCTGACTCCATGGTCTTGGGAGCAGCACAAGTCATCAAAGAATCCCATGGTCCTGAAAGCCAGGCAAGTGTGTGCATCTGGAGAAGAAAACAAATGCGCACAACAAGCTTCCACAGAGTCCTCCCATCCTACCCCACTGAGCTCCATCTCCGTCTCTTTCTCTCCCTGCTTTGCTCCCCCAGGGTTCCTTCCTGTATGAGGCCACAGCTCATAAAATTTCCCTCAGGCTCTGTTTCCTATAGGAACCCAGGGTCAGTAGTCTGCACTGTAGGAGAAAAGGCACTTCTAATCTAGAACATTCTCCTGTTTTTTAATAGCCATTTAATATCTTTGTGAAAGCCCACCCCCACCTTTCCACCCCTAAAGCATGATCTCTCATTCCCAAAATAATCACTTTTACATTTTATTTTGGATAATTCACTGAGAGGAAATTGAAGATACAATATTTAGGCAACAAGTTTGTATTCATGGAAGTGCTTTTTTATGTTTCTCATTACTGGATATGTTTTCTGCTGAAAATCTTCTGTCATGCTCCCCAAAGGTGGCATTATCTTAAAGCTGCAGCAAATAGAGATAAAGAACTGAAAAAAAAAAAAATTTATGAGCAGGTTTGCACACCGCCATTTTCTTCTCAACCTTGGTCACTCAGATGCCTTCCAGAAATGTCAGAGACTTAGGGACAGATCACCCAAAGAGAAATGTACCTAATCCCTTTCATATCAAGAGATTTCTTAGAGAAATGGGATGTGTCAAAAAAAATCACAGGTATTTTCTCAGATGGGTTAACATAATAAAAGTGGATGCGTGTCTAACTTTCATGCCCCAGCGCTAGGGATGGGACTTAGCCATTCTCACTGAGGCAGGTTTATCATGATGGGGGGCAGGGCTGTGCAGGACTGGACCTGATTTCTGGAGACCTCAGTCAGGCTCTACCTTTCCTGTAATGGGATGTGACCATGGCCAACGGCTTCATCTCCAGGCCTCACGTTCTTCATCCTGCATGGGGGGGAGGAAGGACATGGATGGGCCTTCAAGGCACTTTCTGGTACTAGCACTCTGCATATTTTGGTTGACCTCAATTACAAACATAATCAAATTGCTGGTTCACCAAATGAGGAAAAACAATCATTCTTAGTTTATGTGTAACTGGATATTCTGCTCACAACTTTTCTGAGAACAGATTTATGAAGACCAGCAAGGAAATTCTTATTGTCTAACTTGGTTTAAGCAGCCAGTTTAGCCAGAGGGGGTCCTCTTCCTGGGGCTGAGGTGTCTCTCCATTAATAAAGACTGCAGAGCTGGCTGCTTAGACCAGTCACAAAGGGGAATCATAGCCAGACCTCCGAAGGGTTACGTGAGAAGGAGGCCATTTCCGCCAGGGATCTTTGCCAGGAGCCTGCTGGAGCTGAAAGGATGAAGCCCATTTGTTTCAGCATTGGGGAGTATCTGGGTGCTTGGTACCCAGGCCATCAAAGAGCATGGCCCTGGCTGTGGACAGGAAAGGCACCCACCCCTCCCCTCAGCACACCCAGAAGGCTTCCAAAGATGGAAAGGGGGGTAAGGTAGTTCTCTGAAACAGTGGACCTTAAAAAACAAAAACAAAAACCCTTGTAAATGTTTAGATTAAATTAAAATTAAACCCCTCTGGACACTTATCTAATTTTCTCTTCTCTGTTACCATCAGATGAGGCTTTGAATGGGGACCCAAATAGCTACAGATCAAATAAAGAAACTGCCTTTTCCTTGTGCATCTAAGTTGTGCTATCAATTTCTTAAGCTCTGAACTTGAGGAACACCACCATATATAAAAAAGGTAAACCGAGGGGACACTCTGCAAGAAGGAGTGATGGCTAGCCTGAGCCCTGTTTCTCTCAGACCTTCCAGTGTCCCAAGGTACCTCTGAAGGACAAAGTGTGAAACCATTAGTATTAGGGTGTGTAGCCCTCAGGCCCCTGGTGTCAGTCCTAGCTCTCCTACTTACTAGCCCTGTGGCCAAGGACATGTCCCCTAAGCTCTCTGGCAAGATGATTATGTGGCTTCCATAAGAGAAGGAATGTATTTAAAGCATCAGCAGGAGGCTCTACATACAGGGGTGCTACCTAAGCAAGGGGATGACAGAACCATGTTGGGAATGATGGGAAATTCCATGGTTGGTGCTTCCAAAAATTGTCTTTTGTTCACCTTGGGAACTCACTAGCTCGTAACTGATACAACCAAATAGTGAAACTGTGGGGAAATCAATTTCTCCCACTCAAAAGTCAACGTTTGGTCCTCCAAAAGGTTTCATTTCAAAAGAGAAATGAATCTCACTACGCTAAATTTATAATCAGCAAGTATTACTGTAGCCTTTCAAATGGCAAGGTTTGGAAATATTTTCCCTGCCACTTCATTTCATGCTTTATCACTTCACAGGAGTGAATGAGATGATAATCTCCTACACCACCACTGAAGTCTAATTTTCACCTTGGCAGAATTGTTCTTACACCTTCATTCAAAAAATTTCTCAAGAGTTACTCAGGCTACCAGTAAAAATACCTCAATGTTCAGGCACAGAAGAAATACTTAAGGAAGTTAAACAGTTGGATTTCTAAGTAATTTACTACTACTCAGTGGAGGGTGTCATGTTATGGTGGACAGAACCCAAGGGTGTAATAAATACATCTTGGCTTGGCTCATCCATTAACATGTGGCAACGGGAACAAGCTCCCTTCTTGTCATTCATAAAACGGATTGCAATATCAACTCCACAGGTATTTGCGTCATAGTTATGTGATACTCTTTAGTATCTAAGAAAGGAGGTTACAGATTGTAAAGCTCTGTTAATTTTTATTGTATGGGCCATAGTGATAGTCATTAATAGTGCATGATGCTTCAACACTGTTGCTAGTTGGGATCTAAAGTGAATTTCCTGGTAAACCCATCTATTCGAGACACTTTTCCACCCTACAGCTCAGTCATGATTACTTACGGCAGGGATCAGCCCAGCTGCACCTGTCTGGATCTACATACCTTAAGAGGAGTACAGAGGGGGACCCAGAATGCACAAGATGCAAGTAGTTGTAGTTTTGGGGGGAGAAAGGCTCTGTGCTGCCTGCCATCTTCAGTACTACTCTTTGCAAATGGCCCTTTGATGTGTTTTCTCATTCTGTAACTAGGCCTAAGATGCTTTCATTAAAATTAGTTTGTATATTGAAAGTTAAGAGGGACAGAATGCATTTTGGCCATCACTCTATTTGGCAGCATCATCGTCCCTAGCACAGAAGAGGTGTCAAAAACATACCTGCCAAATGAATAAAAGAAAGAAGGTCAAAAATTTCTTTACAGCATATCAAGTTGCCATTCATCACTACAACAGACCAGCTTCATGCTTCTTTCCTTAAATAGGCTGCTTCTTTCTTCTTGCATATTCATCCTCTCAATATCCCAAACACACACTTGGGCTTTTTCCCTCAACCCTTAGAGGAGCTATGACCTACCCCAGGTACAGCTCTGTCATAGGCCCTTACACCCTAGAGTGAAAAACCCTATGTTTAATTTTGTTACCAGGCCATATTTGCTTACTTAAAAATACCTGCTTTCTTTTTCATCATAGCACCTTGTGAAATATTGATTTTCACTGTTTTCACAGTAACAAAAGAGAAACCAAATCTTTCTTTGGATCCGCACCGCCACATTCCAGCAGACCAGCTCTTGGTCCAGGGGTAGGAGGCGAGGTGTGTTCACGCCGAGCCGCCGGCCTGGGCCCGCCATCTGCTCTCCAAGCTTAGGCTCCTTCGTGCACTTCCACTCCTCCCTTTACTCGGTGACATAAAGTGAAATCTGAGTGTGCAGTTCTCTCATGAGATTTGGCTTAAAAATAATAAAAACATGGCTGGTGCCACAATTAATAATTTGAGCATTTACTCAGAAAGTCATGGGGAGAGACTACAAGAGAAAGAACAACAGACAGAGAAACCAAGCTATCTCTTTTATGGACTTAGTGGAGAAAACATGCTTTTAGGATTGTGCGTTAAGTAGGGGTTTTTTTGTTGTTGTTGTTTTTGTAGACTTTGTCTTAAACTTAGCTTCGTCTCTCTCCCCAACTTTTTTTTTTTCAGTAAAGGGACAAATTTGGGAACTGGGTTGCTGGGATCCCCTGCCCCACTGGTCCTCCAGGGAAAGTCAGAGGCTGGAGACCAGGCTGACCTGCAGACCGTGGGGAAGCCTTACTGAGTGTATGATGCACACGGACTCATGGGAGGAGGCAGCTGGAGCTCTCTGGCTTAGCTCAAAGTCAAAAGCTCAGAAAGTGACCTCTCTTATCTGTTTCACAGCACATCTGTCCCCAGTCCCTCTCAGAACAGAAGGGGAGGGGGTATGAGTAGGTTAGCTGTGGGTAACAGTAGCTTTAACTGGGGAGATGGAAAGAACAAATCTGCAGGTGTGGCCCTATTAAGACTCAAGGGTCTGAACAGGTGAACCTACCTTTGCTTGTGGGTTTCTAAGAATCTCGGAATAAGTAGCATCAACCTGTTAGCCCTGGAAAAGTCTCTAGAGGGATTCGAGCTCTCTGCACATCCTCATACCAAGACTTTGCTTGGTTCCCTATATTTACTCCGTGTTCAACAGCAAAGAATAAAAGTTGTAAGATTCTTTTTAAAAAAATTTTTTTTAAAGATTTTATTTATTTATTTGACAGACAGATCACAAGTAGGCAGAGAGGCAGGCAGAGAGAAAGAAGAGGAAGCAGGTTCCCTGCTGAGCAGAGAGCCCGATGCGGGGCTCAATCCCAGGACCCTGAGACCATGACCTGAGCCAAAAGCAGAGGCATTAACCCACTGAGCCACCCAGGCGCCCCAAGTTGTAAGATTCTTGACCTGGACTATACAGTTATGCGTAAATCAAGAAAGGAGACTGTAAGCACCTCTGTGATGAAAGGATCTGTAGACTATCACCAGATGGTCCAGAAACCAAAGGAGCAAGAATTGTAAGCCAAGGTGAATTTGAAAAAGCCCCTGACTACATACTCTTGGCCTTCTGGCTCCCTCTGTTTCCAGCTGGTCTCTGTCTTCCCATATGCATTGACTTCTTCCATTTGGCCGTCAGATTCTCAAGGATAAGGGCTATCCCTGAAAGTATATGATGGCCATATCCATCAACTTTTGAAGTTGGGCCTCTCACTAGAATCTCCTCTCCCAAGGGGCCTTGTCTTAGTCATGACTGCATCCCCAGAGCCAGGCACAGAGCTATCGTCAGGATTCTTTTTTTAAATGAACAAACTGATGCATTTCTGTCTTCTGGCACAGTGCCCGATATTCAGTAGACTCTTGGTAAAGGTTAAACTGAACTTGTAGACATTTCTCACTCCTTTGCATGACCTGTCTCCAGTTTGTGAACCAGAGAATAAGGCTAATTAGGAAAAGGACAAGGGCTGGGGTGCCAGTCACTGGACTGAGCCAATCAAAATGAAATTTCTCCAAGCTTTCGCACTGTCAATTCTTAAAAATCTACTTTGACATCGTCAGAGTCTCTTTTCCCTTCACTCATCAAATTTATGTCAGAGCCACCAACTGCTTTTAAATCAATTTCCATTTTCACACAGACAAACTCTGTGTTATATAATCAGAAGTCAGGAAACCATCATCCACACAAATTACTTCTCTCTGCTCTTCAAAAAGAAACAACATTCATCGCAATAAAACGATGACTAACCAGCTCAGTTCTGTGCTTTCCCCTGATCTTTGGAATATATACAATGGAGCACTAGCAGTGCAGCACTGGAGGAGATAAGAGAGCATTTAGATCCTATTGCCAGTGACACCCCACTAGGTCTCAAGTACTCATTAAGACTCTGGTTCAATATATGATAAGAAAAATGCTTATACCCTATTATAACTCTAAGTAGTCTTCATCATTTTATTTCTGATTCATTTTATCTCTGATTTGAAAGGGCGGGTTGAAAAATTGCAGTAATTCGAGAGAATTTGGGCATAAATCTTGCTTGGGAATCTCTGAAACTGCTATTTACCTAAAGCCTAAAACCAGGCTATTATTGAAAAGGGCTTTAGTTAGCAGATAGAATTATGCATCTGTTGAGACTCTGATCAGAAAAGCAATAAGTGAGAAGTCCTGAATATCAATATGGAATGTTGTCCTCATTTATTTTTTCTGGAAAGAAAAAAATTACATAAGGACTTATTTATTGATCAACATAATAGCTGTCTGATGGTTGAACTTCTTAGTTCTCCAGAGAAAGAAATGTATGTCATGGAATTGAAATGTAAAATAATGACAAAAGGTGACTTCTATCCTCAACTGACACATTTTATCCCTCAAAAATAAAAAATTTATCATAAAATCATCAACATTTCTTTTATTTTCACTTTCAAGGGACTCCTCAGAGCAAGACTTGTCCTATGGCCATTGGCTTAATGCAGACCTAGCTCATTCATGAATTCCCCCAAGGCTCCCAGCTCCCGGGGCTGGGGACTGAATGTGTCCTATTCATTGTTAGATCCCCAGCACCAAGTTGAGTGCTTAGCCCAAAGTGGGTGCTGTGGCTGAATGAATGATTTTTCATGCTTGTTCATATAACCCCCTTGACCTTTCTACCAACCAAATTCAGTCATTTCCTAATTTAATGCAGATTCTTCTGCAGATTCTTTCTAGGTAAAATTCTGTTCCCCCTTATTGTATCCTCATTATTACTTCATGGAAAACTCAGTCTTGTGAAGAACTTTAGGCCTTGATTCTCATCACTGTCAAACACTGTCTTCCAATTGCTTTCTCCCAACTCAACTGCAAATTCTCTGAAGACCGACGACATTTATTATTTTTCTACCCTTATAGGGCCTAACATGATGTAGGGATATCATAAACAATGAATAACTTGGAATGTTAATGACAACAAGTCTTCCGACAAATCTGGTGAATTTGGTAATAAATGGGTCCATAATCCCTTTAATTAGATTCCCTCCCTCATCTTAGCCCACAAATCACTACTTGCTTTTTGCTTTATCTTTTAAATCAGTAGACCCTGATGTTTTAGTAATGAGAACGTGGTTTTGTCGATCCTGGGCTCTATAACCTTGTTCACAGGGTTGTGAGCCAATTCTTCTGTCCAGTATGACTCCCTGGGGGGCTCCAGATTCCAGTGGAAGGTTGCACTGAAGTTACGAAACAACAAGAACTCAGCTTTAAGTGCTTTATAGTCAAGTTCTGAACACATGAAGTACCATTTATAGGAAAGTTATTTTTTTGTGTGTGGATATAAAAGTTTGAATATCTGTGATGAAACAGAATTATTCTAATCTTTCCTTTAAATGTAAATCTTACAAGAGAAAATCTTATGGACCTGATCTTAGGGGACCTGATGAAGATGAGTAGTCTTATTTTAGATGGCAGTTTGGGAGACTTGTCTTAGCCTGGGTTCTCCCCCAAAGCAGAACCTGAGAGAGGCTTGTGTGCAGGTAGTTGACTTAGAAAGTGATCCCAGGGAACAGAAAGGAGGGACAAGGGAGCAAAACAGAGAAGGAGGAAAATCAAAAGGATGGATATTGAATTGACCACTGTGAACCTTAACCCTATGGGACATTCTGAGGAAATTATAATCACCCAGGAATGGGGCAGCAGTTGTTCATTAGTTCCTGTCCTCTGCATCTCCACATTTCCAGAGATGCTGTAGGCAGCAAGGTTGGATGGGTGCTGGCAGGTGAAGCCTGCATGAAGTTGGTTGAAGCCTCGTTGGAAGGGGTTCCCATATCAGGGCTAGCAGAAGAAGAGGGCTAAGAAAATCTGGAGCCGTGTACAAGGACCGCTCTACACAGGAATGTTCTCTTTGGCACTAACACCTCCAGTGTGTAGGAAGGACCCTGATGGTCCAGAGGGGCCTGACCTCTGTCATGCTGACTGTCCTGTGCTGTGCAAGGCTTCAACCAGATATGGTCCAGACACGGAGCCTGTTCAATTTTACATGCATTCAGTTTGCTAAAATAAGCCCCCCTCCCACAAAGTACGGCAACACCCCAGCTTACAAAGGAGTGATGCAGCATTGCTTACTAAGCAGCCTGACTCCCATGCGACTTTGACAGAATTTGTTATCACATCTCCTTGGAAACCATCCCAGTGTGTGAGCATCAGAACACACAGGCAGCCCGCATATCTCAAAGACAGGTGTTAAGGATAGGTAGGACGGAAATCAGAGGCTCTCCTTCAAGTGGTACTTCAATACTCGGCCCACTAAAAGTTTTAGTATTTATTGATTTTTCCTCATAATTTATCAATTGCCAATTCAATTATGTCCATCCGCTCAAAATTAATTTTAAGAAACCTGTCTAGTCTTTTGATAATAGGCAACCTCGTGACAAATTTATATTTTAATCAATACTATTTAAAATAAAACAAATCCACCTTCCAGGCCAGTACCTAGGAAAAATGACCATTGTCAACTAACATCTAGACTTCATTATTCTTAACCACTCAATAGTAGTCAAGTGAGTCCCAGGTGCAGAATATTAAAAATTGTATGCACAGGACTTTGCTCTGTTTCCATTCCCAGATTTTAGGATAATCATACTTGGAACCAAAAAGTGAGGACCATTACTCAAAGCCGTACCAGCCAGTGGGAGGATAATCACTTCCTTAAAATAACTCAGAATACTAATAGGTGATACTAAATGGTGAAAACACTGATCAACAACAATGTTATTTAAAGCTTTTCAGACTTTGAGCCACACGCATCTGTCCATGGCAGGCAGTTTCTGCTCCTATGACGTCAGAGCTGAAATGTTTTCCGTCCTTGTGGAGATCTGGTTCTCCAGCTTTACCTTTGATGTTGTGAGTTGTCATTACAACCACCACTGTGTTCTCCCGGGACATTTTATTTGAGCCATTTGGTTTCTATTGTTTGCTCCTTTATAAACAAGCAAGTCCATGTTTACTGGTCACTGATACTTCCCAAAGCAAACTCCAGTACAATACTGAGGTAAATGGTAAGAAGCTTACTGAGAAGCCACCTGTGTTCTGAGAACATCGTCTGATTTGAAATCTAGTACACGTTTTTGGTTTGTTTGCGCTGCTGAAGAAATGCTTCTTAGCTAAAATGCTATAATACCAAGCAGCTACTCTTTACTCCAAGGGTTTGGCTAAATATTAGCTAATTTAATTTTATAGTAACCCTGCCAAGTAAAGCAGGGTTCGTTTTTAAGACTTCAGTATTTTTTTTAGAGCAATTTAAAGTTTATAGCAATATTGAGGGGAAGAAACAGGGGTTTCACGTACACTCCCCATACACAGCCTCTCCCATTATCTAAAGCCTTCCACTAGACTGGTACATTTGTTATAACTGAGGAACCTAGGACACATTGTAATCTCCCAAAGTCCATAATTTACATTACAGCTCACTCTTCAGTGTTATTTATTTATTCTGTGGGTTTGTTCAAAAGCAGAATTACATGTATCCACCATTATGGTATCATACAGAGTATTTTCCTTGTCCTAAAATTCTTCTAGGCTCCACCTATTCATCCCATCTACTGTCCCTCCAGACCGCTGGAAAGTAGTGCTCACTTTGCTGTGTCCATAGTTTGTCCCCAAAATGTTACATAGTTAGAATCATACTGTATGTCCTCTTTTCAGACTGGCTTCTTTCACTTAATAATATGCGCTTAATGTTTCTTCATGTCTTTCTATGGCTTGATAGCTCACTTCTTTTTAGTGCTAAATAATATTCCATTGTCTGGAGGTACCACAGTTCATTTATGGGTTCCCTTACTGAGAGACTTTTCATTGCTTCCAAATTCTGGCAATAATGAATAAAGCTTCTATAAACATTGGTGTGTAGGATTTTGTATGGACATAAGTTTTCAACTCCTTTGGGTAAATACCAAGCAGTGTGGCTGCTGGATCATAGAGCAGGAGTATATTTAGTTTTATAAGGAACTGCCAAAGTGCTGCAAAGTGGCTGCATTCTTTAACGTTCCAACCAGCCATGAACGGGAGTTGCTATTGTCTCATATCCTCCTCCGCAGGTTTAGTGACGTCAGCCTTTGGATTTGGCCATTATTATAGGTGTAATGTTGTATCTCATTGTTGTTTTAATTTGCATTTCTCTGATGACAAGTCATATTGAACATCTTTTCATGTGCTTATCTTCCTTCTGCATATCTTTTTTGGTGAGTTATCTGTTCAGGTCTTTGGCCCATCCTTGTCTTTTGAAAATGAACACACCCAGGTTTACAGTCATTAAGTAACTTGATCAATAGCTTATTTTTCACAGGTAATTTGAGACTAGGATTTTGTCATTTAAAATTCCATCTTCTTTTCACAAAATTAAAAAAAAAAAAACAAGTTTAAGTACAGACAGGAAGAAAAGGCAGCTACTTAGGAATAATCATGTTCTAGGTCTCTTTACAGTTGTGGTCCAACCATATAGAAAACAATTTGCCAAGAAAAATTTTATTTTCATATTTTTCAAAATTTTCATTTCAACATCTACATAACTAATAAGGAATACAATACACAGATTGCTCATCAAAACCTCACATGCCAGAAGATGCTTGGGGTCTGAGATGGCTTTTGCTCACTCGCTTTCTTTCTTTCTTTCTGGCTTTTTTAGTCTGTTTGTTTGTTTTTGGCTTTTGTCTTTCTAATCCCACCCCAAAGTTTTCCCCTAGTCCCAAACCACTTGCCAATAAGAAGTGATGTCTGAGTCTAAAAGATGTGAACTTTATTTCAGTTTGTGACCCGCTTAGAGAAAACCAGATTGTACAGTTTGTATGTCACTTATAATCTTTACATGCTTGCACAGATCAGAAACACTAGGACACAGAAGAACCAGTTAGGGGTTGTTCTGTCTCCTTATGCTTCTTCCCTGCTATGCCTCCTCCTTCCTACTGATAATAATGTATGTTGGTGGAATAAAATCCTTTATCTTGAAAGGAACTGAAAAGAGCTTCATATCTATCGCCATCCAGCAGCGATAATAACGACTCTCCGTCCGCTTGGGTTTCAAAAAAGGGCGCTCCTTTATTTCATATGGCCATCGCTTATATAGGGGAGCTAAGCCAATCAGCATAGACAGCGATATGCATCCACCAATCTTAAGCTTGTTACCAAGTTCCCACAGCATAGCAATAGTTCAACAGCCAATAGGTAGTACTTCCTGTTTACGATCAGTCACTCTAGACACACCTTCTGGCAAATCGCCAGGCGCCATTTTGCAAAGCTCTGCGGTTGACAGATCTCTGGGCCCCTGTAGCATCCGCCCTCGACAGTTCCCCCTTTTTGTTTTATGGTAGAAGGAAAGACTCAGCAGGGGTCGTGCCTGTCTTAGGTTGTCGCAAGGCCAAGAATATCCTTACCCGTCATTGGATCATGATGCTTATAGGATCATGTCCTGTCTTAGGTTGGTATATTCCGCCTACGATCTTACCCGTCTTTGACTACCGATCCAGCATACTGAGCCATACTTGGGGCAACTGTCTGGACTCGATGGATAACAGAGCTTGTTTGATGGCAATGGTGTCTCTTTTACGAATCCTCATCATGGGGCAAATGTACCATAAGCAACACACCACAGCGAATATCAGCAATCCACCCATGGATATGAACCCAAACCATTGCTTCCCCCATCCTACAACATTTTTCATAAAGACAACAAATTGAGATACTGAAGCTACTTCTACCTTACTGGCATTAACGTTAACAATATTAGCACGAAGCTGTATTGTCAGATTCTCGAATCTGGCACTCCAGTTGCCTGTAAGCATCTTGGATAGTTCCCTGGAATAATTAGCTGCTCGAGTGAGGTTATCATATGCAACTGGAGTAATGCAGAGTCCAGTATCTGAGCGAAGGCATCCTACAGTCAGTAGTTGTATTACAATGTCCATTTGTTCTTGTAGCAAGTCAATCCGCTGATTAGCAAAAAGAATACCCGCACCGAGATGACCATTAATTTCACTCTGGGTTTGTAGAGCTTCTGTGGTATTCGTAGACAGTTGATTAATCTCCTTGGCTGTAGGAATAGCAATGGCAAGTGCAGTAGCAGCAGCAGCGACGGCAGCAGCGGAGGCAGCAACAGCTGTCACCACGGCAGCGGTGATACCAAAGTCTCTTTTATGTCTCAGCAAAACTGGAAGGTCTCCCTCTGGGACAGAGATGGGCATAGGCAAAAACACTGAAATACGCATTATCATAGCAAATGAAAAGCCTGTAGCATTCCAACATTGTGTAAGGAAGGAAGTGTTCAACGTACAGTTCAACTTATTAGAAATGGTTGTACTGTTACTGACAAGAAACATAAAAGGGGGGCGAATACAAACAGGGGTAGGCAAAAACGCGACACTTCCAGAACAAGTCTGCACTTCAACACTCGCTTCAAATGCCTGGGAAAAGTTGTGCTTATAAGAGGAGTTACATAATAAATTAGTAGTTAAGAGTGCGGGGTAAGTAGCAGCTGGATAACTTTTGACAATTGACCCTGTAAATCACCTGTGCATTGTATGGTTTTCCACGCCCTAGCGGCAGCAGTAGCAATTTGCAAATACACTGCAGGTGGAAAATTGATCTGATTTTGATTTCCCGAAAACTGTCCTGTACCAGTCAGCATTTCTAAATTCCAAGCTCCATTCCCAGCTCTCGCACCACGGCGAGCAGCCTCCGCATAGCCATCCTGATCTGCCATCCTCCACACAAGATATTGCCCTCCAGACAAGCAAGCTCGCGCCAGACCACTCCAGTCCAAAGGCGCCAGGCCTTGCCCTGCGACCCCACGGCGCGCAAGAACACCCGAGCAGCCCCCATTCCCGAAGGAGCTCCACCCGCCTCCAGCAACTCCCGCAGAGGCCCCTCCACACGCACTCCCGAGACCTCCGAACCCACAGTATATCAGAAATAAATAGTCAAGAAGCAAAGAAAAGACTAGTCTGCTATCGTCACTAGAACAGTGAGCTTTCTCAAGATTGTCACTAACACCAATGAGCTTACTCTGCTATTGTCACTAAAACAGTGAGCTTTCTCAAGATTGTCACTAACACCAGTGAGCTTACTGTGCTATCGTCACTAAAACAGTGAGCTTTCACATTGCAATCGTCACTATAATCAGTGAACTTCCCTAAAACTTCTCTGGCCAGAATTTTCTTCTAAATCAATTCCTCACATACCTCAGTGCACTGTTAGAAACGGAGAAAGGGGGATCCCCGTATGGGCCACCATTTTATCGCCATCCAGCAGCAATAATAACGACTCTCTGTCCGCTTGGGTTTCAATAAAGGGCGCTCCTTTATTTTATATGGCCATCGCTTATATAGGGGAGCTAAGCCAATCAGCATAGACAGCGATATGCATCCACCAATCTTAAGCTTGTTACCAAGTTCCCACAGCATAGCAATAGTTCAACAGCCAATAGGTAGTACTTCCTGTTTACGATCAGTCACTCTAGACACACCTTCTGGCAAATCGCCAGGCGCCATTTTGCAAAGCTCTGCGGTTGACGGATCTCCGGGCCCCTGGAGAATCCGCCCTCGACACATATCTTCACATGTTTAAAGGCATTATTATTCCTTTTTGACCAACAAGGTCCCTTGAGCCTGGGGACGATATGCATAAAGCCACTAAGTGGTGGAGTAGACTGAACTCTTCATGTAAAATCTTTGTCTTTGGTCATTTCCGTATGTTGTCAGTCCCTTTTCAAGGGCCTAGCTTTTGAGTTGGAGGAGACTAAAAATAAGCTGGGCACACCTGTTTTCGGACTGCATAAAAGCTGGCCCGTGTCAGTGAGCACTTGGGTAAGCTGGGCCTGGAGAGAGTGTTGGGAATCTCATGGGAATGAGGCCGACCGGCGCCGACTGCACAGACGCAGGGCCCGTGGGCTAAGGGGGTGCAGGCACATGCAGTTACTGCCCTGCACCAGGTGCCCGATACAGGAAGTTCAGGGTGATCCAGGCCCCAGAGGAAGATCTTGTATCCCTGATCTGCTTTGGGGGAAGAGAGAGCATGTGACACGTAATCCACATCTTAGTGGTATCCGTCTTAGACTTAAAGAATAAATGCATTCTGTTCAGTGAAGAAGAGAATTTTGTGAAGGAGAGATTTGGGGGAAAAGTTATTTTAGGAAGAGGATAGAACATGTGTAAGACCCAGAGATGAGAGAGAGCAAAGAGAGTTGTGGAAACAAAGCAAGGATGTTTAACGTAGAGGGCAAAATAACGTATCATTTTATTAGGTTCCCATAAAAGTATGAGTCCTCTCTGAATGACTCTCTAGGCCACAGAACCAAAAACACAGCATTAAAAATGTCCACAGATGGTCGCTTGAGTGGCTCAGTCATTAGGCGTCTGCCTTCAGCTCAGGTAATGATCTTGGGGTCCAGGGATCAAGCCCGCATCAGGCTCCCTGCTCATCGGGAAGTCTGCTTCTCCCTCGCCTACTCCCCCTGCTTGTGTTCCCTGTCTCACTGTGTGTCTCTCTGTCAAGTAATAAAAATATTAAAAAAAAAAAAAAAAAAAAAGCCTTTTGTGAGCTGGGTCTGGCTGGCCAAAACCCACTCCAGGAGCCTGGCAGAATCCGCCACAAGTCTGGTGCTGAGGCCCAAAGGCTCTCTTTGCCTGTGTTGATCCCCACAGCGCAGCAAAACCCGGGCCATCCTGACCAGTCTAATTAGTCTACAACTAATTAGAGTCTTCTCAGGCTTGCTAATTGCCTGAGAACCATTTTAGTAGACCACAGCTGAGAGGGGCACTTAAAATTGCTTTTCCATTGACCCAGCAGAAGTAATCTGAACCTTTCATATCTGAAGAAATAGTCAAGAAACACTTAGCTCTCTTTATTTTCTGGAAGTAATGTATTTGGGATTCCAGGGAGGAAACATAGTTTTCAGACTTTTATTCTGGGCATGAAATCACTTTTTCTGGAATGAGGGCTCTGGAATAAAGTGTTGAGTCCTTCTAATGGCAGCTTTGCAGGAAGTGCTAACAGGGGAAGCGTGTGCATTCTCCTGGCACCATCTGATGGACTGTCTTACAAAATCAGGACCTGCCAGCACGTACATCACTAGGGCAAGGAGCAGACTGGCCTCTTGATGGTCACACTCACATTGCATCTTGCACTTACAAACATGAACCAAACCAAACAAACCCACAGCACAAATCCAAACATGCTTGTATTGTAAATATCTGCTCTTTTACATAAGGGGAAATTTTCCCGATTGGCCATCTGCTCTTTTACATAAGGGGAAATTTTCCCGATTGGCCAGTTGGCCCCATTTCCCCTCATTGACTCTTAGGGAACTCGATTTCAAATTGATATCTTGCCCAGTGCTCTATGACACAGAATAAAATGAACAAACAAAACTGAAGAACTATTTTTGAGCACTTAATATACGCCAGGCACTAAGCACTTTTATCTTCACTGTCATTTAATCTCCAGAGTAACACCATGGGGTAGATATTCTTTCCCCCTTCTACAGAAGAGGAAGCTGAGGAACAGAGAGGTCAAATGATTTACCCTCCGTCACAGCTGGAGGGAGTCAGAGGCAGGCCGGACACAGAGCCCATCTGCTTGCAAAACCTTCTCTGGTTTTCACGATATCACATTGCTTCCAGGAGGGAGGCACACCGTACTTCAGGAGCAGTCGCTTCGGGAAGACTTAACCTTGGCTTCTGTTGGCAAACTGATAAAGAAAATAGAGGAAATTAGACAATTTAAGTTTAAGAGGGGGGAAAAAAAAAAACTCCCCTTGCCTCTTAAGGAGGGAAAATCTGGTTCCAAAGCATACTTTTAAAAAATAAATGAGTAACAAGCATCTCCTCCTGGAAATAGTTGCCACTGATTTCAAAGAATCTTTACTCTGAGCACATGTCATTGCTGTGGAAGGTGACAGCCCCCAGAGTCTGAAGCCACAGTGCCGAGTCTGAGCCCCACTCCTGACTGCATGGCAGGGCTCCAGGGGCTGGGGAAAAGGGCGTTTGTTGGCACACGGGCCCAGCGCCCCTTCCTTTCTGGCAGAATGAACTGAGCCTGTGCAATGTGATTCAAGGCATCAGAGACCAGGCCAAAACATCTAGGGCTTTAGTGACTTTGAGGACAAAGATCACCCACACTTGTGTATTAGAACACACTGACCACTCAGTTCTACTAAAATGGCAGATCCAGGAAGTCCTGTTTAAAAACAATGACTAAAAAAATAAATAAAATAAAATAAAATAAAAACAATGATGAACATAGCACTGGAGCCTGGGGATCCCTAAGACCCAGTGCCTTCAGGCCAGCTGCATCCACTCAGCAAGCACATGCCAATAAACTTGATGTCCTGCTTTCTCCCCAAATTTCGGCCTTCACTCCCACCTTTGAATTCACTCTTTCTGTTCTGGGCAGTGCCCAGTTCTGAGAGGGGAAACCACACAGACTCGGTTAACTTGTATCCCAGCCAGATGCCCAGGACCGCTGTGCGTGAGGTTCATATGTGTGCTTTTCTTCCCTAGCCATGCTCCCAACCCGAGTGCTGGTACCACTACTGTGGTTCCTTTATGTTATAGACATAACGAGGACAGTTCAACATCTTTTCCTCCTCAAAGAATTGTCACATACATAAAAAATAATAAAATTGTCTCATTTGACATAGATGAGGCAAACTCCACTAATGTGGTGGTGATATTCGTAGGATATCCTTTGCTGCTTGGTCTTCAGCAGCTGACCATCTCCCCTCACCTCCCCTCTCTTCCCTTCCCCCAGCACTTCTCTCCCTACACCACCTACTGCTGGCTTTTTGTTAGTTCTGTTGTTTTGGGGTTGCCACCTTTATCATTTTATTAGGTTCCCATAAAAGTATGAGTCCTCTCTGAGTGAGCACATTAATTTATTTTAGAGTTTCCTTGTTTGTGTTTGCACTTGTGCCATCCTGGTTTTATTATTACAGCTTGTAGCATGATCATAGAAGATGCAAGTTTTCTTTCTTCTCTCCAATCCTCTTTTTATCCAAGTTGACTTAGCTGTTTACGGAAGAATATAGTCTTCCTCACATATTTTTCCCATCTTTATTGAGGTATAATTGATAAATAAAAACTGTATATATCTAAAGGGTGATGCCTCCAGCTTTGTTCTTCTTAATCAAGATTGCTCTGGTTATTTGGGGGTCTTTTGTGGTTTCATATGACTTTTAGGATAGATTTTTAATTTACAAGAAAAATGACATTGGAATGTGGATAGGGCTTGTGTTGTGTCTGTAGATCACTTTGGGTAGTATGGACATTTTTACAATATTAATTCTTGCAGTCCCTGGACACAAAATGTTTTTCCAGTTATGTGTCTTCTTTCACTTCCTTCATTAATGTTTTACAGTTTCCAGTGTACTTCTTCTAGGAGTTTTATGGTTTCATGTTTTACTTTCACATCTTGGATCCATTTGAGTTGACTTTTGCTTATAGTGTGAGATAAGGGTCTAACTTCCTTCTCCTGCATGTAGACATCCACTTTGCTGCATGTCACTATCAGTTTTACAAGTCTTTAACCTCTTGGATAAATTTATTACTCGATATTTTATTCTTTTTGTTGCTATTGTGAATTGTTTTTCTTAATTTCCTTCTTGGATAGCTCACAGTTTGTACGCAGAAATGCTACTATTATTTGTATGTTGATTTTGTATCCGGCAACTTTACTGAATTTGTTTATTAGTTTTAACCTTTTTATTTTATTTTATTTATTATTTTTTTTTTTGGTGCAGATAGAGAAAATTCTGCCTCTTCCTTCCAATTTTTCCTAATTTCTTTTTCTTATCTAATTTCTCTGGCTAGGATATGCAGTACTATATTGGATTGAAGTGATGAGAGCAGGCATCCTTGTTGAGAGAGAGAGAGTGTGTGTGTGTGTGTGTGTGTGTGTGTGAGAGTGTGTATGTGTGTGAGTATGGGGGGTGGGGGAAGGACATGCTCTTGCTGTAGGGAGTGCTGCAGCAGGTGTTCTGAGCAGCTCCATCAGCTGGAGTTAGCATCAGCAAAGACAACAGAAGTCCTTACTGTCAAAACTCTAGTTGTCCTTGGTGGCAGCAAGGGCTGCTGAGGTCTTCTGTTCTCCTTGTCCCTGGTGGTGGTAGGTCATGGCCAAAGGGATTTCTCTTGACACCAAGCCAAGCAAGTTGAGAGGTGAAATTACATAGGTAAAATGATTTGTGTGCTTTTCTAGGTATCTGTCTTCAGTGTTTGTACTCCTTTGGATCGCTGAAGCTTCTTAATCATACTCTGGAGTTCTCTTACAGAGATTTTCCTTGGTGTCTGGTTGTTAAAATTACATTTTTGTAATGGGGAACAAAGGCTGAGACCCCCTAATCTGTCATCTTCTGAGGTCACTTCACATACATTTTAAAATAACTTGATCACATTCCTCAAAATAATCTAGCTGGAATTTTGATTGGTATTGTATTAAATATATATTAAATTTATAGATTAATTTCAATAAGGATGGACCATTTTTACTGAACTAAATTATCCCATCCAAGAGAATGAACTATCTCTTTATTTAAACAGGATTCTCTTCTATTCCTTAACATAGTATGGAGATTTTCGACATTCTTCATTAATTACTGTGTACTTTATAACTTTTGCTACTATGATGAGTGCTGATTTCATTATATTTTATAGTTGTATATTGCTGCTATTGAGATATGCTATTGGTTTTTGTGAGTTGATCTTGTATTTGTCAACCCTGTTGATCTCTAATTAGTTAAGTATCACTTATTAGAGGTAGAATTTCATTTCTGCCTGCTCTAGCTAGGTTTGGTTCTACTTGTCTTTGTGGTGGGAATGTCTTATAGTCCAGGCATTATTTTTTCCTAAAGTATATATTATTGCAATTAGGCCTTCTCTGTGCAAATGTAAAAATACAGAAGGAAGACTGGAGGGAAGCTGGGCAGATGGATAACAGTTTCTTTATGGCCAAGGAATATGCAAATACTCGAGCATAAAATCTATTAAAAAGAAAACCATGGACCCAAAATGGAGTCGTTTAGTTCAAGTCACCAAACAAGGGTGTAATACTTAACTAATTACAGTTTCAACCTGCAATGTAGTCCTAACTGGTAGGTCAGACGTATTCTGGTCAGCACCAATGAGGTAATCTGTCACAAAAGCCCTCCCTATTCCCTCAAAGGAAGATGAGGTAATCTTCCTAATAAGAACCTCTGTCCTTTTCCCTGAGGGAAGGTGACCTTGCCTGAAACAATCCTTTCTTTTCTTTTGCTAAATGTCCTGCCCCATTTCGGCCTATAAAACCCTTCCATTTTGTATAGCTCTTTGGGGTTCCTTTCTGTTTGCTAGATAAGATGCTGATCAATTATTGAATTGCTTGATAATGCCAATTAGATCTTCAAACTTACTCAGTTTATTTTCGTATTTTAACAAACCAAAAGTCACCCACTGGTCCAGAGCTAATACTCAGAGAGTGAATGATAATCATTCCTACAAATCACCTAATTCCTTAAGTTTCTTCAAGTGTGCCCTTCCTCACTTCCTCATTTCTAAAAGAGTTGGGGCCACAACCTGAAGTGAAAAGAGCCAAGTCAGCCACGAGTCCAGAGCAGCTGCAAATACTCTAGAAATCAGGCTGGGAACACTCTATCTTCTGTCTCTTCCCGGGATGTCAAAGAAAGAAGCACTAGTGCAGGGGCTGCGAACCTGGCAGCAGGAGGGGGTTTTCCTTTGGGAAAATCACCAAGCATTCTTTGTGCCACTGAGTTATGAATGGTGTCTATATGGGCAGAATGAGGGGAGAGTTATGGAGGACACAGAAGAGTTAAGTGATTTGCCCAGACTCACAGGATGGGGGACATCTGAGCTCTCATCTTGGAATCTGACCCATGTGAAGAGAGTCCAGCAAGGCTGTGCTACTCCTTCTCTATTTCCACAGTAGATTTTTTTAACCTGAGTCATCCAGACAATTTTTTTTTCAGGTCTTTGCTGTATTTTGTTTGTACAAGTAGTCTTCAAGGTGATGTAAAGATGAAAACAAAAGGTCCACTAGCTCTATGAAGCCGTGTTTCTCCTACAGGGCCTTCAGTGGCCACCACTGGTAAGCACATTTCCAGCGTCTGGATACCAGCCCTGTACTCAGTGCTTCCAGTAATAATTTGTTTCAGATAATTTTGCCAGTGGGGCGTGTTTTGAGATAGGTGCTCTGACACCCCAGAAGGCAAATTCCAAACTCTTCTGGAAATAATTTTGTAAAAGAGAAACAGTCTCGAGGAAGGATTACCAAGAGAACTTTTGGAAGCTGGCCACCCAATTAGGCAACTTTTCTTCTCCAAGGACCTGTAACTTGTGCTCACAGTTTCAGTATTTATACGGACACAGCCCTTGAACTCTGACATTTTTAAAAGAAATTAAGCTGCATCAGAAATCTGGGATCCGTGACAGCCACGTTGGTCTCCTTGGAAAGCAAAAGTGCTCTCAGGAAAATACAAGGGATTCACCCCTTAATCATAGCCACCAGTCACTCCTCCTAAGTAAGATTTGCAAATGAGTAGGAAAACACATTTAAGAGACGAAGGAGGACAGGAGGGAGGGGAGGAAAAGAGGAGGCATGAGGGGAGGGAGAGGAGGGATAGAAGGAGGTTTCTGACTGAAAATTCACTGAGGGAGAAAGATAAATATTGCTGAAAGGAGAGGAATGTCCATGCAGAATCCACAGCCGAAGGGCTCAAAGAGCGGAGCATCAGGCAGATAACCAGAGAGGAGAGACCACTGCTTTTTCAAAGCACGGCTGACACTGGCCTCAGCCTTGTGAATGCAACAAAGTCTTTAGAAGCAGAAACACTTCAGTGCGAATTCCGACAGGACTGCCTCCTAGCTGAGTGTGCCGGGCTTGTTACTTAACCTCTGTGGAACTCCATTTCTTATTCTGTAAAATGAGATTAACACCACCTACTTATAATGCTGTCAGAGGGATTCAAAGTAAAGTGTATAAAGATTCTTACACACTATAGCTCGTGTACTATGGTATCCTGGTCAAAAACAAATGCTTGGTCTTTCTTCACACTGGTTAGCCTGGAATGTTCTGAGGCTGAGCGGCTGTGTTCTTATGTAATTTAATTATCTTGATGAAAGCATGAGGATAATACCACACCCCTTGGAGTGGGGGTGGAGCTTTCCCTGAGGAGAATGAACATCACCACTGACATCTTTTCTTAGATGAAGTCAAGGTCAATCCTGGAAGAGCGAATCAGACAGTGGAGGTGGGTAGGGATGCAAAGGGGCAATTCTTCCTCTCTGGAGGTGGTTGGCCCTGGGCTTTTCTTCAGGAGACCCACTATAGGGTATTCTCCCTGGAGAGAAGAAAGATGATCCCTTCAAGACTGTGGTCCTTGGGAACACATCAAGAAGATCTGCCTGAGAGTCTCCGTATGCCTAGCAGCCCCAAACGTCGCCACAACTGTCTATCTTATCATTTCCTTCTGCCAGCCCATCGAGAAATGGGCTTAAGTGGAGGATGAAGGGGTACTGGTGAGAGTGACTAAGGCCTCAGAGCTGCCCATCTCCAGATGCAAGTGAAGAACAGATAGACGCTCACAGGAGGGGAGGTGCCGTATCCCAGAGACTGAGCTGCAAATGACAGGAAGAGGGGCCTGCAGAAGACATGCTTGCCTGCTCTCGGAACACCCCAGCGCGTGGGGAGGACGCTCTGAGAATGGCGGGACTTTACACAGCCGAGTGAGGAGGGGCATTCAAAAGGAAGTATAAT
Organism: Mustela erminea; assembly: GCF_009829155.1. NCBI lineage: Eukaryota > Metazoa > Chordata > Mammalia > Carnivora > Mustelidae > Mustela > Mustela erminea. Next base: position 7,797,408 of record NC_045622.1, read on the forward strand.
TCTTTCTAATGAATACATTTCTGAATTACTGCTAGCTCCAGTTTAGAATTAAGATCTTAGTTATCTTCCAGCAAAAGATTAAAAGATCTATATATTCCACATGACTGGATTCTGACGTGAGAAACTTGGTGCCACGGTGGTCAGCTTTTTCCAGCCCCCCCCCCCCCCCGGTGTTCTGGGAAATGGCCGGCCACAGAAAACCTTCGTCTCTTGAAATGTCCCCCAGCTGCTCACTTGTCCCTTTGCAGCTGACCATGGACTGCCAAATGTATGGAATACCACTTAGAAAATGTCCCCGGCTTCCACACCCCACCTTAGTAGAAAGCCTGGCACTCAGAATCTAATCTCAGTATTTTGTTTTACTCTGTACAACCTGCTATCTTTTCTGATACCTTGGAGGCCCTGCTGGAGTGAACATGATGACACATGGGTTTCCTTGATGCAGGTTGGTGAATAAAGAGCCTGTGTCAATTTCATCTTGGATTTTGCCTGTCTTTGCAGGTGGAAAGTCATACCAAAGAAATATGGCATTTACCAAACAAGAAAATTTGGAATAGAGACCCTAGGGAGGTAAAGAGTTTCTATTGTTTGTTGTTCTCTGGTAAGAAGGGCACTTAGGGGAAAAGGGACAGGAAGAAATGGTAAGGGCACTTGTAACAATGAGGCTTGGTGTACCCCAAGGAAAGCTCATGCCTTTCACATCTCCTTCCTGTGACACTGGTACAGGCCTTCGTAGGAGAGGCATGGGGCCTCCCTATGGGTTAACAGGCAAGGGGTCCCCTTAATGACTCAATAACTAGAGAGGCAGAAAGGAAAGTGCTTAGGGAAAAAGGAAGTCACTTGTCCTCATGGGTATAAGGCTTAATATAATTACAAAATTATGTGCACTAGATTTACACATTAAATCAAAGCAAATTAATAGGTGTTAAACATCTTCCATGTTCAGGGTTCAATATATAACTGCTAATAAACACTGTTTGATGGGAATTTAATTGAGTTAAAATGACTCTGGCCTCCCTAGAGTTCTTACTGAAGAATCTGGAGTCTAATTTTAGGATTTGAACAAATCCTCATGGCAGCACATTGGGATAGGATTAGGGATGTTCTCTGAGCTAGAGCTGGAAGGTTCTATCTAATGAAGACTGTCTTAACTGAGGAAGTTTTAGGCCCACTTTCTCCACTCTAGATAGGATATCTTATACCATTCCCTGTGTCACTAATTGTGTCCAGGTCTCAGGAAACATGAGTTTTTGCTGACACTAATGCCCAGATGCTGATGGCTTTCAGCCCTGGTGGCAGCACTCAGGACCACCGCACCCTCCCTTCCCCAGTCTTCCTGTTGTTACTCTTGAACTTTCTAGGGAGTTGTCCAGCCCTGTAGCTGATGCCCTTCGCAAGGACTTGCTCTCCCGCAGATAGCCTCCTCTGGTGCTCGCTGTTCTGGGCAAAGCTGCCCTCAGGTTAAAGACTCAGCATGGGGGCCAGGAGGAGAGCTGGACTTCTCTGCCTTGAAGCCCTGACTTTTCTCTGTAAAATCCTGCCTGGGTGCTGAGACCTACAGCCTCTGAGAACTCATATTCTGGAATGCCTCTTGCCTGTGGGGTTCATGGCCAGTCCCTCAGGACCCTGGAGGAATCCAAAGGGAACAGAAACCATGTCAAACCAAACAACCCACTCCTTACTCTTTTGTTCTTTCATTCATCCTCTCCTGCATAAAATCTCCCTCCCCTTTTCTTCAGCAAAATACAAGCCCCCAGTAGAATCTATAGCCAGAGAGGTCACCAACAACTGTTTTCTTAAACAGCCACATTGAATCTCAGCTTGACCTTGCTGGGGACAGACACACCAGATGCTCTTAATTTAAACTGAGCCTCTGAACTCCAGTCTTCAGAAGAAGGGTGGTTAAATTCCCTACTTGATGCTAATCAGCCTGTAGGTCTAGGACTGATGGAAGGGCAACTCTTGGATGGATGTGCGAGGGTAGCACATGGGTTGATGGCTGCCCAGAGTTCTGACAGTGGCTGGATGAGGGAACGTAATGTAACATAACATTTTTCAGAACCGAGGCACCATTTGAACCTCCTGACCTCTCTCTAGAAAGCCTTTCCTGATCCTACTAAGTAAACATAACCTCTCAGTTTCAACTCACCATAGTTCGATGAACCTTCCAAATAGTTCACACCTCACTCTGGTTTAGGGTTTTTATAGTCTTTTTTTAATAATGTAGTTTATACAGTGGGAATCTGTTCCCCTTGTCAGGGCTTTGCTTCTGGCAAATGTTGAACAGTATTTGCTTGTTTGAATTAAATTTTGCTTAATTAGATTAGGCCCATTGATGGCCAATGCTTCCTAGAATGTGACAGGAAAAATTAAGCTTCCCCCACAGCACCTTGGCCATGCCCCACAGCAAGTGCCAGTATAAACTTGTCCTCAAATTCTGGATGGGCTGTCTCAATTCTTCTGGACACAAGACTAGCCCTCATTCTCCTGTTCCATTATCCTCTTGGAAATGCCTTTAACCTCCCAGTATAGCTCCTGGCTGCCCTTCCAAGTCCCTGTGCTGAAGGTTCTTCCCTCCACCCAGCTTTTTCCCTTTAAGGATGAAATTTCTCTCTAGGAGATTTCTGAAGGGAAAAAAAAAAAAAAATCAATCCTTGCTTTCTGAAGGAAAGGTGAGAAATGCCCAAGTAAATCATCAGAGACTCTCAAATTGGCAAATGCTTTTACTTTTTTAATTAAAATACCTAGTTTGGAGGTTACATGCTCTGCTTGTGGGAGGGTAAGTTATTCCATCACTTCTGGAAGACAATTTGGCTAGATGTCAAGCACATTTAAAATGTTCACATCTTTTAATCCAGCAATTTTACTTAGAGCAAGTTTCTTGCAATTCCCAGAAAAAAAGCAAGCAAGCAAGAAATTTAAAAAGGCATTCAACCTCACCAGTAATAAAGAAAATGCAAATCAAAACACCAAAATGGATAGTTTTATATACATCCCTTATGAACCAGTAATCCTAATTATAGAAACTATTCTAAAGAGATAAAAGCATCAGTATATGAAAGCACATGGGGAGGGGCACCTTGCTGGCTCAGTCGGTTGGGCATCAGACTCTTGATTTCATCTCAGGTCATGATCTCAGGGTCCTGGGATCGAGCTCCACAATGGACTCTGCACTCAGCACGGAGTCTGCTTGACAGTCTCTCTTCCTCTCCCTCTGCCTCCCTTCCCATCCCCCCCCTTAAAATAAGTAAATCTTTAAAAAAAAAAAGAAAAAATATGTGTGGATATTTAATGCAACATCAATAGTAACTCCCTAAATCAGTAAACATACATGTTGATTTATGGGAAATGGCTTAATAAATTACAGTGTATCCATATCATGGATTATTTATACAGTTATTTTTTAAATAATTACATCTGTATGTTGTAAGTTTCTTGAGATGAAAAGTGAAAATAATAATTTAAGTGAAACAATGTATGGTAAGGCTTCATTTTCATTTTTATTTTTTTTAAAGATTTTATTTATTTATTTGACAGATGGAAATCACAAGTAGGCAGAGAGGCAGGCAGAGAGAGAAGAGGAAGCAAGCTCTCTGCTGAGCAGAGAGCCCGACTCAGGGCTCGATTCCAGGACGCTGGGATCATGACTGGAGCCAAAGGCAGAGGCTTTAACCCACTGAGCCACCTAGGCGCCTCTCATTTTCATTTTTAAAAAGTATTCAATGATTCATTTATTCTTTTAACAAATGTTTAGCTAGCTCTGTGCCAGGGACGAAATGGTGAAAATCACATGATTTCTGCCTTTCCGTGTGCTATTTTAGTGTAGAAAACACATGGAAAGGAAACGAACCTCAAGAAATCAGTGCAGGGAGAGAAAGGAGGATGTAGATTTTTAATTTACATCCATGCATTGTCTCAGTTATTTTTTGAGCCTGTATCACTTTTGCAATCAAACCAAAAGAATTTATGCACACAAAAACAAAAAAAAAAAACAAATTATCTTAGTGAAATAATCAGAAAGACACCTGTGGGTTTATGTACAAGGAGGTACCACGCAGTGGTTATGAGCTTGGCTTTGGAGTCAGACAGACCTGTGGGTATTTCCACCTCTGCCACTGACCAATGCTGTGATCCTGAGTAAGTTATGTGACTTGTCTGTGTCTCAGTGTCCTTCTCAACAGAATGGATATTATAATAATATTCATCTTGAAAGATCATTACAAGGATTAAATGATGTATGTCAAGTATTTAACACGGTGTTTGGCACATAGTAGATATTTAAAAAGTGGTAGCGAGGAAAAACAGTAAGGATTTTTACCTTCATATTATTTAAAATTACAACAAAAAACTTAACTGTCCAACAATTGCCATATGAGTAATGGACAGTCTTATGATGGAATCTTGTGAAGTCATTAAAATCGCAATTTTGAAGATGTTTCATGAAGTGAGAAAATATAATTTGGTGGTGAGCATGAACCTATATATTCACTATAATTCCCATTTTGAAAAAACATGTATCTGTATGTGTGTGTATATATATGTGTGCATTTATATATACACATATATACATATGTGTATACATGTGTATGCATATATATACACATACATATATAAAAATATGTATATTTATATACACACATATATATATTTACATATGAAAAATCACTGGAAGGAGATGTCTAGAAAAATAACAAGTTGGTCAAAGTGTTTGTCACTTGCTCTGGTCAGTTTTCCAAATAACAAGCAGAAAAATCTCCTAACATAAAAAGGGGTTGTGTGTTTGCCTCTAAGCTTGGTAGATGAGAAAGGATGGGTTGTTCAATGTCATTCCCCTTTATTTAGTAGAAGAGGAGAATCCCAAGTGATTGTGAGAATTGTGGCAGTGTTAAATTGGGAAAGAAAGCAGACTAATTCTCTGAAGACCAGAGATCTCCCTCTGCTGGGACTCAGAGGGGTCTACATGAAAAGGTGGAGATGCTGTTTTAGGAATTAAAATTTTTGAGCCGGAAGGGAATCTGGTGATTGTCGAATTCCTTGTTTCTCTGTGTGGTCTACGGATCTCTCCAGAACTTGTGGGATGCATAACTTTCTCAGATCTACTAAATCAGGTTCTGCATTTTAACAAGATTCCCAGGGGATTCTTTTGCACATTGTAGTGTGAGGAACAAATGGCATCTCCATGAGACTTTTAAGAGGTAGAATGATAGATTCAAGGTCACGAATGGGGATTTTTGTGGCAGAGGCAGGTCTCTGGACCCCTGTTCCATTGTTTCCTCATCATATTTGCTGCCCTCACTGTGTTCTTCCTCACTGCATCCTATTTGGTATACATTATCCAATAACTCCTCCCCAGGTCTTTTCTTATTCTAGTAACCTTTATAGGTATGGTGTTTTATTATTAGATATATATTGCACTCAGACATGTTATTCTTGCTGTATGGCAGTGGGTGAGTTCAAGGTCAGCTTCAAGTGCCTGCATTATTGACAATGTTTTGGTCTAACTCCTCAGGGGCTTTGTAATATCCACTGAGATTAGTCCCTAGTTCCCTATAAACTTGCTGCCACCAAGCCAAGTGAAAGCATGGTCCAAAGGACAACTGAAAGTCTAGGAATTTCTGATCACTGTCTCGACACAAACATCTTTCCTACCCTTACCTTTGTTCTCTGTGTTCTACCTGGGTTCTGCTCCCACCCTCTCTCACTTTCATCAAAGGTTTAATTATGCTCCTGGATTCTGATCACAGATTTATTAAATGTTTAACTCTATGTCCCTTGAATGATAGTTTCTCAGTAATGAGGTGTGTTCAGGAGGAGAAGAGCAGGTCAAGCATGAGTGTAATTTGGAAGAGCTTGACATGAGCCATTTCATCTCTGTCAGTGTGAATCACCGCTTTGGTTTCTCAAGCCTGGGGCCTGCTGGACTGGGCCTGCCAAGGTCAGCTGAGGTGCCCCAAATTAATTTTAAAGACATATGGTGGCTTGGAGCTCACGAGTTATCAACTCACAATATTAAAAAAAAAAAAAAGACTCATTTGATTTCCCCTCAAATTATGAACCAAAATATAAATTACCTTGAAATGGCTAGAAAATAATATGGCATTGTCCTATAGAATTAGAGATTGCTGCATTTACAGTTCAAAGCAAATTCTTAGAAAGAATCTACCTTTTTGAAGACAACACACAGGACATGCTGGAAGAATTGCTAAGTATTGAGTTAATCCTAGTCAGTAAAGATTTGCCAGGTATTTCTTCTGTATAATATACCATTTTAGATGTTGGGTTTTTGTTGACGGAGGGGTGTGGGGGGGGTGGGTGGAGGGTGTCCAATAATGGCTCCTTGTTAGAGTTACGATGTAAGTAAGGTGAAGAGAAATAGGCACCATCTATCACCCCAGAATATCAGAATCATAAGAGAAGTCCATGTTCTGTGGGCGTTTTCACAGAGCACCCATGTGTAGGTAGGGGACCCAGAAAGGCCAGAAATGGTAGTATTTGAGATAGACTCTTGAATATAGAATTCAAAAAATCTTTCTTCTTCATTTATAAACTTAAAAATTTACAAGGATGGCATGTGGGTTTTCTAATAAGTCATTTAGAGGTATATAAAGAAAACATTGTCTACCATTTTCACTACTTAGGGCCCCCCTTCCCTAGCCCCAAAGTAACCAGTGTTCACACTTTGGTATATCCTTACTCACCTACACCTTGCTACATATATATAGCTGGCTAAAACTTAGCTTTGTAGTTGTTGTTGTTGTTGTTTTGCAAATTAAGATATTATGTACATTATTCTGCAATGCTTTTTAATTTAATAAAATCCTGAATATTTTCTCAGTTTAATGCATATCAGTTCAACTCATTCCTTTTAATAGATGCACAGTGTTCTATACAATGACTGTTCCAGAATTTGATTCACTGTTTCCATAGTGATAGACCTTCAGGTGGTTTCCAGGATTTTGTTATTTCACATTGAATCAAATATTGACAGGAAGAAATGGAATAAAAGAATCAAAAAGGCCAGAAATATAACTTTGGGTTAAAGCATTTGTAGTCCAATAATTTCTCACCACAGTAATTGCATTATTAGCAGCTGGGTCAGTAGGGACCTCTGCTTAGTCGCCTCTGGGTTCTGAGCTCTTCAGTTATCACTGACAATACTCACACCTTACTATAGTTCATGTTTTGCTGGACTTTCAGTCATTTATTCCTCTAATAATGGCTTCCATGTTCCCACACTCTGTTCAGAACCTATCCACACCTCCTTCTCAGAGAGCAGAGATCCGTGAGGCAAGTCACCTGCCTCTGTGGTCACCACTGATGGAATTGTGGTGACCATCTGATTCACGCTGGGCTCATCAGATTCTGTCTTCTGAGAATTTACAGGTGGGACTTAGAGACATGGTAAGGACTGGGTGAGATGCTTGAACTAAGTGATGGACAATAGAGGTGGGAGATTGTACCTGAGTCAAGTACTTGCTCAAATGGAGAAGGTCAGGTGCATGGAAAGGGCAAAGGATGAAAAGATGTGTAGAGTGAGTATGGGGAAGGGAGAGAGAGAGAATGAGAACCTGATTGACTTGCTACTGACTAGTTTCTGGTTCTAGCCCCTTTTGAGGACTGATTGTACTTTCTGACCTTAGGTTCCATTAGATACCTGTATCTCCTTCTAAATTCCTTTTGTCTGGACAAGACAGAGAGAGGATGATTTTTAATTTGTAATGAAGTGATTTTGAACTAAGACTTTGACCGAGAGTGGGGTTAAGAGGAAGATATTCTTTTCCACCAATTTGAAGCTAGAGAGAGAGAGAGCATAATGATCTCCCTGGGAGGTATGAGAGCCTACTCTCTACCAGTGTAGAAAGAGATATAGATTGTGTGATTTATTAATACAGGATTTTATGTGACAATAGATAAAATACTTAGGGGAAAAACAAATTCAGTGAAGCTACTCAAGGTTGTACCTCCAGTGGGAAGTGAGTCATAAGACTGAGGGCATTCACCCAGATATCCTGAAGAGGATTGGGAATGGCTGGCTTGGGTTCCACCACATCTGTGTTCTATGACTCTGGAAACTGGAACCTCATTTTCTCTTCTGTAAACTGAAGACAATATGTAATATTTTTCAGGGGATGGAATAAAATCATGGATGTAATGCCTGACATCATACCTGGCACATGATAGGCCCTCAACAGCCTTAGTTCCATCCATCTCTCTTTCCCCTCTTACCCCTGGCTCTTCCTCTCGCCACTGTTTAGGAGTCCAAGTTCCTTTGATCCCTATCTTCTCTAAGGTTGAAGCTGCTCCGTCCTCCTCCTGGTGCCACAGAGTGAGGTATGGAGAGAAGCGCATGAGAGGCATGGAGCTCTAGCCAGATTGAAAGATACTGGTGGGAAACGACAGGGTCCTGGAGGATTGTGGGGAGAAGGGAAGAGCCGCATGTGTACCAGAAATCCGTGTACATATGGCTGAATTAGAAGCTATTAAACAAAACAAGTTAGAACCAACCATTGCATACTTTTTTACTGCCACAAAGACCTGCTCCAGCAAATAATCACAGTGCCAGGTGTTTGGAGACAGCAATAGATAATGTCATATAGCTGATATCTGAGCAGTTTGTTCATTAGCTAATGGCTGTTCCCAAACTGTTCTAAAGTGACAGCATTTGTTACTTCTAATTTAATGTTGATTAATATGGCCATGTGCTGGAATCATGTGAATATATTATAAAGATTGACCAGTCTTCTCTTTGAAGAGCTCACAAACTAGAATGTATGTATAAATACATTTACACATATACTTGGGGAATAGTAAAGGAAAGAAATTTTTGAAAATTAGGCCATGAATAAAATTTCTGATTCAGAGCAAACCATTATGAGGTGCTTAGCATCACTGGTCTCTGTGTAGAATTCTTATTTCAAGAATTTCCATTCTAAAAAGAACAAAAATCTTTCTAGAAGGACTAATACTGTCTGGGTTTGTGTAGGTAGGAAGTAGAAAGACGTAAGAACCCTTTGCTAGGGCTCAGTGGGTTAAGCCTCTGCCTTCAGCTCAGGTCATGATCTCAGGTTCCTGGGATTGAGCCCGGAACCGGGCTCTCTGCTCAGCGGGGCGCCTGCTTCCCCCTCTCTCTCTCTGCCTGCCTCTCTGCCTACTTGTGACCTCTGCCTCTCTTTCTGTCAAATAAATAAAATCTTAAAAAAAAAAAAAAGAACCCTTTGCCACACTCACTTGTCCTGCTAGACAGAGTCACCCTCAATAATATGGTTGACCGACTGATATTGCAGCCTTTTTTCATGCAGCAACAGCATTGTACCTATTTACCAGGCACCAGGAATACAAAGAATAGGAAATTATAAGTTTTCTTACCCATAGGAGCTCTCAGACTTATGGGGAAGACAAACATATGGACAGATAAATTATGCTAAAATTTTGAGTTATTATAGAAATGTAACTGTGCTCAGAGTGAACCTCGAAGGCAAAGCTGTTCCATCTGTGTAGGGGGATTGGAAGACTTGAGAGCTAACAGTATCATTTTACATGTCTGGAATTGCATAGACAAGTGTGTATGTGCAAATGGTTATGTATGCATGTGCATGTACCCCTATGCACACACAATACACATGATGATGGCTGCTTTCCAGCCCCTTAGTGCATGTACCAATAGAGTGAAAAATTGACTCCTTTGAGGGGGAGAGGTGGAAATAAAAATACATCTATAATGGAGGTTCAGACACAGATTTTTGGGAGACCACATACATGTGTGGGTGGATTCTCCTAGAGGCTAAATCTAAGAGCAATGATAGGATTCTGGAGAAGAGGAGTAGCCAGAAGGAAAAGAGCAAGACATGAGCAGCCAGGCTCCATGACAACCCTGAGGGTTGGAGGGGAGCAAGCCATGGTTCCCGGAGGCTTCTTGGAAATGTGTCCTAGTCTGGGTATTCTGGAGACATGGGGGCACACTGGGCAGAAGAAAGATGTGTGTGGACAGAACAAGCTGCCTTACTGAATTCTTAACACATTGAAACTCAAGTGACCATGCTTTGGGAACCCCTTAAGTCTTTGTGACAGAGGGATAGAGCTTTCTACTTCTTACTTCACACCGCACCACACACACACACACACACACACACACACACACACACACACACACACAGGCTGTCATGGAACCATGAAGTAAGAACATTGATGTTCATGGAAGATCAGCAAAAAGTTTCCCTGAATGGCTCCTTTAAAATGCAAGATTCCCTTCTGCACCCAGGAAAGCTCCCTTCATTCAGCCTCTGATAAGTGACATGCCAGACACTCAGTGTTTAAAAACATCTGTTAGCCACTTTCTTCGGTGGAAGCAAAGGGCCCTTCTGAAATGAAGGACACACAGAGGCTAAAATAGCACAGGTGGGGTCCTTCCTCATTCAATGAGATGGGAACAGGCTGGGAATGGGGAAGTAATGATTTCTGTGGAGGAAGATCTGGAATCGTTGTAAATGGACAGGGCTGCCGGGTAAGAACCACTCTCCCTCATGCAACTGGAGCAGTAAGACAGGCAGGAATGTGGGGACTCTGAGGAAGGGATGTTCTCCAGGGGACTAAATGAGGTAACAGAGAGTCATAGTGCAGTGGGTTAACCCCACACTTTTGATGTCAGACCACCTGGACCTGAATTCCAGCCCTGACACTTACTTTGGGTTGACGACTTCACTTAGCACTGCCTCAGTTCCCTCATCTCTAAAATGGGGATGCCAATTGTACCTGAAGTGTTTTATAAGGATGAAATGATTGTTGGCATGTGGTTATCAGATGTTTCCAGGGGAATGCAATTTCTTTTTACATCCCATCCCCAAGCTGTTGATACAAAACATTTCAAATTTATGAGTGTTGTGTTTTGTCACCCAGATCCCCCATTCAGAACTGAAGTCAGTCAGTCAGTCATTTGAAATCCTGGGTTGGGCCCAGAGGGAGGAACAACCCTGCCCCCTCACCCTTACAGGGGCCAACCAGGAGGGGCCATCCCAGCTCCAAACTCCCAGAAGGATCAGCTCAGCTGAGTCCTTGTGTTTGCAGCCCAGTCCAATTCCTTCCTCTGCCCAAACCTGCTTCCTTCCTTCCTCCAACAGTGATGATCCCGAGAGCTTTCCCTAATAAACCCCCCACACTAACCTCCATCTCAGAGTTGGCCTCCCAGAGAACTCAACTGGTAGTAGTAGTAAAGTTGAAAGCACAATAAAACCTCATAGGTCCTCCCCTTAGATTTAATCACAAATTCTTAACATTTTGCCAGAGTTGTTGCTTCCTCTCTCCCAATCCCTTTCCTTGGGGAACCTCCTTTTCCCTTGAACCATTTTCAAAGTTAAGTTGCAAAGAACATGACACTTAACTCCTAAATATTTGGGCATGTATTTCCAAAGAATAAGGACATTTTCCTCAAAATCACGGGCCGTTATCATCCCTAAGGAAATTCCCAGATATCCAGTCATGTTCATATTTTCTCAGCAGTCCAAGAATGTGTATAATAGCTATTCATTTTCCAACCAACTATTTATTTGCAACCAAGATTCAATCAAGGCTCATAAGCTATGTTGGTTGTTGGGAGGTTTTAGTCTCTTTTAATATAGAATTTTTTTCTTTTTGACATGATGTTGAATTTCTGGAGTCAGTTTTCTTATAGAATGTCCCACACTCTGGATTTTCCTGATTGTGTCCTATGTATCATTTCATCTCTTCTTATATCCTCCATGTTTCCTATCATTGAAACACCTTCCCAGGTGCTGTTTTGTGTTTCGTGTTGCATGTCTGCAGGCTCACCTACCATAAATGATGCCCACCCGGGATCTGTGGGTAAGGTAGCAGCTACCTGGTCATTCCATCATAAAGATCTACTGTCCTTCTCGGAATTAGTAATTAAAATGTAGACTGATACTTGGCACTAGCCTAACAGTCTGTTCCCCTACATCTTTGACTCCTTGGGGTCCATGGTCTTTACCTGAAACTGTTATCCTATTAAGGATGTAAAACAGCAATTTTCCATTTCTGGGATTCATCCCACATTTATTTATCTGGCATTCTCCTGTAAAAGAGGGCTTTCCTCCCTGTCCTATGATGCTCCCTCTTTCTTTCTTTGTGTTGACTAATATTATGGACATGGATTTTTTTTTTTAATTGATTTGGCCAGTGTGGGTCCCGTGAGCTGGTTTTCGAATATTTTTGGCATGAGCATCTCAGTCTCCGAGCACTTCCTGGCTCTGTGGTACCACGACGAGGTTTCATAGGCTTGTAAGTCCCCCTGTGCTTTTACTTCCCTAGTCCTGGAATTGGTATTTTTGTTTTTGTTTTGTTGTATTGTGTTTTTTTGTGGTGATTGTTTGCTTTTTTAAGTGAGGTCTGATCTTTTTAGTAGGAAATGATATTTAGAATCCAGGACTCAAGGACTGGCCATGCCCATTGCTACTGATAAAAGAGCACCTTTTAGAAACTGAAATCTTTTCCAAAAACCCAAAAAGTAAGACATAAAGAAGTGAGACTTTTGATTTGGAATTGGGAGGTCTAACCCTGGAAGTCCAGCAGAGAAGGAATAACCAGAAAGGAACAATTTCTGCTTCTTAAACCATAAACTTTTTTTCAGGAGAGATCAATGTCCCACAGCTTAAAAATGAATGTTCCATTATTGCGCTCCAGGGATCAGAGAACTTTTGCTTTCATCCAGAATAGAAAGCATTTATTGTCATCAAAATTGATGAATGCCAACTTGAACAGTAGAGAGATTTCAATTAAGAGGTTTCTGTACGTGGAAAATTCTTCTGAATTTGAAAAAGTCATAGACATCAACCATCCAATTTTTCCTTTGTTTTAATATTTTTTTTTCTTTCCTTGGTTAAGGGAGGTATTGGTATTTGTATGCAGAAAAAGAGCTCCATATTGATTTTTATGCATGAATTATTTTTTTCATCAGGATACAAAAGAGAATATATTGTAACAGTGAGAAGGATGTTATTCTTCTCCTGATAATTAGGTCTCCTTAAATATAAGAAATTATACCCTGTTCTCTTGTGATGAGAAGCAGGGCACCAGGACTTCCATTATTGCTTTACTTAGAAGCATTAAGACATATGAATGGACTTTTTATTAGCAACAATTAAGCTGTGAGGCTGTAATGGAGAAAGGAAAAGGCAAGGAGTACCAACAGTATAGAAAGGGTTTCCTTTGCACCATTGAAATCCTTTGTAGTGACGTTCTAAAAAATGCCCAGAGTCATCTATGGGGAGAGCTGGTCACTATTTTAAAGGTGGCTTGAAATACATGGGCTTAATTAGAAAGAGAGAAATCTAGATCCAGGCTAAGACTGTGATCAGGAAAGAGTCAACAGTCACTCCTGTTAGCCAGGAAGGGGGCGATGTTTGATCATTTCATAGATGTTCATGTTTTGTGTTCAGACATAGTTATGAAGCGGCCTGTTCTTGTCTTGGTCCTGCCTGGTCCCACAGTGGCTTCTTCTGATGCTGACACTCGTGAAATGATTCATGTTCAACAGGAGAACACCAAGGCCTCGCTGTGTCAGGTGAGTCTGGACGGCTCAGGTCACATGTTGTCTCTTGCCCGAGCACCAGCTCACCCTGGACTCCTCATGGTCCACACAGGATGTATAGGCTCATCTTCTGCCACAATGTTCATAGTTCTAGAGCCCAGACCTCAGATGCAAAAGCAGTTGAATGCAGGTGGTTGCTTCATACTTCTCTCTTTTTCTGCTTCTTTGTGTATGGGCCAAATAACACCATTCCTCATCTCCCACATCTGTGTGTCCTTAGTTGAAGTGAGCATCTGATATTGACTAGCTGCTCTGAACCCTTACTCTGAAACCCCCTAGTGAGAGAATGTGATTCACCTCTTTAGGTCAGGTGACCACACCTGCGGTCAGTGACTTTTGACCAGGAGGGAAGGATTGTGGAAGAGCAATGTCATTCCCCAGGCCCGTCTCTAAAGGAGATCAATCCTTAGGGAAGGGGGTCATATGCTGGGTGTTGCCTAACACAGGGACTACTTACCCAGGTTCCATGTTAGCGACCTCAGCAACACGGTAGAATGATAATGAAGCTAATACCTTGCATGGCTTCCATGCTTTATAGAAGCAAAGCCTTTTCATCATCATCGTTAATCCTTCCAACCACCTCATGAAATGAGTATAATTTATTTCCACTTTAAAGGAAATATGGTGAGAATCAGAGGAGCTTTGAGATCATCCCAAGCCTATACATCCTGTTATTCTAGAACTGAGACTGAAACACAGACTTCACGATTCCTGGATTGCCAGGACAGCTCTCCCTCCGTAATGAGTGTGGGACATTTCCCCAGACCTGGAGATGCGTTGATGGTGAGTCAAGGAGAATTTGCACGAGGTGAAATAACTAGTACGAAAGCTGGGCCAGGTGTCAGTCTCAGCGGTCTGACTCAGAGCCTGGTATGGAAGTAGCAGAAGGCTCGCAGAATGGGAGGAGTGGGAGATCTCAGAGAGAATGGATGGTTTCTCCTCTCCAAGAAGTGAGAGCTGGTAGAAAAGGGACGTGAGGATAGGCAGCTTTTCTGACACAGGGCAGGTTTTGATAAAGCACAGGAACTCTCACTGAGGACAGAGACACCAACTAATGGACTCCCATGGAGACCTGGGGACCAAGGGATCGGAATAGTGGGGAAGTGTGCGGACACGATGGGGGTCAGTTCAGGGTCATGGCAACTTTGGTGCTGTTTCTTCTACCATCTTGTCTTTTACTGAGAGATTAAAGTGACTCTCTTACATAGGGGAGTAGGGAGAATAATGGAAGTAGGGCTGAAGTTCCCTCCAGCCCTCAGCAAAGTGATGTATGAATTTAATAAGCTCCACAATGCCAGGAGACCCTATAAAATTGTCTCTGGAGCTGCAGCTCTCTCCGGTTCCCAGTGGCAGGAGCAGTTTTGCATTGAACTATTTTTGTATTTTACAGGTTTGGTTTTTTTCTTATTTAATTGAGCTGTTTCTTGGAGAAAATGCCCGAGTAGCTCAGCCGTGCCTGCAGAGCCTGGCATGGTGGCCATTAGTACGATGGATGTCCTAGATGTCCCGGGGGCTCACACTGTCATCATCTAGATTCTAAGCAGAGGCATGCTTTGCCCTGGGCCCCAGGAGAATTTTTAAAGTCCCTGCGTTGTCTCCCAATGGATGTTCAGAGGAATGCGGAGCTGGTTAGACCATCCTAGGTAAACAGCAGGTAGAATTTGAAAGGATACATGGGCTTTTAGGAATGATTGGCTCAAGAAGGTAAGAGCTCCCAGTAAAAAGAGGACAAATTTAGTGGTTCTCGGGGAATTTGTTTTTCCTCTTCAGGTTTCCATTAAAAAAAAAAAAAGGAGGCAATTTGTTGTTTTTTGGTTTCTCACTCTGGGAGCTGGAGCTGATTTTAAAGGATTAGTAAATTAATCAGTTCAGTTCTGGCCTTCATCTCAGGGCACAGATGTTCCCTCTCTGCAGGGGGAGAGCCTCTGGCTTGGTGGGTGGGAGGGATTCAGGAAGGGGAGGATTCCAGCGCTCAGACAAAGACCCACAGCCTCCTCTGTTGTCTGAAAGAGTCAGGGGAGGGGCTCACAGGGGCCAGTCCTTGCTGGGGGAGGCAGGCCCGCGCATTGTGGTCTGGGGTCTGTGCGTGCAGTGTCTCTGACCCAGCACAGGCATGATCAGTGAATGGACAGCTCCACTCGGTTGATGCCCCTTCCTAGCCCATGGCATTCGAATGCCAAATGTTGACGCCGTTCAGTTTGTCTCTGGCACCCATCATCCCCCCTTCCGTCTCCCCTCAGTGGCCCACTCCAATCACAGGATGACCCAAGCCCAGCCCCCAGCCCCTGCCTGCTGTAACTTACTCACATCCCATGTCCCCGTTGCCCCCATCCACTCCCTTCCAGTTCCAGTCCTTCTCCCTAACATCATGCAGGCACCATAGTGGACTTGGAAAGGCAGGACCAGAAACCCCGTCCCTGGAGCTCAGTTGCATGACAGTCTTCTCCGCTGACCTGGAGTCAGGTCTCTCAGTGCTTCATCTGTCAAGACCTGGGTTGACCCTTTTCTGCCTGCACCTCACGGTTTTCAATCTACTCAGTTTGTTCCTTTCTCCTTCCACAAATCTGCGGCTCAGTCCATTTGTTGGAAGTCAAAAGCTAAATGTCTGTGGTGTGAGGAGACTCCAACCCTCACGCTGTTGGGTAGCTTTCAGACTCCCAGGCTGGAGTTCATGGCCATTCCAGGCAACGAGAGGAGCTTTAATACTACAAAGCTTCTCCTGGACATCCGCCTAACTTCTTTCCATCCTGGCTCAAACCCAGCCAACCCGAGAACTCTGCCACAGGGCTCCTGGCCCAACCCTCTCCCTGGTGCCTTGTGCCACCTCTGACTCGTCCGGGACTTAGGGACAGGCCCTGGGAAGGCAGCGCCTACACTCATTCATTCGTGAAGCAATCTTATTTATTTCTGGAATGCTTTTCCACAGCCCTCAGAAGAGCTGCTTCCTAAATAGAACTTCAGTTTTTCTGTCAAAGGGATTAAAATTAGACGACTTTGTGCTCTAGTCTCATTTCTTGCCTTAAGTATGCAAAGATATATATGGAGGTTGTCACTTTCTCCATCCCACATTGGCCATAGAAACAGTATTTGCCTCATTAATTTTTCTTTTAGCACATGGAATAAAACATATCTGTCTCTATCAACATTTCAGGTTTTAGGTTTCTGCAGCCTTACAACAAACAGATGTGCTACAGCCTATAAAAAGGACAAGTGTAGAGGCCGTGTATGTGTATATATGTGTGTGTGTCCTCATTCTCTTGTCACAGCCATAAAACTTCCTGGAATTATGAAAGGAAGGGCTCAGCTTTCAAAGTACGGAAAGACGACCTTGCCTGGTTCTGTCTAGTGACCCTGAAGATAATTCAGATCGTGTGTATTTAGTGGCACCGAGTGAAGAGGATAAAGGCTGTGGGATTAGTGATGGAAACGCCTCTGGAAGGCAGAGGCAAGGAGAAGATGCTTGGTATTAGGGCTCTGGGTCCTTCTTCTGCCCCCATCTTGAAAAGGTTTTCAGACCTGAACTTTAGGATCACATTCTGGTGTCCCATTACTTCCCATAACCCAAGTTCCTCAAAGATGGTTGTCGGGGGTACAGCTTTTCAGCAGAGTGCTGAATTTATGAGAGAGCAGAAGGCAAAAGTTATTTTGATTGTCAAGCTAAGTAAATGTGAGGTACAATCCCCTGCAGCCAGACCAGTTACGGAGCCGCTCTTCCTTTACTCTTCTCATGGTCAGCCATGCTTTCGTAATGCTAACCTAACAATCCTCTGAATCGGCCACTTAAGATTGTAACTCAACATGCATGAGGTGCCATATTCTTTGATGAATCTCCGGTCTTTTTCTGTATTGCAGGTGGACACTGTCTTCTCTTCAGCTGGGATCCATTGGTATTTATCATTTGTTTGAAAGAATAAAAACCCTAAACTATGAAACCCGATTACCATGTAGGCAAAGATGGCTAGATGGGGCTAGTGAGGAAAGAGTGAGCCCGTCTGTCACAAATCGCACTGGTGCAGTGGCCGTGGGGACTGAATTCAGAACACTTATACCTTGGAAAAGCCCTCATAAGTATCTAGTGAGTCGATAATCGAGGAAGAGCTGGTGTCGAACTAAGGCAGTAAATTCTACTCTAAGGCATATGAGAAATCTTCCTGGTTGGAAGAATTTATGAGGATGTGGGGGTAAGGCATGCAGGACTGTTAGGGGGATTGAGCTTGTGTGTTGTTATGATCTTCTTTTCAGGGCTCAAATTGACTCCATACCGTTTTCTGCCCACTCCAGCATTCTAAAATATGTAATATTATATATATATAATAAAACCATCAGTCCTGCTCTTAATATGAAAACAAAATACCATTTCACCAATTCCCCAGCCCTGGTTGTATTTCAAGATTTGATTAATTTTTGATTTTTCATTGTTCTCCTTTTGAGTAATTACCGCATTACTCAAAACATTTCCCAGGGCAAGATGCCCTGTCTGTCTCTAGTTTCGGCAGAAAGCTGGGAAGGTGAGCTGGTGGTGCAGGAGGCAGTGGCCTCTTAGCCAGGCCCGGGGCTCAGGTAGATGCCCCTGTGCTGAGAGGAGAGGCTGCTAAGCCCTTGACATCCTGCTGCAGACACTGACAGGGGAGCCTGCTTTCGTCTAATGCAGCATGATTCAGTATCTGGTCCTGAAACCCTAGAAAAAGTAAGGGTTTCCTAGCACTCCGGAGCCCCTGAAAAATACCTTTATGTTGTTGCAGTCAGAACCTGTCTCCATGGAGCAGTGTTTCTCAAGTGTGTTGGAGAGAACCCGTGCCCCACATGATGTCCTGAAGCAAAGGGTTTCTGTACCACAAGGGTGGGACATGCTGTATCTGATAATCCCTCTGGGTCATTTGTCATATGAAGAACACACCAGTGGCTCTGAGACGTCCTGCGCAGAAACGTTGGTCTGGTTTTATTTCACCCAGAAATTCTGAAAGCAATTTGGTCATGCTTCTCGACAAGTCTCCTGCCACTGTGTCGCAAGCAGGCCTGTCCCAGGCACACCAACCTCTGGTTACTTCCAAGCAGAAACTCCTATCTCTCAGACCTGAGCCATTGCTGGTGCTGTCTCCTCTGCCCGGCAAGATGATCCTTCCCTTCCCTTTCCTGTCACCGGCCTCGCTGATTTTTACAACTTCTCTCAGATTCAGTGTGAGGGTCACCCTTTCTAGGAAGTCCTCCCTGATCCCTGATCTGACCGCAGCCCTCTTCTCTGGGCTCTCAGAGCACACGCATCCCTCTGCTAGCACCCAGGACACTGCACTGTGTATGCCTTCCACGAGGCCTTCTCAAGGGCAAGGGGCACAGCTTCTCTTTCTTTTCTCAGAATCCAGCATAGCATTGGGGTGAAGGTCACGGTAATGGAATGCAAGAATGAGAATTAACGAGATCATGTGTGTGAAGCAAGGGAGTCCACCTTTCCAGTGCCTTTTCTGCCTTGGGCAGGAAGGGATTACCTCAGTCACCCGGGGATTCACCCTCTTTCCACAGGGCTCCCCCAGGATATCCTCTGTCTCTGGGCTGGCAGAAGCTTGCATAAGAAGGCTCATTGTCACCTCTTGTCAACAAAAGCTCCCAGAAACTTGATCTACTGACAAACTGACCACATCAGAACCAGTATTTTTAAATAAGATCCTTAGCAATTTGCCTGCAATTAAAGATACAGAAATATTGCTCTCAGGCACCACAGGACTGCGTAAGTCATTGCCAGTTAGGGCCCATCTCCAAAGACTGGAGGAAGGACCCTGGAGGTTTTAAGATAAATAAGTAAATAAACATCTAAGAAAGTAGGTTAAGTGAATTTGAAGGTAGTAAATATAAAGAGTCATTGTTCTGGGTGCTCTTGTATGTTTTACCTAATTTAGTTTCCCTATTATCTCCCCAAATATAAAGAGTGAAATACACAAGGTTGCCACCCCGTTTTTGGCCTAACCTATTTTTTAAAAATAAGTTTTAATTTTGAAATAATTATAGACTCAGAGAAAATTGCAAGAACAGTACAGAGAGGTCCAATGTACCCTTCACCTGATTTCCCCCAAAGAGCATTTTATGTAACTTTGGTACAGTATCGAAGCCGGGAAGCTGACATTGGTACATCTACAGACCTCATTCAGATTTCTCCAGTTTTTACGTCTACGTCTGTGTGTGTGTGAGTGCACTAGCTCCATATAATTTCTCCATGTGTAGAGATCAGCGGATCTAGTCCTGCACATGCTCGGAACTATTCGTCACCACGGAGGTACTCCCTCACGCTGCACCTTTATGAGACTAGCCCATTTTCGGAAGGGCAGTTGGCAGCTGCCGCAAATCCTTAGGTTAACCACTGATGGCCATCACATCACCTGGACCTGGCCTGTGGTGCTGTGTGACCGTCCCCAGGGTTCAGGACATAGCACCGAGAGTTAGCACAACCTCCCCAAGTGTCTCTACCGAGCATGTGCAGAGTTTCCCTGTCACGACAGTGTGAGTAAAAGCAACACATGTCAAAAGCCCGGGGAGGGGGGCACTTCCATCAGTTCAGGAAGTAGCCAGACTTCTGCCCTCTGACCCTTTCTCCTCGGGACCCTCCTGTCCCCTTACACCCTGGGACCACAAAGAACAACATCCCATGTTGGTGAAAAGCTTTTCTCTACGAGCAGTCTGCACGGAGATCCACCACGTACAGGAAATAATTCACCCTGAGTCCTACTGAATCAAACTTGGCCACAAGTGTTGCTCAGGTAGTTGCCCTCCTCGCTTGTTCAGACCAACAACTGAAGGACACTGGCCAGGAGGAGTCAGTCTCCAGGGCACTGAGCACGTGGAGGCCGCATCCCCCAGCCTGGTGCCTGGCACACAGAGATCACCGTAATAGCTTCTGGTAATCGAGCACAATCTGTGTGTTGGGTATTGTACTACGCATCTCATTTAATTGTCCCATTGACTCCTCAAATCCAGGCGGTCTCCATCTTAGGTCTGTGGTCCCCAACCTTCTCCCCCACTGTCACTTCAGTCATTCTGTGACTGGGAATTCTTCATTGTCACAATTATCGAGTATATCGCTTTCATAATCCTAAAGCCCGCGTTGATCTCTCTTCCCCTTTCACGTTCACCTTCTGGGCACATCCTATCATACGCGACAATTGCTAGCATTTCTGAACCCCAGCTGTACTTACTTATTCTTTTGGTCCCCATAGAGGATTATGACCAGAGGTCAGTCTTGAGCAAGTTTGGAAGCAATGTGGCCTTTGTAAGGAGCTGCAGTGCGGTCCTTCACACTTGCTCGCCCTCTGTGTGTTTACAGAGCACTTTCACCAGCAGACCCATCAGCTCCTTAAAAAAGCCCAGAGATGTAGGCGTGATGAGGGGACTCCTGTCCGAGGAAGTCTGGTGTCAGCGAGGAAGGTGTCTGGCTCCAACCCCACTCTGCTCATGGCAGCCCAGTTTGCAGGTGGCTTTAAAGAGGATGAGGAGGAGTAACAGTATTGAGAAAGCCATGCCCACCTACAAAGTTATATCTTCCATAGCACTGAATTTGAAAATAGTTATTTTTAGTTAATCTGAGGCAAAACATCCTCTGCTGTTTACACTAGTTGTTTCCGTTTTATGACACATGCCCTACAGACTGTCCTAAGACAGTGTCAGTGCATCTCACCTACTTAGCAATCTTGGAAGAGAGGTGGGGCAGAGGAGTGAGCGGTCATATAATTTATCATCAAGAGCAGGACACTTCTGAGAGGAACAGGAGGCCCTGTCCCTGATTACAACGGGGCAGCAGGCATAATTCTGGGCTGTCCCTGGGCGAGCTGGGACACTTGAACACTCTGCACATGGGAAAATTGAAATCCAGAGTGCAGGGAACTCGTCCTATCACATGACGGCTAAGTGGTGGCGTGTGGATTTAGGCTCAGACTGATCCCAGGGCCCAAAGCTGCACTGATGGGCCTAATGGCCTCTCTCTTGCACTGTGGGTTTGGAGACCTCCAACCTGTGAGCATCTGGCCATCGCGGGAGAAGCAGGATTGCACAGGAACTCGGTTGCGTGAAACATCCATGAAGTATGTTGGCACCAACCCCACCTCGTACCTGGGATTGTTGGTTGGTGTGGGAGGCTGCCAACATGGGAGCAGCTCCTCAGCCTTCTGCCTGCCCTCCCACTAGTTATAAAGTGATTCTGGGTAAATGATGTCAGGTTTCATGGATGATGCCATGGATAAGGTGTTTGTTTGTTTGTTTTAAACTCCTTGGTGAAGCACAATAATTTCCCACCTTTTAAGTGAGACAATCTATAGACAAGGGCACTTCGTGAAATGTCAAGTGTCAGGCGGATCATTCATTCACCCATCATTCATTCATTTGTCCCTCACAACTCATGGTTCTCCTGACAACGTCGGGAGCCCTGCATGTCATAATCAGCTTCCCCATGACTTGCCTGAGGCCCCAACTTCTTGGAGGACACTCCCATTTTCAGCCCTGTTTCCCTTCACATTCACTTCTCTAGCTTGCTCAGGGCTCTGACCACACTGAAGTCTTGTGCTGTCTCCCTCCCTGGCCTTGGTGTAGGCTGTTACTTCTGCCAGCATCATCTCCTTTGTACAGTGTTTCACTGAGTCTGGAAAATGATTCATCCTTTAGCTCGAAGGTCACTTCCTCTACAAGCCTTCCCTGCCCTCTCTAGGCAGAACTAAGTGTGTTTCCTCTCCGTGCATCCAGAGTATCTTGCTGACACCTCTAACACAGCCCTAAGTTGTTGCCATCCTTTGTTTGTAAGTGTGCTTTATCCACTGGACCATGGACTTGGAGGACAGGGACTGAGCTCTGGTCATCTTGACACCCTGAGACTTAGCAGACAAAAGGCACTTGAGAAGTGTGTGTCTAATGAATGAATATTGTGCCCACCAGATATGGTGGCATTTTCCAGACTTACCATCATTCTCCTTCAATGCCTCATAGGCAAAAGGTGCTGTAACTATATTTGGAATTCACAGGAGACCAGATCATAAAAACCTAGGCTGTACTAGTGTTATGGCCTTCATTATCAACAGGAAGGAGGAAACTTACCTACTGAGTGCACTAGCTGTGCACAATTCCTGGTGAGAACTCAGTAAATGTTCATCTAATGAGCGAATTATCTAGACACCAGTTTGGAGAGATAGGTGGTAATAATGCCATTTTACAGATGACAGACGCCCACAAGAAAAGGTAGTAAGGGATGGAGCTGGGTTTGAACTCAGATCTTTCTGGCTCTAAAGCCTGTGTGCTTCCTCCAAGTCTAAAGAAAAAGAAGGCAGCTCTGGTTGCCAGCCCCTGTCCTTGAAGGCAGGAGGTGACGCATAAATGGGAGTGATCTGGGGTGAGTCTTTCACTCTAATGGTAACAATGTACTGGCACTTGCCAAGTACCGACAGTGTGCTTGGCACCTCACAGCTCACCTAATTCTTCAGTGACCACAAAGCAGGCACAATTAGTTTACCCACTGCTCAGATGGGAACACTGAGGTCCAGAGACGTCAAATAACTTTTTCCAGCAAATGAATGGTTTGTGACCCAAGACACATTAGTATCTAATGTATGAGGCTACTGGTCCATCTTCCACTCGCAACCCTCTGTTATTATTTATAATTGCTCTACTTAGAACTACCCGGTCATTTTCTTGATCGGTCCCTCCCTTCTTTCCCTTCCCACTCCCCTACAAAACATATACTTAGTGATGGCAGGATCTGCTCTGTCGTATTCACTGATATGGCATCCCTAGAGCAATGCTCTGCTCACAGTAGGCCCTCAGGACAGATTTAAATGAAAATGGCAGAATTGATATTTGAAAACAAGTCTGGGTTGCCTGAACCTTTTTGCTTCTCTGCAAAATGGAGGTAATGATACCCAGTTTTCCTGGCACTGATAGTGTTCACAAATGCCCTTGTGCCTTGCCTGGCACTTTGACATCATCCTCCATTGGTGGCCAATGTGATTGTCCCTCTTCCTTGGACACGTGCTCTACTTGGCAATGCAGACTCGAGGCAAAGCAAGACTGGCCCTGACTGGGTCAGCCTTAAATAGGTCATTCCAAGAGGGATTTTCATAAGAAACGAAAACATGGGGCTTCTATCTAATTCTGGGAACACCCAGAATTCTACGAACTTACTAGAGTTTAAGCCAACTGTGAGGTTGCCTAGGTCTTGGTGTCAGGGACTTGCCTGTTGTCGGTTTAGCATACAGTGTGAGTGTGTGTACATGGCCCAAGAGAGAGCTACAGCCAAAAGGCCACATGTACCACCCTCTTATCTCCTCCAAGACCAGATGGAGCAGCCTTACCTGGAGCTTGCCCAGCCTGCTATTCCCCAGCCCACGGGCATGTTTGTCTCCAATAGCCAGACTCTGTCAGATTCCAAAGTTATCAGGAGTACTGTTTGGGTCCCTAAGTCACCAGCTTAACCCATTTAAAAGAGAAAACATTGTTTGCCAGCATCCCTTCTTTGCCCTACACTTGACTGATCTTAACTGAATTTTTTGACTTAGGAATGAATTATCTCTGCTAACTTTGACTTTGAAAGAGCTACCTCTCTGGAGATTGAACCATGTAGGAGGTGTTTTAACTCTATGAGGTTATAGGAGAGCTTTTACCGTTCAGTAGCTGTCCTGTTCATCCAGCTGATGCCAGACCAGCCATGCCAAAGCATGAACTCTATTTTCGGGCCAGCCCAGAAGTCTCTAGAAAGGCAGAGGGGGGAAAATGCTCAGAGTAAGGGAGACACGACTATATACACACTGACCACTTAGGAATTTAGGCTATAAGACATGAGACTCCATTGACATGAGAGAACAGGGATGCCACTGTGAACTGGAATGACTGAGGGAGGTTTCACAGAGGGGGCAGATCTTATGAGAAGCATTGGAGGCTGAGGATTTGGGATAAATAAAGAAGAGCAGGGACAGTTCAGATGGGAAGATCAGCATAGGGAAAGACTCCAAGATTGTGGAGAAGGAGGAGGGGAACAGTGCTTGTAATTAGGGAGACAGGGAAGACTTGGAAAATTCTCCTCTGGAACAGAGGTGAGGAAAAAAATGAGGGAAGGATACAACTGTTTGGCATATGACTCAGTAACATTTACTTAACCTAGTTTGTTGCCCCTTGAAGGAGAGATGGAATTTTCTTAGTTATTCAGGTCACAAGTGAGAGGTTTTGAAACCATACTTGGGTTCAGGGAAGGAAACCCATTCTCCTCTGCTGTTCATGCTTTTGCTTGCCCCTTAAATATTGGTGCCCCCCAGGAATCAAACCTTCCTTGACTTCTTCTGTTTCTGAACATCCTTCTGAGACAGCTGCATTTACTCTCTTGCCTTCAACCATCCATATACTGCCTGGGTATATGCCTTCAACCACCTATATACTGCATGGGTATACTGTACCCACATCTGTACCTCCCTCTTGTCTTTCTCCTGGGCTCCAGCCCCTAAAACTATCTGTTTGCTAATCATCTCAGCATCTCTAGAATTGAACACTATTTAATTTTTTTAAATGAGGTCTTCCTGCCAAGGCCTCCTTTTCTCCCATATTCCCTACCTCTCTTAAGGGCCCGTTCTTCCCTTCCTTCCTATCTCCCTTTCTTCTTCCCTATATAAAGATTAATCAAACACTTGTGATATGCTAGATACCATGTGAAATGTCCTCTTGCTTATGAGGGTCCCAGGATATAGTGGAAGAGGTAGATGAGTCCAATAACTCATTTTCATTCACTTAACTATTTATAGAAAACTACTTATAGGGACATCTGGGTGGTTCAGTCAGTTGAGTGTCTGGTTCTTGATGTCAGCTCAGGTCTTGATCACATAGCAGTGAGTTCAAGCCTCATGTTGGGCTATATGCCCATTGTGGAGCCTACTTAAAAACAAAACAAAACTACTTATATAACGTTGGGATAAATAGGGGTACGTAAATAGTTCTTGAGGAATCTAAAAACTTTACCCAGGATGGTAAGCTCAAGAAAGGCCTCTTTGATTAAATGAAATATGAGTTGAGTCTTAAATCTGAAATCTTGAGAAATTAGTTAGACAAAGAGGAGATGACAGGAGAAATAGATGTGATAGAACACAAAGGTGAGCAAGGAATATTTTCAAAACGGTGTCCATAATGTTAAAAGTAATAGCAAACATTTATTTAACCCTCACTATGTACCAGTTACCCTGCTAAGCACCTTGCATGTGTTTTTGTTTTGTTTTGTTTCTCATTATAATCTCAGAAATATGTTGTGAAAGCCAATCCATTTTATAGCTGATGAAACTGCTGTCCAGATGAACAAACTTGCCCTTGAACTTTTGTGAAGAAGTAGTTGAGCTGGAAACCTAAGCTTCTCTGACTCAAGAGCCTGGCAGCTGGGGTGGTGCAGGAGGGGCCATGCGCAGAAGCAATTTTCTCAAGGGCTCCGCATCCTCAAGGAGGGGTTTGGGTTTTATCTCAAAAGAAACGAGGAGCTGTTTCAGGCTTCTAATCTGAAAAGTTACCTGAAGTAGATCTTCATTTAGCAGATTCACTTTTGGAGGGGAGTCAAAGATGAGAGCAGGTGCAAGACTAGAAGCAGATGGACCCATTAGGGGCTGTTACCATAGCCCAGGTCAGTTTTAGGAGGCCCAAGAGAAAGGAGCAAAGTCAAGATTTGGATGTAAGGGGTGAGGGTAGGTTAAAAACAATGCTCAGGATTTGAAAAATAATTTGCTTTTTCAAAAATAACTATTATTTGATAATTCAGTCAACAAACCTTCTTGAGCCTCTGCCTTATATCATGGACCATTCTAGGTCCTAGGGATAAAATGGGTCCACAGGACATAGCCCCTGTCTTTTCCTTATTGCATTTTCTTGCCCCCTTTGTCATAGATTAATTGAGCATATAATTAGGGGCTTATTTCTGGGGTATCTGTTCTGTTCTAGGTACCAATGGGTCTATTTTCGTGCCAGGACCATACTGTTTTGATTACTACAGCTTTGTAGTATATCTTGAAGCCCGGCATTATCATACGTCCAGCACTGGTTTACATGAGAAACAGAGGCCACAGGCATCTAAATGATATAGTCAGAAATAATACTGCAAGACTTAATCCAAATAACACCACCAGTCCTCAGATTTTTGCATTCTGCAGCTCTTGACAAAATTCTTAGCCTCCCTAGGAGCAAATGGATGAATACGACTGTGAGGCAGATTTTACCTTGTTAGAACACAGAAATCCCCTCCCATGCTGCCATGGCCAAGACCACTGTGAGGCCAGAGTGGCATTGTTTATCCCCTCAAGGTCTAAGTCCAAATAGAGGAAGTAGGCAGGGGGTGTCTGATAAGCCCCATGCTGCTGGCGCCATTCACTCTGGCTGGACTGCATATGATGGGAACAGCTTGTAATGTTCTTGTGATAAAGACTGAGAGATTTAATGGGATGTTTCTACTGAGCACAGCTTGGAACATTTCACACAGTTCTGCCATCCTCCAGGGGTGCTTAGTCTTTGTGGAAAGGCACAGCTCTCAGCAGAAGGTTTGAGATTAACAAAGAGGGAAAACTTAGTGGTAAAGACGATTCTGCAGATAACAGGATGACCCAGAGAGAGATGTTTCCCACATAACCCACCACAGGACCTTGTACCTACCATGTTCTGCATAAATGCTCACTGAATGAACAGGGAGGGTGGGACTGACAGCAAGGTGGCTGGAAGCTCTGGGGTAGAGAGAGGCTGCGGCCCCCATTAGCTTTTCAGGAAGGTGCACTGCCCCTTCAACTGCACACCCCTTTATTTGGCTCACGGGTATTTTAAATGCCTGAATATCCTAGGGAAGGAGAAAGAACAGAGCCTCACAAGTCCTAATTGGCCCCATTCGATTCTGAGATCAATACACTGGGGAACTTCTGCCAAGTTTGTACTCCCTGTGGAGCGATGAGAGAGCCAAGCAGCTGCAGGTTTCTGGGGAGAGTTCCTGCCACTGATCTAGACTTCAGAGCTCGTATTCCCAGTGTTGTGCTGGAGAAGAGAGGTGACAGGAGGACAATTTCCAAACCTAAGATCCCATGTAGCCCTCCCCTAACCCCAAGACCCTCAAATCCAACCCAGCTACCCACAATGTAGCATAGACCTTGGAAAGTGTTGCCTGAAAGCTGCTGCCCCATGTAAGAAAAGAAACTCGTCTCTACATCTACCGAGAGACATGATCTCTAGCCGACTCATTGAACCATTGAATGAAACCCAACTGGAAACGTGTATTGAGTTTCCAACACTGAAGCATTTTTATATTTCTCTTTTCATTTAATATTTCTCATTCTTTGGCTGAGTCTGTAGCCAAAAGTCAAAGCACAAACTTGCCCTGAGAAAGTGAATCCTTGACTCGAACACCCATTCTGAAAGAGAAAACACTTTTCTTTCATGAGTGATCTTGTTCTCACAAGTTAGATACTTTAGATAAATCTCTGGGGTTTGGAAGAATTTGGAAAATTGCAGGGTCACTGAACAAACTCAATCGTTTAACCTCAAAAACTCTGCCCAATTCTCACCGCAGTTGGAAAATGGGAGCTTCACTTGCAGATGAAAAGGTCCCGGGGTCATGGGGTGGTGGTTAGAACAGACTCCATGGCATGAGCAGGGCCCGAAAACAACATTTCGGTTGGAAAGATATGAGTGCTGACAAGAAAGTCACTGTGAAAGTTTACAAGTGAAACACGCGGGCAAAGGCCAAACCACCTCCGTCTCATGAGTGTTTCTGAGACCATTTCCCTGCTCCAGGGGTGCCCCATGTCTAGGGGCAGTTTTGGTAAGGGATCTCATTATAATGGGGTCACCTGTGTGGCCATTGGGATGGAGTAGCTGGCAGCCATTACCTCCCAGCCCATCTCATGGGACCTCCCCTGGACCCTATACCAGCTTCTTCCAAGTGCCCTTTAGCCTCTGCTGCTCAACCAGAGAGGGCAGAGGCAGAGAGCGTCGGGGAATCCCCTGTGCTCAGGAGTGATGTAAGCTGTGAGGGCACCCGATCCAGGCTCACACACAGGTTGGATTCAGCAGAACCTTCTCCTGCTTTTTCTGTCTGTTAAGTGATTTTGACTTCACCTGTTTTTAGTTTGACTGCTGTTACTTAGCTGACACTGCATTTGCTCTGGTTGACGTGAGATAGAATTTTAATTCCTAAGATGATGTTCTAGAATGTAGGATACATTCATAATATATTTATAAGAATATTGATATACTTCTTACGAATATAGTATTCCTACATCAATGGACTCTACAGAATTAGATAGTAGGAGCATTATATTTTGATTGAAAAAAGAGATCCACTATTGCTCAAACCACCCCTGAAGTTTTTTTTTAAATATTTTATTTTATCTTTTCAGTGTTCCAAGATCCATTGTTTATGCACCGCACGCAGTGCTCCATGCAATCCATGCCCTCCTTAATACCCACTACCAGACTCATCCAACCTCCGACCCCCTCCCCTCCAAAACAGTTTGTTTCTCAGAGTCCATCTCCCTCCAATTTATCCCAAGTCACTTTTCCTTTTGACATGACTGCATGGAGACTTAAAACAGTGAAGACCACTTCCGTATGTGAGGAAGTGCTATTAGAAATCTGTCAAAGTAATGTAATATTTACCTCAATAAGTTTTGATTAGTTTTTAAAATGACACACATAGACACCAAAAAACCCCTAAACAAAACAATATCCCAAGCTAAACTCAGTAAAGTTTTATGAGGTTAGCCCAACTTCACGGGTCAGTTGACATTTTGCAACCATTTCTTTCTTGTTCTAGAACTCTTTCTCATGTTATTTCATTCATGATATTCTTTGTGTTTAAATGTTTCTAAATTTTTTCAGTCAAGAACTAATTTTCCCCTATGGCATGAAGGAAAGCAGGAAAGAGGAAAGGCAAAGGAAAGGAAGGGAAGGGAATGAAGGGAGGAAGGAAGGCCAGGTTTTCATTCTGGTCTTTCTAGTTGTTTTGTGTCATTCAGGTTTCAGGGATACAATGTGTAACATTTTACCAGAAACAGAAGTTTGCTTTTTGATTTTTTTTAAAGCTCTGTCCATTTGATACTTTAGTAAGTTAAAAAATAAAATTAAAGTCACAAAAATATTTAAAAGAAGAGGGTGAGAAATTTGGCAGAGAGATAGCAAGTCTTGGGAACATCACCAGCTGAGTACATGTGGTTCCAACAAACTGTCCAGCATTACTGGAAGGTCAAGTACAAGGTTGTGAGAGAGAGCTGGAGGCTGGTGCCGCTGGCCGTTTGTGAAGGGCGGGCTCACTGAATCTGAGTCTCTGTGTGACCGGGTTCTACTTAAGGGACGGAAGAAGGTGTGTGTTTCAGAAAGCTCATTGTGTCTAGAGAGGCCTGGGGGACAGGTGGTGCTGTAACCCAGACAAGGGAAACTGCCTTTAACTAGGGCATGAATACAGGAGTAAGGACGGGGAGGGACGGAATCCAGAAACACTTAGCAGGGGCAGAAGAAAGGACACACGCCAGAAACACTGAATTGGGTAAACTCAGTGATTTGGTGAGGAGTCAAGAATGTTCCCTGGCTTCTCCTGCAAGGAACTGAATGCATGAGTACCCCAGAAATGGAGAGATCTGAGAACAAAGAGAAAGCTTCCAGAGGGGAATGATTGAGCTTTGTTTTGAATGTATCTACATAATAAGATTAAGTTGGGGCACAGTCAGTTGACCTTGCTGACCTCTGGATTTTGCTCAGGTTCCACACCTCAGTTTGAATTCTGTGCCCCGGGTTGGAAGAACTGCTTTAACTTGGGCCTGGACCCTCCACTCTGAATATTTCTTTCCTTAGGGAATCAGTTTGGTGGCTGCAGTTTGTGAATGTGTCTTTCCCCGGCCTGGTGGTTTGTGGCAAAGACATCTTCCCTGCTTTGTGGTGGAAATCCCTGTGCACAACCAACCGAGATGTGTCAGTCCCCACAGGATGCCCAGGGTGTTTCCAAACTGCTTCTTTAAAGGGGAATTCAGGAGAGAAGAGAATGGATCAGGCTGTTGTGCTGGGAAACTGGTGGGCTCCCTTGGTTAGTCATATGAAAGTCACTCCATTGTCTTTTCAGTAAATGGTGATGGAGAGCCTCCTGGGCAGCAGGAACTGGGAATTCAGCCATGGCTGAGATAAGCCTATCCGCGCCTCCTCTACTCTCACCAGTGAGTAGGAATAATACACAAACAGGCTGATCTAGAAGAATAAATTATCTTCCCCTTTTTCTACCCTTTCTGGGTTTGCTCTAAACAGGCTCTAATAAATCGTGTACCAAATGCTTTCTTTGTGTATAGATTAAATGAGAAGGGGCTAGGCCTGAGAATTTAATTGGACCCAGGATTTAAAAGCAGAAAACAGACCTCTAGTTTTTATTTTCTATTTCCTTCTCCGTGTTTCTGTAGCCGTAGGTGGTTGGTTGGGGTAGGGCGTACCATTGCTGGGGCGGCTTGGTAATGGGCTGGTAGGCCTTGAGGTGGATGGTTCACATGGGAAGTGGACCTCTGGGACTGCCCCTCAGAATGCTCTCTCCAAGGTGGGCTCGGAGGGGAGGAGCGTTTCCAGGTGCTGTTTTTCTCTTTCCTAGTCTATGCTCTCAAAATTTCCGAGCGTGTCAGTATGTGTGAGCATGTGGCTGGTGCCATGTGGACACATTCTCTCCGGACATACCCACAGAAACCCAGAATACTACAGGGAGAGATAGTGGAGAAGCCTCCGAGGGGTCTTCCCATGGAGGACCCTCTGCTGAAGCCCACATTCCCCAACTCCACCCACCCCACCCCAGTGTGCCTGGGCTTTCCCGGAAGAACAGCTCAGGCCATGAGACACATTGCTGACCATGATTTTGTCCTGGGGATTGGCCCAGGGGGTAAGGAAAAGGGCAGATTCTCCTATCCAAGCAGAGCTTAACTGAATACTTTCAGGGAAAAAAAGAAACAATGTAGCACCAAGCAAGCTTCTTGGGCTCCTCTGTCAGCACCCCTGAGAGCCAAATCTACAGTGTCGAAGACAAAGCAGCCCTCACTGCTCTGCACCTCCCGAAATGCAGGGCAAACCACTTGTTGTTGAGGGGACAATTTCCTGCTCCAGAAAATCCCGCACCCCAAATAGTTATCACCAACAAAAGTCTCAGTTTAAGGGAAAGTAAGGGAGGAAGAGCAAAAGAGGAATTTAGTTCTAATCAAAGAGAAAGAATTGGGGGGGGGGGCTCTTCTGATGCCGGAGTGTGTGGGTTTAGAGACGGTGCTAACCTAACAGATATGGCCACCTGCGTGGGAACTTGCTGGCACCCTCTGGAAGGCTGGGGAGGGCTGTGCTACCTTGTGGGATGGCTACCGGCATCTTTGAGTCGAGCACCCACTCGAGAAGCTGGCTCCCAGCCATGTGACTTAGGCAAGCTATTCAACCTCACTGTGCCTCAGTTGTCTCATTTGTCAAATAGGAAGAATAGAATCACCTATTTCAGAGAGGGATGTTCTGTTGTTTTTTTTTTTTAATTCAAGATAATTAACATAGTATTATATTAGTTTCAGGTGCATAATATAATGGTTCAAAATCCCATACATTTCTCCATGCTCATGGAGATAAGTGTACCCTTGAAATGAGTTAATGTAAAGTGCTTAAAATCAACAGTGCCTGGCGCAGCACGCTGAGGGAGTGTTAGTTTGAAAGTGGGCTGAAGTCCCTCCCAAGCAAAGCCATGTGCTGCAGGAGAGGGCAGCTGGGTTGGACGTCCTGCACCCCCAGACCCGCCTGTGGTCAGACTCTGTGATGCCGGGGGCCCTCACGCGGCATGTGTCTGGGAGGAGGGAAGCGATGTCAGCATCAAAGGTCTGTGCGCTCTTGCTGCAGAGCGTGGTGCAGGGAAGGAGGGCGAGGGCTGAGAGGGCCCCAGGGCTTGTCACCCAGTTTGCAAAGATGAGGTTGGAAGATGCGAAGGAGCCCCAGGCTGGTACATTCCTCCCATTCTGAGATCATCTCCTGGCCCAGGAGTTCCTCCAAGAACGAGCTTGAGCCACCGTTTTTCCTTCCAGAGAAGAGAGGTTTCTTCTCTTTCAGCGCCATAAACATCCCTCTGGTTTTATAGCCGCTTTCCTTGCCAGCCAGCTCAGCTAGGTGCCAGTGAATACTTGTGGAGTAACGGGTTCCCGCTAGAAGGATCCTCATGCCTTGCTATCTCTCTGTAATCTCTCTCTGGCATAGGTGCTTTGCTCAGATAAAATAGCTGTGGCTCCAGCGTCCTACTCCTTCAGTACTTTGGCCCCTTCTCCACCTGATCATCACATCCCATACCTATATCTACTTGTGATTAACCTGTTTAGAATCTAGCAGTGACTGTCAGCGAGGTCCCCTGAAACCTTGAAAGGGCTAATCCCACAACAGGTGTCCCTTAGCCAAAATAGCTCTCCTTCCCAGCTCGGACATGCGGCAGGGCGGAGGCGGTCTGCATAAATGCTGGTCAAGTGACGGATGGGATCCCAGCCCCTCATTTTCACATGCGCATGGAAGAGTGGGATGATTTTTGGTCCCCAGACTCCATCTGTTCTAGAAGTTAAAAATAAAATGAGAATTCAATTAAAACTGTGCACACAATCCACTGAAAGTTGTGCCAGATTTTCCGATAATACCCTACTTTCTAGCCTATGAGACACTGAAGTGTGTGTGTGCCATCAAAGAAAATACCTGAGAATGTCAAATTGCTTTAATTAAATAATAGATACATCAGTGTATATGCAAACTAGCAAAGTGGGTTTTTTTGTTGTTTGTTTTTTAAGGAGCATATCTTGCCTTAAAGCTTCTTGCTTCTATTTTTCTACAGAGGGAAGATCTGCAAAAGATGTAAGGAATTTAGCCACTTAGTCCATTTGTTTCTTTTGAGGATGGTCAAGGTCAGCAGATGGGGGTTAGCAGTCACTTAGCTTGTATCTGTGGTGCTCATCCTGGAGTTAGTTCAGTTAACAAGGGCCATGGGGAGCTCAGTTCACAGTTCTTGTCTGGAATGAAACCTCTAAGGGGTGGACCCTAAACTCAGGGGTCCCTTTCTAATCCCAGTTTTGCTGAGGATTCAGAAGAAACCCTTTCCTTAGGATGTGGATTGTTTTTACA
Source organism: Mustela erminea (assembly GCF_009829155.1). Lineage (NCBI taxonomy): Eukaryota > Metazoa > Chordata > Mammalia > Carnivora > Mustelidae > Mustela > Mustela erminea. The sequence continues at coordinate 7,831,093 of NC_045622.1, forward strand.
TGTCTCCATGGAATGCATTTTAGTTTTGACTAAAGGAATCCATTACATGAGCTGATCCATGATTCCCATTACCGTGTCATTTCTCATCTGTGAGATCCAGATTCTGAGAACTGATGCTATAAACAGGGTGTTGAGAGCTTCTAACGGCACGGCTCATCTCTTCCCAATTAATGTGCCTGGAACAGAAGTATTGCAAACAAGCTCCACCCCTGCAAGTTCCCAGAAGGGTAGGTGCCCACCTGAGAGTACTGGGGGAGGCAGAATGGGGAGAGTATTGAAGACGGGGTCCAGATATCCCCAGAGAGGCAAGCAGATGACCTCTGGATATACTTCCTCTTCTGAGGCTCTAAGTCATCCTCGTCATTCCTTCAAATACTTAATGGATAGGTGGTTGCCAGAGGTGGGTAGCTGGTGGGTAAAATGGGTAAAAATCATCAAAAAGTATAAATTTCCAATTACAAAATAAAGAAGCCCTGGGCACTAACAGACAGCATGGTGACTACAGTTAATAAGCACCTGGGTGGCTCAGTGGGTTAAACACCTGACTCTTGGTTTCAGCTCAGGTCAGGATCTCATGGGTTGTGGGACTGAGGCCAACATCAGTCTGCTCGCTCAGCGGGGAGTCTGCTTGAAAGATTCTCTCCCTCTGTCCCCTCCCCCACGGACACTCTCTCTCTCTAAAAATAAATAAATCTTTAAAAAATATTGTATTGTCTATTTTAAAGTTGCTACCAGAAGAGATCTTAAAAGTTCTCATCCACAAGAAAGAAAAATTGTAACCGCGTGTGATGATAGATGCCAGCTAGACTTCGATGTTGACCATATTGAATATATGTGATACACACTGAGTATTTTTTAATACACCAGATGCTTATATTGTATATCTTAAAACTAGTACAATGTCATACATCAGTTATATCTCAGGAGAACTGGGAGAAAAAATGGCAGGTGCAGAAACTGCTCCCTGTTCCCCCTTCAGAATAGTCCTTCTCCCTTTGCTCCTCTTAGTAATAGAAACTCCAGTGTTTCCAGGGGGCAGTGGATGTTCAGCTAGACACTGCGCGTGCCAGCCCCTTTTGCAGTTAGGGGTGGTGTCCAGTAAGTTCAGGCCAATAGGATATGCGAGAAAGCTGTTCTTGCAATTTCTGGGCTATACCCTTAAACGGAACCTTCTTGTTAGCTATGATAGTTGTTATTACCTCTACTTCTGGAGATGACCTTTCACTACTCCCTGAACCCCAGGCCAAATGCATCTGCACACAGTGTCTTATCACTTATCTCACTTTGTGCTAAGAAACTTCTTTATCTTCCAGGCTTTCTGTGGAGCTCATCCAGTTCTTAGTCACGTTTGCCTCCCCAGCACTGAGTAGCAGCCCCTGTTCTTGCTGCATTAGAGACTTCCCATAAATGTTTGCTAAACAAATGAAATTAAGGAGTACCCTGCACTACATCAGGTCTTCATGCTGATTAGGGTCTGCTTACAAGATGTTGCAAGGATCACAGAAAACATCTCATTTGTTTTTGCTGGTAATTCAAAATAGTGATTGTCATCAATTGTATTTCAAGAATTGACCCCTCTTCTCATCCCACCACCCTATACACATTAGAGAATGCACCCAAGCCTTCCTATTTCCACCATTTATAAGATGTCCAAATATCTAGCCAACAATGATGTTTTATTTTTAGGAAACATTTTTTAGTGCATTCTTGCATTAATTTGGCTTGTGGTTAAATGTCAGTTTCAGATAACTCGGTCACTACTTTCCAGGAAAATCAGCTTTAAAAAGAGGCTGATCAAGTATGTCTTTCTAAATATATAAAGTTGGTCTGCCGGCGACCAGAGGAGGGACCTTGCCTTGTGGCAGACAGTAAAGTAACATTGGCCTGTGTCAAGAAAATCAAGTAACATGCTGGAGGGAAAAAACCACCATAGCTCTGCGCTAAATATGTTTACGGTTTGGCTGAACATTCACTTGGATATAGTAAATACAAAAGAGACATTTCTTGCCTTCTCTATTTTCTTCCAGTTGGTATTATTTTCTAAAAAATTCTGTATCTTCCACATGGAGGTCATCTGCTGGTACAAGCCGGATTGCACCATCTGAGGCAAATTATGTGACTGGCATCCATCTTTCACACCTTAATAAAAAACAGACCAAAGTTGATTCAAGTCAGAGAGGAGAGCAAAGCGAAATCCCTACTCTCTCATACTCCGTAGCACCAAAGTTCACATTTCTTCAGACATAGGACTTCTAGTCAGTCTATGATTTTAGGGCTGTGAGGAGCCATCTTGTGGATGGAAACGCTGCATTGCAGAGACACCAACCAGCAGCTGAGAGCATGAGAGCTTGGGTTCAACCAAGGCCTCCAAGCCCAGTCAGCTTCCGCCACAGAACACTCTTTAGTAAATACCAGGGACTATTACTTGAAACAAGCCACATCAAAATAAATAAATAACTAAATAAATAGTAAGAAGAAACTAACCCAGTTCTTTGGAAGATGAAAACCATCATGGAAGTCAGTCACTTGATTTGTTTCAATTACAGATGCCTCACCAGGGGAGGAGAGGGGTGGCCATCTGGACTAATACACATTTTGCCTTTAACAGGAATGAATAGTACAAGCTGACCAGAGGGGTCTGTTTAGTGTAGTTCATTTTCTCTTTGCTTTTTGATAGAATGCTGTGAATTCTAGATGCTCGTGTATGAGTAAAACATTCCTATCATGTCTCGTGCAATTTTACTTTAACAATTGATTCGAATGACCTAAGGGAAAAAGTAGTCATAGGGATTGAAATCTGCCAGAAGAGATGACAAATTGAGTGTAGGGTGAGGTTTCCCAGGACCGGGTCTCAAGATACTCACCAAGGGTGGGGAGGCCGCTCTGCCAACCGTGTATGTGGTGCCACACTGAGGTGACCCGGACTGGCCCAGAGACGCAGAAGTAGGTATATCTGAGGATGGACAGACCCAAACACATTAGAAATAGAATTTTAAAAATTCTTTGAAAAGCAGTTGACTTGCCGTTGATGAAGGAAGGGCTTAATAATAACAATAGTGACCACAATAGTAACTAGAAATAAAACCTTTCATGCGGCTTACGGGCACCCGCCAGTCCCTCTATGCTGCTTGCCTAACCTTCTCTTTGTTTCAGCCAGCTTTCGTCTACTTCTCGGAATGCCCTGACTCTGGGTGTTTGCACATGTTCCTCCTTCTTCGGGGAATGTGGTTCCCCATTTCCGCCACCCTTCCTTCCACCTGACGAGTTCCGACTTCCCCCTTGGCTCCCAGATGAAACAAGTATTCCTCGGGGAGACTTGCCCTGATTCCCTGAGAGGAATTGAGCCTCCCCGACCCCCACCGTCTTATGTTCTCATGACAGCTGATAGCTTCTCATAGCAATCCTGATTATCTTAGTGCTCATTCAGTGCATCTTCTGTAAAACCCTTAATTCTGTGAGGCCAGAACTGTGTCTGTATTCCCAGCTCCCAGCACAGTGCTGGGCTCAAGGGTGTTCAGCAAATACTGTTGAGTGAATTACTATCAAACAAAATAACATCTGGATGGTGTTTTCTGGTGAATAAAATATGTTCACTTCATAGGGAACGGGGGCTAATTTAGTAGCTCCCTGAAACTACCAGAAATCTTTTCTATCCAGCGAATTCGCATTTATCTCAGGATAATCCAGAGCACTGAAGAATGACCTGCGACCCTTATGGAGGTTTACCTTGATATAAGATGAACCTCCACTACTGCATCTCACAGGAGTTAACAGGGGAGGCAGGGGAGAGGCAGGGGAAGGGAAAGCTACGGGAGGACAGACTTTTGAAGCTCCCTGGGCAGGGTGGTGGTCACACAGCCCTGTGTGAGGAAAAGCCCTTCCCAGCTGGACAGACTCCAGGCCCCCTCCACCTTGACACTGACTATCTCTGTGAGGCTGGCACTATGGGGCTCTACTCCTGTGTCCAGTGCAACATGCTCTGTAAACTTTTCTGCCAGCAGAATGCCAAATGAACCCCTCTTTGGCCTGTAGTTTTAATCTGTCTTATGTCTCCTCCCTTTAGAAAAAAACAATTAAGTGTGTCACTGGATTGTGCTTAGCTTTTAAGAAATAGTGAGGTGAAATGTCACTTCTACATTAACGAGGCCAACGAGCTGTTATATAGAAAATTGACTAACTGGCACCCAAGTCATCAAAGCTGTTAATATAGCAAAAACACTAAGTTCCTATCTGCTTGTTGCTCTTTCAAACTTCCACCACCTTTCAAATGGGCCTGAGCTGGGGGAGACCGAGTTGGGAGAGGCGTCAGTCAACCCATTTGTCCCAGACAAGGCTATCATAAGCCAACAGCCCCACCAGCTGACCACTAGCCCGTGAGACCAGCCAGGCCTGGCCCAGACTAGAAGACTGTCCATGTGAGCTCAGTGGACAGAATTGTGAGGTAACAATGGCTGTTGTTTCAAGCCCCTCAATTTTAGGATCGTTTGTCCCCAGCAATTGCCAGCAAGCCCAAGGGCACTTGAGCAGCCTCATCCTGCATATATCGTTCCGGGATAGGTGCGTTAAAATCCCCGAGCAGATGAGAGCTTCTATAATATGGTTCTCATGGAGCAGCTGTGATAGAACATGCTGGAGACCGTTTATGAGGCTACGGGTTCCCCAGCTTCCTGGTAGCATGGTTTGTTGTATGGACATTGGATAGATGTGTCCCAATCAGTACTGAATAATCCAGTTGCTCTTCGCTCTCTCTGGTCAAGTCACATTGGCTTACCCTTTCCTCTCCCAAGACTCAGCCCAAGGGAACCACTTGTGGGCCAACATGGCCACTTCATCATCCCCACCGTAGGTCTGTGGAAAACTATACATCTGTCAAAATCATCTTAGGCCACATTTTAGAAAGATCATCTAGAAATTGTTCAGGGTTTTGATTTCACAATCCCCCAGGGAGGGTGTTATTTTCTGTATAATGACTAGCCGTTGATGTTCCTGGCAGGATGCTGTAATTGAAATTATCGACAAGATTCTGTTGTCTCACTGTAGTGTAAATTCTTGAAAGTCAGGGATTATACCTTACTTATCTTTGAAATCTCCATGCTTAGCATGAACCCTTGCACGTAATAAATTCTTGGTATATTATAAAGGATTAGTAAATAAATCGATGAATCAATGAGCCGTGTTCTTTGGGCAGGCCCAGTGTCATACAGATTCATTGATAGGCCCAAATGGAAGCATGTTGGGTTCTTTTTTGAGCAGCAGATTTCTGCCTTTTGAGCCCTTTGAAACATGAGGGGTGTCCCTGGTTTCTTTCAGCTTATAAGATTTTTGCCTTCTGGCTCACTTTGTTTTGTGGAGTCTTAATTTACATGTAATAAAATCCAATGTAGAATTTTTTAAATTTACTTCGTTACTTCTACAAAAACAAAAATTAATGATTGATGGAAAGTAAGCTGAGAGAAACATCTGAAGACCTCTGGGCATAGGTGAAGGGAAACCTGTGGTTCTTATAAGGAGTCTTGGCTTACGTGTAACTTTTTCCATGAAATCAGTGCTTAACCCCCCACATAAAACAACCAATTGCTATGCTAACTTCTAGCAGCCCAAATTCTGCTGCTTCTGCTCTAGTTTTTAAAAAGTATTTATTGTCTTCAGAAATACCATAATAATGCTTGGCAAATCGTAGGTGCTCAAAAAAATTGTTATTTTATAAATGAATATATCTCCGGCCTTTGTGGTGGGCAGAATTCTAAGATAACCTCCAAGGTTCTCAATTCCTGATAATGATACTCTGTGTAATCACCCCCACTTGAGTGTGGGCAGACCGGTGGATATGATAGGATGTCCCTCCCTACTCTCATGATTAGCTTATGCTCTATGGCAAACTTGAAGGGATTTTACAGGCCCTAAACTAATCAGAAGAGATTATCCTAGGTGGGCCTGACCTAATCAGAAACTATACTCTTTCAACAGCCAGTGAGCTCTCAAGAGAAGTTAAATCCCAGATAAGATTGTGGTCTCAGTGGTACCTTCACTGCAGCCTTGTGAGACCCTGAGTAGGGGACCTACTTAGGCTGTGCCTGGACTCCTGACCCCCAGGAACTCTTAGATAATAAGTGTATGTTCTTTTAAACCTATCAATAATTGCTTTATTTTTTTTTTAAATTGAAGCATAATTAACATACAGTATTAAATTTAGTATTATATTATTATTGATATAAGTAATAGTAATATTATAGTTAATTATATTAATTTCAAGTATATAATATGAATATGACAATGCATTATTCAGTTATCATTATGAGAAGTGTCATGCTGTGTTAAGTGCTACATTTGTAATTTGTTATGTAGCATTCGAGCTCACCAAGTGTTGAAGAGAGGGTCAAGAGATGCCAAGCAACTCATGGGACTTTTCTCCCAGGTAAGAAACCTGTATCCCAGGGTCTCAATCCCCACTCTTTGTGTCCTTTTTCTTCTCTTTGTGTCTTTAATCTGATCTTCACCAGTAGTTATTTTACTTCAACCTGCAAAGAGACCTCCCAAACCAAGAAGTCAGTGGGCTACCAGGCACAGATCCTCCTGAATGTCTGGTGGGCAACTGCAGTATAACCCATTCAAAATGGTATCCACCAGGTGCTACTCCCCACCTGCATCTACCTCCCCAGACCTGTTCTACTCCTCATCTAATATATAAACACACCCAATTTAAAAACCTTTTCTCATAAGCAGAAGTTCTTATAGATGACTGTTAATTCTCACTATTATTAAGGTCACAATAACATTTTTCTAGTAATGGAAACATAAGCTGAGGCACTAAGCTGATGATATTGACAACCTAAATTGCATTATATAGGTAACTTCAAACTCTGCAATTACACTAATAAAATATAAAATTTCTAAAGTGACCAGAAACTTGGAAAGAGCTCACAAATCAGCTCTTTCACTGCTGGATGTTGGTGCTCAGTTATTAATGAAAATTATCTCAAATTGGGTGGTAACACTCACCATGGTTTCAAAAAATCACTATTATATGAAGGGATATTTTTCAATATAAAATGTACTTTGATATAATAAAATAGTACACTGAGGTCACTCTAAGCAGAAACATGTAAAATCAGAGTTTACCTCCTGGGCTTAAGCTCCGTGCCTCTCTGAGAGCAAGACGCTCACATAGTTTGCTCTGCACACTGTCCCCAGCACCTAATACAGTGCCTGGTGCATAATCAGTATTCAGTAAATACCCACTGAATTAACAAATCAGTGTGAGAACTTGATGTAATAGTTAGGGTAGGTCACCAAACTGTGGAAAGAACCAAGATGCCCTTCAATGGACGAATGGATAAGGAAGATGTGGTCCATACACACTATGGAGTATTATGCCTCCATCAGAAAGGATGAATACCCAACTGTTGTATCAACATGGATGGGACTGGAGGAGATTATGCTGAGTGAAATAAGTCGAACAGAGAGAGTCAATTATCATGTGGTTTCACTTACTTGTGGAGCATAAGGAATAACACGGAGGACATTGGGAGATGGAGAGGAGAAGGGAGTTGGGGGGAAATTGGAAGGGGAGGTGAACCATGAGAGACTATGGACTCTGAGAAACAATCTGAGGGTTTTGAAAGGGCGGGGGGTGGGTATTAGGGAGGGCACATATTGCATGGAGCACTGGATGTGGTGCAAAAACAATGAATACTGTTACGCTGAAAAGAAATTAAAAAAAAAAAAGTTAGGGTAGAGTAAGCTCTGTAACAAACAGATGCCCACTGATGCTTATTTGTAACTCCTATAACGATACTGAGTAGGCAGAAAGCCGCTGCAATGTCACCCTGGGGACCTGGACTATTAGAGGTTCCATAACCTTCACCTTGTAGCTTTGATTAATGCCACGGAAGTTGCCTCCCTTCCAACCAGCCAGAGGAGGAGCCGGAGTGTGGAGGAATGCCTCATGAGGTTTATGGGCCAAGCTTGAAGTCAGTGTATATCACTTTTGCTCACGTGCCAGTGGCTAGAACCCAATCACAGGCCACATGTTACTGTAACGGAAGCTGGGACATGAAGTCCAGCCATATGCCCAGGAAGAAGAGAAGGTCATGAATTTTGGTAATCACTCCGGCATGTGTAATGTCCTACACCTTTGAGCAAGCTGGAACCAGACATCAGAAAGCCAAATACCTTTGCCCACATAAAAATATTAGGTGTATACTCTCTCTTGCATTTATATGAACAAAAACATGTCATGTCAAGAGAACGTGTATATAACAAGGAATGAAGTAATTTTTCATATCAATTATGGTATGGCCAGTTAGCCCATCTTCACAATTGACTCTTGCTGCCATCATCAAGACCTTCCTCCCACTCATCTGACGTCCTCCCATCTGCTCTGTCATTGAGTATCCTATTCCACCTCAGCATTAAGACTTACTTCCAGCTTCTTCTCTCTAACTCTGTTGTTTACCCCTTCTTCCAAGACCAGACCCTTAACTTTAAGAGATACAATGGCTAGCGAAATGGTCTTGTTCCAAAGTCTCCTGAGTGCAACTGATTAAACATCTTTCTTCCGTTGAATGTGTATTACTAAAAACAAAACCACTATGTTCCATCCCAGGTTAATAAAGAAAAACAAGCAAAACAACAAAAACTTTTCCTGGCCTTCCTGGAATTCACAGATAAAATCCAAACTCTCTAGTTTAGCCTGAAGGCTATCATCCAAGTGCCTTCCTAGACTGACTCCATCTGTCATTCTATCCTGTAGCTTAAGTTCCTGCCATCAAGTCCTTCTTGTCAAATCCCAGCCCATGTTAGGCTCTATGCCACATCAATTTCTGACCCTGTGCCTTCTTTGTACAAGCTTTGCATCTAAAATTTCTCCCCTTCTCACTTCCTGAGTTATCTTTATTATAAGAAACCAGTTGAAGTATATTACCTCTTCTATGAAACCTTCTTGTGACTTTTTGTGAGTTGGCTAATCTGCCCTCTGTCATCTGCAGTACTTTGCTCAATTTTCTGTAATGGCCCTCACCACATTGGATTGTACCATGGGCTGCCCCCACACAGGTTTTTTTACCCCCATAAGACTGTCAACTCAATTCAGGAATGGTCATGTCTTACCTGATTTGATATCCCGAACATTTACAATAGCTTGTAATATCTCATGGGTGCCCATTTATTTTTTCCAAGGGAATAAAAATTCAAAGTGAGATAAATGTCCATGTAAAGCTTTCTCTTGGGGGTAGAGGACCATACCAAAATTGAGAAAATGGACAGTTTTCTAGAACCTGAATGCATACTTTTTTCTTTATGGTTCTCAAGAAGTCATCATCACCACCATCGTCATCTTCATCCAGCCAGCTTCAGCCCACCCTCCCCACACATGCATACCCCAGTACTCTTGTTGCTTACTTTGCCTCAGGAATTCAGCAACCAGACAACCCAACAGGATTATCTTATTTCTTACGAAGTTCACCAAGTGTTCCAAAACTTCCTGCCAGAGGAACGTATGTTTCATCTCTGGGCCTTTTAGCCAATTTGGTCATGACACAAAGCCACATATGAGTCTCGCTGAGACTCCTCTAAACCAGACGAGGTCAGGATGCCACAGAGCTCAAGAGTAATGTTGCTGTATCATACCAGGACTTGCCCCCAGTGAGCAATAACACTTCTAAACGCTGATTCTCAGCTCTGACTCAGAGGCAAGGGCTCTAATCTGGGGATAGGAGTGAGGGAGACGTGAGGGCTTGTTTTTCACAAACATTTCCTACTTCCTGCGCATCTGATAAGTTGTTCAGTACATGTTCATGTTCAGACTGTCTGATGGTCTGATCTCTGCTTTTCCTTCCCACTTAAGCCCTTGATCTCTTCCCCGTCTATGCAGCCATCAGCCCTTCTGGAAACCCAAGACTCTCCTAACCTAGAAACCATGATTTAAAAACTTTCTAGTGAAACACAGATGATTTTCTTTTAGGAAGCTCTTTTGGGACCATTAAACTACCTTAAGCTTTATTTCCTTTCTAGATGTGATGAAGCATGCATGGGCGCTTTACACATTTTATTTCTAAGCTTAATGTCTTCAGTGTCAAGACTATAATTTACAAAGGAGGAAACCAAGGCTGAAAAGTCTTATTCCCAAGACCACACAGCCAAGGGCTAAGTGAGCCGTTGTGCCCAGAATCCAAAGCCAGTTCCGTAGAACTGGAAACCTTGGCATTCTGCGAAGGGCTCGTGCTATTTTCACATTACCATTTTGCCAGGGATTTTTGATGGGATTCACAGGCTGAGGAAGAGGGCAAGCCTTAGGCATAGGGTCAGGGATACATCAAGGATTTCTTTTGAGAACATTATTAAGTAATAAAAAGCAGTGTTTTGATAATTTGATATGCCACTTTAATAGGGCTCCATCAAAATGCTTGGCTTTGTTTTGCTAATCCCCTACCATCTGAATCATAGGGCACACACAATAACAAAGCTGGAAAGGCCCATTTGGAAATGATTTATTTCAGGCCCTTCCTGCTACTGCTGAGAAGAGCAGAGAAAGGGGTCTGCCAAAGGTCACAAGTGCAGTTAGTGAAGGAGCGGAGACAAGAGCCTGACTTCCTGACACACCCGCTCAGGACTCAAGACTCACACCCTACCCCACGCACAGAACCCTGCCCAGCTCCGTCCACCCACTCTGCGCCTTGAAGTGGTTGGGCAGAAACCATCTCCAGAAACATGTCCTGGGATTCATGCTCCACTAGGCCTTTTTCCCTGATTTAGGCAAGAGTTGATCTTAAAGTCTTAAAAAGGCATAGCCACGTTTAGTTCATCACCTTTACTAATAAAATTAAATTGAAGTTGGGGACATGGTAGAGAGGAATAAAAGAGGAAGCAAACTTAGAAAAATGAAGTGGAATGTAAAACCATCTTTAAAAGTTTAATTAAAAGATCATAAAAAAAGAGTAATAATAAATAAAAAGTATTAAGGATAATGACTATTAAAACATTTTAGAAATGTGAAAATGATTAATAGACAAAATTTCTAAGGGTACAAATATAGTAAGTTATTAAAACCAGAATATTAAAGATTTAAAAAATGCAAAATAGGTACTTGGGTAAATTCTTGAGCTGAAAATCCTGAGCTAAGAACAAACTTGGTCAACATGCTTTAGGCAGAGGGCTAAGGGGTACAGAAATGAATCCCTTTTCTTACGATGTACCAGGAATTCTAGAGGCTTCCAAAATCCAGTGCTGACCGTACCCATGCCCAACTCTGGAAGTCAGTTCTCTGCAGTCAGACCCTGGCTGATTTCCTCTGCTGGAGAGCATTCCCTTATCACCGCAGAAATTGTAGGTGTGTTCTAATGAACCAGATGATGACTGTACGCTATGGCTTTGAGTTACGAAAAGAGTTCTGCTGTGTCAAGTTTCTAATCCTACACTACCTCTTATTACTGTATCTTCCAATGCCCCAGTTGTCTTCTGAACAAAATGGTCATAGTGAGAGTGTCTAGCTCATTGTGGCTGATTGTGAAAACCAAAGGAGATTACTTCAGTAGAACACTTAGTATGATACCTGATCCATAGTCAGGGGCTGGGCATTTTAGCTGTGTACTTGTTTTGGTGGAATGAGTGAGGACAAAGCCCCCCCCCCCAACAGGAGCCCTACATATATTGTGTTCACTCTTATGAATAGCAAGTGCAGTGTTGGACCTATAGTGGGAGTTCAGATATTCACTGTATAAGTTAATGTACTAATCTCTCCATTACTTCTTATTTCCTTTCTCTTCTTTATCTTATTGTAAAAAACACACATTTATTTAGTAATCACTATGTGTCAGACACTTGAAGAATCAACAAATAAGAATACAACAAAGGGTTTTAAGCAGAAGTATGATTTGGTCAGGTGTATTTGAGGTCATTGCAGAGAGCGGGTCAAAAAGCAGCAAACTTGGGTTTAAGCAAGTTTCAGAGATGGTGCTGACCACAGTAATGACCCTGGACATAAGGAAAAGTGAATGAAAAATGGACTCTTGATGGTTTGAGGCTTCAGGATGGAGCTCCAGGCCCGAACTGAATACAAGGAATGAGAGCGCAGAGGTCTCCTCTCTTAACGTACAACTCACTGTCCATGTGATTGATGTACTTTGTGGAGAGCCTTCCATCTCCCCCAGCTTTCGCCTGAACATCCACTGCTCTATTCTTCCTTTGTGTCTGCTACTGGACTTCATATCTTAGCAGATATGAAAAAGTTGTATTATGTTAAGTGAAGTAGAATTGAAAGCTAAAAAGCCCAACACACACAGAGGTTTTTTCAGTTTGTTTTGAAACAAAAAATGAATCACATCTACTATCTCTAAAACAACGACAACACAGAAATAAGGAAAGAAAGACAGAAGGAAGGAAAAATAGTAAAAGGAAGAAAGTGAACCGTACACTTTGAAGTGGGCTTCACACCACAAACCACAGGCAACCTGCCTATTTCTCTTTAAGATGGAATGACCTAGATTAATAAATCAAATACACATTTGATATTTGATGATTACAGTCAGTTAACAAAAAGAGTATTTGCAGAGAAAAAGGGTGAATTCTTCCCCCTGGCATAATAAAAAAAGGGAAATATATATATGAAAAATGAAAAGTATATTAAGACTGTACAGAATTGTTACTATATTTTTCAACTTGTCTTAAACAATTTTTTTTGCTAATTCTAAGAACTTGTTGAAAATCTACACCAAGTTTACTTGTTACTGCAAGCGGACATTTGACAGCTTCTACGATGCCGCTTCTACTCTTCCAAGATAAGAAGTTTCAAGGAAAATGTTCATAAAAGAGCTGCTCTCCTCTTAAAGATATGTAAGTCTGTATCTTCCCCACTGAATTCTTGAGATGTGTCCATGAAATCTCCCAGATTTAAATAGCCAATTCAAAGCCTTTTTTTTTTGAAGGATGAGGGTTATAACTTATAATTTTAATAGATTTTTTATAGTAAACAATTTGGATTCCATTACAGTGTAGGCAATAGTGTATTGATTTTTTAAAAATCCTTATTTTGAATTGTAGTCAGTTAGTGAACATGGGGATCCAATTCAACGCATGTAAACCCATTATAATAAATGCAAGGGAAGATCTCTTCAATGTGCAGACAGCAAGTAACTATTCACTTGTAACCTCACCCTTTGCTAAACTGTTTCTTAAGAAGAAGAGCAAAGACATTTTTGTGCAATCAAAAAAACAGAGTTTATCACTGAAAGAGTCTCACTGGGGGAACTTCTAAAGACTGAATCACAGGAAGAAGAAATTTTGATGATAAGAATGGAAGTGAAACACCAGAAAGAACAGTAAGCAATGGAACTAGCACCAATGTAGAAAAGTCTGTTCAGATACTGACTTAAACAACACAATGACAGTGCCTAATTTGAGGGTATAGAAATGATGTAGCAAATGATATAAAAGAGGAGAGTGAGTGGAATTATGATTTCTAAGATCTTTGTGTTTTTCTGGCAAGAAGGTAAAGATTTAGTTAAAGGTGATTTTTAAGGAAATAGAATAGATGGCTTCCAAATGTCTTGAAGAAAACATTAACCAAAAATATTTTCTTCAATCCAAATAAAAGTAGAATATGCAAAGCAGGATGAATAATAATATAATATTATAAGATGAATAATATTATAATATTATTATAATAATATTATAAGATGAATAAGCAGGATGAATAATAATATAAGCACAAAGTAAGATGATGGAGATGAATTCATATACTTCCATAATCACAGTCAGTGTAAATGAAATAAAATTTTGTTGAAAAAAAGGATGTCGGTTTGTCAGCTACATGATGTTTACAAGAAACACACTTAAAATATGAGGATACAGACTCGTTCAAAGTCCAACTGCAGATTAAGTTACCCCAGTGGCTCCATTAGCATCAGAAAGAAATAGATCCTAAGGCAAAAATAATTGTAAGGGATAAAGAAAGGTCATGATGTGATGATAAATGGATCGATTTATCACAAAGAGACAGTATTTATAAACTTGTATGCATCTAACAGAATAGCTCCAAAATACACAAAACAAGAAGTAGTTTATGAAGCCTAACTGCTTCCGATAGAAAATGATGTACATGAGTCGTTTACCCACATCTTAGAAATCATTTATTCTCAGCGTAAATTTTTATTGCAATACCAGTTGGTATTCAGTCTGTAACACACTCAGTGAACAGGTTATAAAATACAGAATAAGTTCAAAAATTTATTTATGCATCAGGTAGATCAATTGACCTCAGGAAAAACAAGACAAGAACCACCACAGAGGAGCTCTCCTTTGAGCCAGCCTTGTTGCCAGCATCTGCCTCCCTTCTCTCTTGTCCTTGCTGAGGCTCCCCGCAGGTCCAGCCCCACCCACGCTTCCAGGATCAAGTCAGACTTCACGCAGAAAATGCTGAGCCTCTCCGGTCAGCCGGCTCCTACTCTTGCTGCCAGACCTCCCTCCCAAGGCCTGAATATTGGTCCCTGAATCATACTTACAGTAACCAGCGGCTGGACTCAAGAGCAATGCTGGACCTGTGGTCAGTGTACTCCGCCTGTCGGGTGAGGCATAGCTCATTCCTTCAGCTCCTCTCTTCCCTTATCAGTGAACAGTTACCATCATGTCCCTTTGGAATGACACCTGTTGGACAAACAGAGCTAACTTTTTCAGCATTGCAGCAGAGGCAGTGCCCTGGCTTCTGTCCTCTTCCCGTGGGGGTGATACCACTGGAGATAAGAAGAGGTATAAAACTCTCCCAACGCCCAGAGCCTAGAATAGAAGGGACGTAAGTCCAGTACATGGGAAAGAATCTAAAGGGGGCTCATGTCATTGTTGGTCCCAATGTCCAGGTCTGTGAGCACACAGGATTTGGTGGACACCCGATGAAGGCCTTCATGACTCGCTCAGATATTTGTCCCACACTGAACCCCCATAGCTGACCCGACATTTTTGATCCCTATACCATTTTATATTGCTTTTCTTCTTCATCATCCATTGTTTAATTTGTGAGGAATTTTCCTGTTGAAATAGAGAAAGTTGAAGGGAAATACAAAAATGACACTGCTGCTAGACCCACAGATAGCTTTCACAGTTCTTGTATCAGACATCAGGAGGTCACTGTAGATTAACACTGTTTAAAATACAAAAGATAGCTGTGATTATATGCAGTTCGACTTTCCATCTATTGAGAATAAAGCCTCTCCACAGCTGCAATGTGTTGTTTGTGGAGAAACGCTTGCAAATGAAAGCCTGGAACTGTCTCTCTCATCTTGTAATTTAGAAACAAAACCTGAAAATTATATATATCTAAAAATGGATACCAGTTGATTTTTTTTGTAAGTTCAAAAAAAACACATTTCAACCATCAACTTGTGAAAGCAATTGTTGGTTCTAGAATATATAGTTAGACTTCATTTCATTTTAATATATTTTTTGTCCCTAAGTCAAATATGATATAAAGTCATATTAAAATTTATTTGTCCATAAATCATTCCTTTTCATATAGAATTAAGTTAAAAATAAATCAGAGAGTGTATATCACCTGATAAGTGAAAATGTTGTAAAAATTTCCTCTTCAAATAATTACTAGACTATTAAAAATGAAATACTGGTATAATATTTTCTTATGATGGAATACTTAGAGAATACCAAAAAGTAGACAATAATGTAATACATACCCATATTCTCAGCACCTAGCTTAAGAATTCAGAACATAGATCTAAAATATGTCTATAAATTTAAAATAACACTTTAATAAATGTCATGTAAAAATGATAAAATAATTGATAAACTTCTTAAGAGGGTTTGCAAGATTTTACTTTATAAAAGGAGATGGCAAGTCAGAAAACCTTAGTGTTGGGTCTGTAATCAAAGGAGCGAGACTGATACAAAGCAAAGGTCAAGCAAAGCTTTATTTTGCACCAAGCATCAAGAATCAAACTGACCGGCCAGTGCTGTCTCTTGCAAAGAGGCAACCCCTTTCTGCCTTACAGACTAGCTTTTAAGGGCAAAGGCCATGTGGTTGGGCCTGGCCACGCACAGGTGGCCAATGAGATTGTAACACACAGAGAAAGCTGCATAGTCATGCTAGGTCACACATAAGTGACCAACTGAATCACAATTTACCCTATAGTAGATATTTGAACTAGCCTATCACCTTGGTCAGAATTGGCGCCCAAAAGGCACCCAAAGGGCGGGACCCATACTCCTTGATAACTAGGGAGACAGTATGCGCCCCCACTGATTGGATACCTCCACCTGGCCTGACCCACCCTTGTATTTGGGCTTTGTTACCTGGGACTGGTTTCCGGGACTTGTTTTTAAGTAAGTCCCCTGGAGGAAGAGGGGCACGGACAGTTTAAGTTTTACTGTATAAACAACAAAATCACTGTTTAACCAGATGGAGCTGCTCTGGCTAAATAGGCCCTTACACTGAGGAAATGCTGCTTTACGCATTCACTAAAATCATGAGGTGCATTTTACCTGTGGGTGTTGTGACACCAAATTTCCTGGCTGACCCTCTCCAGAGTCACCTAAGAAGCTCAATAAAAAACAAAGAGTAAATGAGTTTTGAATATTTTCTTAAATACCATTTTATATTCTTAAGTCTAGAGTGAAGAACACAAAAAATTTCCTTCCTTTCAACATTCTCTACATTCTGAGCCAGTCTGTGTTGTCAGAACAGAGCCAAAGGCTGGAGGAGAGGTAGTTGGAAGCCATGACCATGTTAGACTCCACATCAGACACATTATGTGCCTTTGTTTCTCTAACTCATATAACCATCCCTTGAAATGTGCATTACTGTGGTGGCCATTTTGCACATGAGGAAACCAAAGGCTGAAGAGATTAGGAGTCTAGCCCAAGGCCAGCAGTGTTGGAACCACTGCTAAGACATACTGGCGTCTGACTCCAAAGTCCATGCTTAGAGACTTCAAGGTTTCAAACAAACAGCAGCACGTGATAGAACATCACAAATGAAAGCACACTGTGTTCACCCCATCAAGGTGAGTATAGTACACCTTTCCTTCTTGGGGGAGGAGGATGGCAGAGTCAAACTCAGGCAGGAGCTCTGAGAACTTGCCAAGCTTTCCTGTCTCATTCTGTCCCTGGTAAACCATGGCAGGGTGGGGAGGGGCACCGACGGGGGTGTGGGGCACCTGACCTCAGCAGCTGCTGATTTCCTCCACTCCTGGGGGTAGAAGGGGGAAGCTCGCTCGCCAAGGCAACTAGTGGCCTAGGAAACACATTAAGAACACACGCGGTCCTGACTGCCGGCTGGCCAGGGCCTTTGCAATCATCAGTGACCAAAACCACCAGTGTGTTTCTGAGATCATTTGCCTGTTTCTTGATCCTCTAACTTCCCTGTGAGCCCACGTGCCCTTCCGACATCATTCCCACTCTCTGTCTGCACTGGGCCTCACCTGTGGAACTCAACACTCTTGTTTAACATTCACTAAACCAATGCAAAATTCAAACTATGCACCTTTGTCACTTTAGGAAGAGAAAAACGGTGAGGTGGAAGAGGCAGAGAAAGGAGCAAGAGGAGCAGCAGAAGGAAGAGAATAATCCAGAGAAGGACATGGTCTCTCCAGACGTCATACTGCTGGTCTGTTAAAGGAAGATGCAGCACCAAGTAAGTTATTATTAAAATTTTCTGGATGTAGAATTTATGAAGAAAGCTGCGGGCTGAGTTCTAAGGGGTATGTGCATACACACACACACACATAGTATATCTTGCCCACAATTCCAAGTATGCAGTTGGATCTTGATTTCTATGGTTCCTTCCAAGTCTATGTGAGCAATCCTACTATAAATTTAAATCAAGCCTCTTTTATTGCTATCGAATTCTGGTTCTAAATCAAGGGTGTGGTAGAAAAAGAATAATAATGATAGTTGTTTGCTTAGCAACCTACAGGTGAAAATCCAACTCATGTCGAATGATATTGAGGATAGCATCATGATTCTAGGAACTTTATTTATGTATTTGGCTTCTGGGTTTTTGTTATGTTTTAATTTTTTTTTTTTTTTTTTTTTTTTTTAGTATGGCTGACACGCAGTGTGACATTGGTTTCAGGTATACAACATAGTGATTCCACTTCTGTGTTACGCTGTGCTCGCCACAAGTGCAGCTGTGGTCCGTACAGGCGATGCTATTGGAATATCAGTCACTGTATTCCCTGAGCTGGGCCTTTCATCCCCATGATGCCTTTCATTCCATAAGAGGAACTGGAATTGGGCGCCTGGGTGGCTCAGTGGGTTAAGCCACTGCCTTCGGCTCAGGTCATGATCTCAGGGTCCTGGGATCGAGTCCCACATCGGGCTCTCTGCTCAGCGGGGAGCCTGCTTCCTCCTCTCTCTCTCTGCCTGCCTCTCTCCCTACCTGTGATCTCTGTCAAATAAATAAATAAAATCTTTAAAAAAAAAAAAAGAGGAACTGGAATTTCTCCCACTCCCCTTCACCCATTTTGCCCATCGTCCCACTCCCCTTCTTCTGGCAGCCATCAGTTTGTTCTCTGTACGTATGGGTCTGATTCTGCTTTTTTGTTTGTTTATTCATTTTTTTTATTCTACATATGAGTGAAAACATTGGCATTTGTCTTTCTTAGTCTGACTTATTTCATTTACCATAATACCCTCTAGGTCCATCCATAATGTTCCACATGGCATGATCTCATCATTTTTTAGGGCTGCATATTATATATATTATACACACATGCACGCACACACACACACACACACACACACACATCACATCACGTCTTTCTTATCTGTTCACCTATCAGAGGACACTTAGGCCGCTTCCACATGTTGGCTATTGTAAATCCTGCTGCAATAAACATAAGGGTGCCTGCCTATATCTTTTCCAGGTGGTGGGTTTTTGTTTTTGTTTTTGGTTAAATGCCCAGTAGTGGAATTATTGGATTGTATGATATTTCTGTTTTTAATACTGTTTTCCACAGTGACTGTACCAATTACATTCCCACCAATAGTGAACAAGAGTTCCTTCTTCCCCGCATCTTCTCTAGTACTTGTTCTATCTTGTCCCTTTGATTTTAACCATTCTGACAGGTGTAAGGTAATATCTTGTGGTTTTGATTTGCATTTTCTTCATCATTAGCAATGTTGAGCATCCTTTCATGTGTCTGTTGGCCATCTGTCTTCTTTGGAAAAGTGTCTATTGAAGTTCTCTGCCCATTTTTTAAATGAGATTATTTTTTGTTGTTGGTATAAGTTCTTTATATATTTTGGGTATTAACCCCCTTATGGGATATATCATTTGCAAATATCCTCTCCCATTCAGTAGGTTGCCTTTTGTTTTGTTGATAGATTCCTTCGTTGTGAGAAAACTTTTTTTTTAAGATTTATCTATTTATTTTAGAGAGAGTGTGTGTGAGTGGGGGGAGGGGCAGAGGGAGAGAATCTCAAGCAGACTCCCCGCTGAGCAGAGCACCCAATTCAGGGCTCAATCTCAGGACCCATGAGATCATGACCTGAGCTGAAACCAAGAGTCAGAGCCTTGACCAGCTGAGCCACCCAGGTGCCCCGGTGTGAAAGCTTTTTATTTTGACATAGTCCCAATAGTTTATTTTTGCTTTTGTTTCCCTTGCCTCAGAAGACATATCTAGAAAAATGTTCCTATGGCCAATGTCAGAGACATTACTACCTGTGCTCTCTTCTAGGATTTTTATGGTTTCAGGTCTTAAATGTAGGTCTTCAATCCATTTTGAGTTTGTTCTTGTGTATGGTGTAAGAAAGTGGTCCAATTTCATACTTTTTGCATGTAGCTGTCCAGTCTTCCCAGCACCATCTATTGAAGATTCTATCTTTTCCCTGTTGTATATTCTTGTTTCCTTTGTCACAGATTAATTTACCACATAAGCATGGGTTTGTTTCTGGCTCTCTGTTCTGTTCCATTGATTTATGTGTCTATGTTTGTGCCTGTTTTGATTACTGTTTTGATTATTGCAGCTTTGCAGAATATCTTGAAATCTGGGATTGTGATATCTCTAGGTTTCTTCTTTTTCAAGAATGCTTTGACTGTTTGGGGTCCTTTGTGGTTCCATACAAATTTGAGGATTATTTGTTCTAACTCTGTGAAAAATACTAGGGTATTTTGATAGGAATTGTACTGAATCTGCAGATTGCTTTAAGTGGTATGAATATTTTAATAGTGTTTGTTCTTCCCATCCATGCACATGGGATATCTTTCCATTTGTTTATGTCATCTTTAATTTTCTTCATTAATGTTTTATAGTTTTCAGAGTATAGGTCGTTCACCTCCTTGGTAAATTTATTCCTAAGTATTTTATTCTCTAGGGGGCAATTGTAAATTATTTCAGGTATGGTAATATACTGCAAGTAAATCTCAATTCCTCAAACAGAGCAGAGGCTGGTAAAACTTTAAGCTGCCACAGCAGGTCCTGGCCAGACTCCTCCTTCCCACCCCACCCTTGCCCCCTCCACCTCAACACCAAACTTTCAGAGAAATTGCTGGGAGCTTCTTTGTTCTAAAGAAAAAGGCTGAACGGCAACATGAAATGGGCAATGAAATTTTCTGGGTGTTTTTCCTATTCTATTTTCTATTCTATTCTTTCACAGTTTGAATGATAATCACAGAGGAAGTTCCCTTGGCAGTGTTGTGTTTCCATGGTGACAGGAGAGGTCAAGGTTAACAAACTGGGGTGCTGGGAACCGTCTGCTGCCGAGTGGATGCAAGGGAAGGGCTGGCAGTCCAAGTGTCACCAGGGGAGCCATTTTCACAGCCTCATCCTTTGAATGGGCCACAGAGCCTGACTTGTGCCTTTCTGAATAGACAAACCAGGGATGTCTTGAAAGTAATAATAGCTCCATCACTTCCCCCTATGAAGAAATGTGCTGTGCCCTTCCTCCCAAAGGCCAGGACTGGTGCCTCTCACTAACAACAATCCACGGATTGTTGGAATATGTATGTGCTCTTTGTATTGGCACCAGAAGCTCAGAGATGCCAAGTTTTAGAAACCAAATGTACTTTAGAAAAGCAATTTGATCTTTGGGAACAAGGAAACCTAAATAAGTCCTGACCATGTCAGGGCAAGCTAAAAGATGAATTAATTAAAAGGAGAGTAGGAAGCATACAGTTTAAATTAAATATCAGATAACCCAAATAAATCCCCTTAAAACATAACTCAGCTATTTTGCCTGAAACCAAAGATCCTCATTTTCCTCTTTTGGATTCTCCATTTATGCTTTTATGTGGGTAGATAATGTCACAAAATTTGTATAGATTTCTCCAGATCAGAAATAAAGGGGAAGAATGATGGACTCAAGGTAAGCTCTATGGGTAAAGTAATTGATTCAAAACTGTGATGTCTTTGAGAGGAGGCAAATGGTTCTACATATGATGAAAGACACAGATGCTCTTCAGGTCCTAGATATGGAACAAAATAGGCTTTGTGGATCACAAGGCTGTGGTGAAAAGGACTGACGCATGGAGCAGTTGTCTCCATTTTAAGCAGTACTAACAGAGGCTTGGGAGTTCTGCTACCAAGAAGTCTTGAGCATTCCATACACACATTGTCTCCCATAAGCACCTGTATGCTAATGACTCAAACCGCAGTCTGAGGTCCAGATCCATATACCCAGAGGCATGTTAGGTTCTCTGTTTGAGTGTCTACCAGACACACTAAACCTAACAGGAGTGAAACTGAACCCCTTGTTTTTACCTCTTCATCTGTTTCTCCTCTTTCCCTCACTAGCCACTTCTACTAGTCCAGCCAGAGATCTGGGGTTACCCTCACCTCCACTTTTTTCCACACCCTGAGCAACAATTATAGTCTCGAGTATGTTCTCTTGGAAATACCTCTCAGATTCATTTCCTTCTTTCTGTCTTCATTTCTACTCTTCTTGCCTAGGCTACAGTTGCCTCTTCTGAGGATTATCACATCCTCCCATGCTGGGCATCCTACCTCCAACTTGCCCACATCCATGAATTCATTCTTTACTCCATGGTCAGAGTGAGCTTTCTGAGATTCAAATATGATCATGATTCCTCTGCTTAAAAGCAGTCAGTGGTTCTCTACTGCCCTTGAGATAACCCAAATTCTGTTGCAAGTATTCCAAGACTTGGTGGGATCTGGTGCCTTCCTACTTCTCCAGCTTCATCTGTGGATACTCCACCCTTCTGCCTCCACACACATGGTAATATATAAATTCCAGCTTGGGTGAACTACTCGGTTTCCTGAATGCACTTCTTTCTGTTGACTCTGAGTCATTGTCTTAGAACACTGCTCACAGTTGAACCACTCTTTTCTTCCCTGGCCACTTGTCTTGCTGGGCTAGGACCTGCTCATGCTTTAGATGTCAGTTCAATTGTCATTGCTTAAAGGATGTGTTCCCTGCACCCCCTGCGCTCCAATTTACCCTGTTTGGTCTCATAGAACTGTGTACTTCCTTCATCAAAACGCTTTCACATCATAGCTGTTATTATGTGAGATCATATTATGATAATTCCCTCTTTATCTTTTTGTTTCTCTATTTTCAGCTCCATGAGGGCAGGACTGTGTTGTTCACCAGTATGTTTGCAGAGCTCCACAAAGTGCTCAAAAATATTTATGGAATGTTCTTAAAGAATCTCCATGACCAAATAAGCATCTGATGGAATTCTAGATTATGCTTTAAAAAAAAAAAGAGTTGGGGCAGAGGAAGAAGAAAAGAGACAATCTTAAGCTGGTTCCATGCCCAGGGTAGAGCCTGACACAGGGCTTCACTTCACAATCCTGAGATCATGACCTGAGCTGAAATCAAGAGTAAGATGCTTAACAAGCTGAGCCACCCAGATTTCCACCCTTCTAGATTTCCACCCCTGGAAATCTAGATTATGTAAACTCTGAAATCCTCATGACTTTTTGACTATGAATCTTCAACATGGACTTATAAAGTGTCAAATACTTCATAATACATTTGTGGTATTTAGTATTTTTTGTGGGTAATATTCTCCCTCCTCTTTAATATTCTATGACTTCAATTTACATTCAATACCTACCATGGGTTCCCACCAGAATTATATTGTAAGAGAATTTGGCAATACATCTTTTCTGAGAAAATTCCTGTGGATTAAAATTTGGCTCATGTAGAAACTAAATAACCAGCCCTTCCAAAAGACATGGGTGGGGTGCCTTTTCCCAAACATTTTTGGCATTTTTTTTCCAAGACAGGGAATAATTTGGATGGAAGAGAGGATTAAAGATTATCTCCTTTGGAAATAGCTTATAGAGAAAGAAGAGTTTGCCAATTGTCTAAATATTTTCACCATGATGTCTTGGGCCACTTGGTAATCTCTGTAATTTCTAACAAATGTAGAATGTTTTTGTGGAATTACAATGTTTGAGAAGACTTCTGGCAGTTATTTGGCCTTTTCTGGCACTTTCAATCCAGACATTCACCTTTCTAAAAGGTAACTTTTACAAAGTCACCTTTCTAAAAACCAGCATCAATAATAACACCTTCCTTTGCAAAAGCCTTTGTTGATTACCCCAATGGGTAGAGAAACAAAACTCAGTCTCATCTGCGTGGCTCACAATACCCTGTACTGAACCATCCTACCTCTCCGAGAGTTCATCTTTTCGGCTCCCTCCATGTACCTACCATCTGGTCACACTGTATGAATTCTCATTCTCCAAACGCACCTTGCCCTTCAAGCTTCCATAGTTTTGCCTATCTCTGCCCTGTACCTAAATTCCCTTTTTAACCATCGTTGCAACCAAGGCAATTTCACTTATCCTCCAATGCCCAGCATTCTAGTGTCTGTAATTCTTGAATAACTAATGGGGACCTGATTGTCCATGGTTCTAAATACCAGACAAAGGCAGTTGAACTTGGCCCCACGGGAGTGAGACTGAAGAATTCTGAGTAGGTGGATGGTGCACACAAAATTGTGTTCCGTGAGCAAGTGAGAACAAGCCAACAGTCCCAGGAACCCGATAGTGTTGATGTTCACATAGTGTATAGCCAATTAGAAGGAAAAACCATCTCTTCTAACTTTCCTGGAGATGGAATGCAGATATTCCCCTTCTTTCCTCCTAGTCCAGTATGATGTTTTGCTCTTAACGTGGTGTTCTGCTCGCCACACTACTGGCCAGCTGTAGATTTCTATTGGACACACCAATCCAGGGAAACAAATAGATGTGACCCTTACATCATGAGGCCCTTTCTCTATCAGCTTTGATTTCAGGCTGCCACATTCATGACTTCTGTCTAGATTTCCCAGTCGGCCACCTGCTAATGAGCTTCATGCTGAAAATGAAGATGAGATGAAGGCAGGCTTACTCAATGTCACAGAGCAAGGGATCTTTCTAGTTTGTCTCCAACTTCTTAGAGTTTCTGTGAATGGAAAAATAGGAGAATGGAAAAACAAAAATGAAATGACTTGAAAAAGTTCAGCTTAAACTTGAAAATTCCTCATGCTTGACATCATTGACACTGAGAAATGGAAGCCAGGAATTTCCAACTGACAACATAATCGGAAACCATACATTAAAGAACAGAACATAGGGGTGCCTGGGTGGCTCAGTGGGTTAAGCCTCTGCTTTCAGCTCAGGTCATGATCTCAGGGTTCTGGGATCGAGTCCCGCATCAGGTTCTTTGCTTCCCTCTCTCTCTCTGCCTGCCTCTCTGCCTACCTGTGATTTCTCTGTCAAATAAATAAATAAAATTTTTAAGGAAAAAAAAATGTTAAAGAACAGAACATGAAATGGGTACCGGTGTTTTAAATGGATGTGAAAAGATCTTACTCGTTGTAAAAGAAACACACACACACACATACACACAGAGCTTTTCAATTAAGAGCACTTTTCAATTCAAGAGAACCAAGTTGCTTTGAAGTTCAAGTAGGTGTCCCCACAGTGAATTCAACCTAAATGGATGTACTTCGCTCATGCCATGTGGTTTGCAATGAAATTCAGAGTTTCCCTCCCTGTCCTCTCCTTTCACACATCAGCACTGTCTGTCCTCAAGGAAAAGATGTTTGTCTTCTACAGAAGCTAAGAACTTTCTTCCTGGCCCTTGGCTTTCATTACCCCTACTGGGGGAAGAAATTATTTTATTTTTCTGTTAGTTCCCTTAGACAGTTAAACACAACTTTTTAAAAAGTTAAGAAAAAATAGGGGTGCCTCAGTGACTCAGTCATTAAGTATCTGCCTTCTTCTCAGGTCCTGATCCCAGGTCCTGGGATCGAAACCTGCATCAGACTCCCTGCTCAGCGGGAAACCTGCTTCTCCCTCTTGCACTCCCCCCTGCTTGTGCTCCCTCTGTGTGTGTGTCTCTCTCTCCCTGTCAAATAAATGAATAAATATTTTTTAAAAAACAGGTTAAGAAAAAATAATACTTAAATTTAGTCTAACAGTTATACACTTACTGACTTCCCCATGCCACCTTCTCCCCCAGATAAGGGGTGCTTTGGTTGACTCTAGTTGGGGTTTTCATGAACTGTTTTGTGTGTGTGGACCCTGTATGAGAGAGACTACCTGTGACTGATTTAGTAAAAATATTTGTTTACCAAAACAAATAGCACCTCCCTATTTTTCTTCCCCAGCTCCCACAAAGATTAGCAGGTACATCTGCATTTCTTTACTGATCTTTTAAGAATTTAATTTGCACTTTGTTTTTATTTATTTATTTATTTATTTAAAGATTTTATTTATTTATTTGACAGACAGAGGTCACAAGTAGGCAGAGAGGCAGGCAGAGAGAGAGAGAGGAGGAGGCAGGCTCCCTGCTGAGCAGAGAGCCCGACGAGGGGCTTGATCCCAGGACCCTGGGACCATGACCTGAGCTGAAGGCAGAGGCTTTAACCCACTGAGCCACCCAGGCACCCCTGTTTTTATTTTTAAATTTTATAATTTCATGTGACTTATCATCTCAAGACACCCCACCCCGACATTTTCAGTAAGTCGTATGTGCGTATCAGAATGTTGAGAAATAGTAGCATCTCACTTGGGAATGTCCTAAAATATTTCCAAGTGGAGTTCTCAGCTCTCAGTGAGGAGGGCAGGGGGAAGAGGAGTAGTTGACAGCCGGTTTGCTGGGGGATTCCACAAGATTTCCTGCTTCTAGTTTTCTGGTCCCATTAGGCTTGCTTGAGACCTCCTCTGGTTAAAAACCAACTTCCTGCAAACATTCAAAGGAGATTTCAATAGGTTGACATCCACCACCTGAAGGGAGAAGGCAACAGAGATCAAGACAGAAAATCGTCCCTTGAGAATGTGGTTTTGACAGTAGTAGGCAAAGGGCTTTCTGCCACAGAGGGAGTTGTGACCCAGGCTCTTCTTCTTGTGAGGGGGTCATGGTCAAGGTTTGTCAAAACAAAGCCACACAGAACACCCTAGTGCCAAGTGGGCAGAAGCTCTGGCCTGTTGCACATGAAGTCATTAGGAATTCCTTTGGAACAAGAGTTAAGCTAAGTAAATGCAGATTTCTAACTGTGCCCCTTATTATCTCCCCGAGGCAATGGCTTAGAACCTGCCACGTCCCTTTGCAAAATCTTTAAGGTTGTCCCCCTTCTTGAACTAAGTCCAAAATCTTCAACCACCATTTTAAAGCCTTCCTCAATTTTGTTCTATGTAATTTTCCAATCTCAAGTCACGAGACTCCAAACAGGCAGATGTCCTAGTAGTAGCTCTGGGTTTTTGCTCTCGCAGTAACTCCTGTCTGGATGATACCTCCCTTGGGGCGGAAGATCTGCATTTTCTTCAGGGTCCCACTCAGTGCCAGGGTTTCCCCTCTTATAGCCAGCCTCTTCCACTCACTCTGTTAGAGCTCTGCTACAGCATTTCTAATAGTATTTCCAGGGAAAATTAGAAGTTCAGACTTTGACATTAAATACATCTGCCAGCTTGGCAGTTTATTGTGATGTTAAGCAAGATACAAATCTTGCCTAAACCTTAATTTTTTCCTCTGATAAATGGAAATTATTCTAAAATATGGTAGTTGTGAGGATTGCATCAGAAAACAGCAGGAGAAAAGCAGTTAGAATACTTCCCGGCATCACATACAACTTGGCTATTTTTGTTTCTTTCAATCAACTGTGCTATAATAGGGCCACATCTTATGTGAACTGTGCTCTCAGAAGTGCTGTGATGTCTACCTGGCAGGTGCTAAACAGCTCTTTATTGAATTAAGATATTTACTGAGCAGATTCATGGTAAGAAGCCAGAAAAATCACACCAAACAATGCAACTGTGTTAGCTCTCTGTGCATAGCCCACCCCTGGCCCACTGCTGGAAGCTTTTCAGCAAGGTGCCCTGTGGGCGAACACCTATTGGCTTACTGTCACAGTGAAAAAAAAATGGGATAAACAAATCCCAAATAGCCCCCCTAAAGATAATGACATAATTTTTTCCTTTAAAAGCCAGATGGGAAAAAATTGTCAAGAGGTGGCCTACAGAAGTGGTTCTCAAACTTTTGGTCTCAGGATCTCTTTCTATTCTTGAAATGATTGAGGACCTCCAAACACTTCGGTTTATGTAGATTATGCGTAGCTCTATTTCATTGTATTAGAAATAAAGACGGAAAAATTTAAAGTATCTGTTAATTTATTTAAAAATTATAAACACACAACATGCTAACATAATACATACTAGGAAAATAACTGCGTTTCTAAAATAGACCAACAAAACAGTGAGAGAAGTAACTTTCTAGTGTTTTATTTTTCTACATTTTTGCAAATTCCTTCAATGTCTGGTTTTGTAGAAAACAGTTGGATTCCCATAACTGGTAGTGAGATGTTAACTTGAAGAAAATTGGCCCCACAGATAAGTAGTGGGAAAGGGGAGGACTCAACAGAGGGTAGCTTCTTAGAGGTCCTTGCCATGTGGAATCTGAGTCATATCAGTGAAACTTCCTTACTGTTATATTAAAATCTACTTGTCTGTCTTGCATTTTAAATGGATCTTTCTGCATGCATGATTCTTTAACATCATGCATTTATCTTTTGGAAAATACTGCTTCACTGAGTTATGCAGACCTTCAAAATTTTAATTAATTTCATTGCACAGCATATAAAACTGCCATTAATATCACTTCCAACCTCATCAGAGAAGTCTTTAAATATTGGAAAGCTGCCAAGTTCTTGGTGAAAGATAGGAGTTTATAATTTTTGGTTGGAAGTTCAAACTTTTACCGTTGGCAATGCATGCTCTTATTTTTCTTGAAATGACAGGCTCACTTGGTTCATTTTGAGAAAATACCCAAGTCTGAATAACCATAGTTAATTTAATAGTTATTCTTCCAAGTGGCTATAATATTTCATTAAAAAGAGACCAGTTTTGCTCACTATGCCAAAAAATGCTTTACCTAGAAACAACTATTATATGTAGGCTGATGTACAATGGAATTCTTTTATGTGTACTTCCCATTTCACAACACAAAATAATAAAAAGATAAGTAATCAAAGGTTAAATTATTTTAAAACAATGTATTAATTTGTTAAAATTAATTATAATTAGTTATAAAAATTATTTTCTAATGCATCTTCCTTTATAGTTTATAAATTCGTTATTATAAAATAGTTGAGTGTTTGTTAGTAATTTATTAATTATCTAAAAATTACTAGTTTTTACTGCTTCATCAAAGTTATCCTTAAGTCAGACTGGCATTTTCTTGTTACTCTAAGTGTGTACCTGGCAATGAGAGACACAGTGATGCTATTCCACGGCTGATAGTGTTCAGCAGATGAAAGGCTGAGAAGCTAGGGAGGCTTCCATCAATGAAAACATATTTAAAAGGTACAATCATAAGTAGGGAGGAGGAGTCAAGATGGCGGAGAAGTAGCAGGCTGAGACTGCTTCAGATAGCCGGAGATCAGCTAGATAGCTTATCTAAAGATTGCAAACACCTGAAAATCCATCGGCAGATCGAAGAGAAGAAGAACAGCAATTCTGGAAACTGAAAAACAACCACTTTCTGAAAGGTAGGACCAGCGGAGAAGTGAATCCAAAGCGACGGGAAGATAGACCCCGGGGGGAGGGGCCGGCTCCCGGCAAGCGGCGGAGCAACGGTGCACAAAATCAGGACTTTTAAAAGTCTGTTCCGCTGAGCGACATCGCTCCAGAGGCTAAACCGGGGCGAAGCCCATGCGGGTTCAGCGTGGCCTCAGGTCCCGCAGGGTCACAGAAGGATCAGGGGTGTCTGAGTGTCGCAGACCTTGCGGGTATTGGAACGGGAAAGCCGGCTACAGAGACAGAGCCTAAGTTAGCTCACAGCTCGGTGTTACCTTGAACTGGTCGCAGGCTCGGAGAGCTCGGAGCGCGGCCGGAGGTCAGGCAGACGGGAGTAACTGGGCGCTGTTCTCTGAGGGCGCACTGAGGAGTGCGGCCCTGGGCTCTCGGCTCCTCCGGGCCAGAGACCAGGAGGCCGCCATTTGTATTCCCGTCCTCCGGGACTCTACGGAAAGCGCTCAGGGAACAAAAGCTCCTGAAAGCAAACCCGAGCGGATTACTCACCCCGGCCCCGGGTAAGGGCGGTGTCATTCCGCCTGGGGCAAAGACACTTGAGAATCACTACAACAGGCCCCTCCCCCAGAAGATCAACAAGAAATCCAGCCGAGACCAAGTTCACCTACCAAGGAGTGCGGTTTCAATACCAAGGAGAGCAGCAGAATTCCAGAGGAGGAGAAAGCCAAGCACAGAACTCATGGCTGTTTCCCTGTGATTTCTTTTTAGTCTTGCAGTTAATTTAATTTTTTTCTTTTTTTTTTTTTCTCGCCTTCAGGTAAAATTTTTTTTTTTTTAACTGTTACCTTTTTCTTTTTTAACGATTTTTTACTAGTTTATCTAATATATATATTTTTTCTTTTTTACATTTTTCTTAGGTGTTTTCCTTTTTTTTTTAATTCTTTTCTTTTCTTTTTTCTTTTTTTTTTTTTTTTTTTTTTTTTCTTTCTTCCTTTTTGAACCACTTTTTATCCCCTTTCTCCCCCCTCACGATTTTGGATCTCTTCTAATTTGGTTAAAGCATTTTTTCCTGGGGTTGTTGCCACCCTTTTAGTATTTTACTTGCCCCTTCATATACTCTTATCTGGACAAAATGACAAGACGGAAAAATTCAACACAAAAAAAAGAACAAGAGGCAGTACCGAAGGCTAGGGACCTAATCAATACAGACATTGGTAATATGTCAGATCTAGAGTTCAGAATGACAATTCTCAAGGTTCTAGCCGGGCTCGAAAAAGGCATGGAAGATATTAGAGAAACCCTCTCGAGAGATATAAAAGCCCTTTCTGGAGAAATAAAAGAACTAAAATCTAACCAAGTTGAAATAAAAAAAGCTATTAATGAAGTGCAATCAAAAATGGAGGCTCTCACTGCTAGGATAAATGAGGCAGAAGAAAGAATTAGTGATATAGAAGACCAAATGACAGAGAATAAAGAAGCTGAGCAAAAGAGGGACAAACAGCTACTGGACCACGAGGGGAGAATTCGAGAGATAAGTGACACCATAAGACGAAACAACATTAGAATAATTGGGATTCCAGAAGAAGAAGAAAGAGAGAGGGGAGCAGAAGGTATACTGGAGAGAATTATTGGGGAGAATTTCCCCAATATGGCAAAGGGAACGAGCATCAAAATTCAGGAGGTTCAGAGAACGCCCCTCAAAATCAATAGGAATAGGCCCACACCCCGTCACCTAATAGTAAAATTTACAAGTCTCAGTGACAAAGAGAAAATCCTGAAAGCAGCCCGGGAAAAGAAGTCTGTAACATACAATGGTAAAAATATTAGATTGGCAGCTGACTTATCCACAGAGACCTGGCAGGCCAGAAAGAGCTGGCATGATATTTTCAGAGCACTAAACGAGAAAAACATGCAGCCAAGAATACTATATCCAGCTAGGCTATCATTGAAAATAGAAGGAGAGATTAAAAGCTTCCAGGACAAACAAAAACTGAAAGAATTTGCAAATACCAAACCAGCTCTACAGGAAATATTGAAAGGGGTCCTCTAAGCAAAGAGAGAGCCTACAAGTGGTAGATCAGAAAGGAACAGAGACCATATACAGTAACAGTCAACTTACAGGCAATACAATGGCACTAAATTCATATCTCTCAATAGTTACCCTGAATGTTAATGGGCTAAATGCCCCTGTCAAAAGACACAGGGTATCAGAATGGATAAAAAAACAAAACCCATCTATATGTTGCCTCCAAGAAACTCATTTTAAGCCCGAAGACACCTCCAGATTTAAAGTGAGGGGGTGGAAAAGAATTTACCATGCTAATGGACATCAGAAGAAAGCCGGAGTGGCAATCCTTATATCAGATCAATTAGATTTTAAGCCAAAGACTATAATAAGAGATGAGGAAGGACACTATATCATACTCAAAGGGTCTGTCCAACAAGAAGATTTAACAATTTTAAATATCTATGCCCCCAACGTGGGAGCAGCCAACTATATAAACCAATTAATAACAAAATCAAAGAAACACATCAACAATAATACAATAATAGTAGGGGACTTTAACACTCCCCTCACTGAAATGGACAGATCATCCAAGCAAAAGATCAGCAAGGAAATAAAGGCCTTAAACGACACACTGGACCAGATGGACATCACAGATATATTCAGAATATTTCATCCCAAAGCAACAGAATACACATTCTTCTCTAGTGCACATGGAACATTCTCCAGAATAGATCACATCCTCGGTCCTAAATCAGGACTCAACCGGTATCAAAAGATTGGGATCATTCCCTGCATATTTTCAGACCACAATGCTCTAAAGCTAGAACTCAACCACAAAAGGAAGTTTGGAAAGAGCCCAAATACATGGAGACTAAACAGCATCCTTCTAAAGAATGAATGGGTCAACCGGGAAATTAAAGAAGAATTGAAAAAAATCATGGAAACAAATGATAATGAAAATACAACGGTTCAAAATCTGTGGGACACAACAAAGGCAGTCCTGAGAGGAAAATATATAGCGGTACAAGCCTTTCTCAAGAAACAAGAAAGGTCTCAGGTACACAACCTAACCCTACACCTAAAGGAGCTGGAGAAAGAACAAGAAAGAAACCCTAAGCCCAGCAGGAGAAGAGAAATCATAAAGATCAGAGCAGAAATCAATGAAATAGAAACCAAAAAAACAATAGAACAAATCAACGAAACTAGGAGCTGGTTCTTTGAAAGAATTAATAAAATTGATAAACCCCTGGCCCAACTTATCAAAAAGAAAAGAGAAAGGACCCAAATAAATAAAATCATGAATGAAAGAGGAGAGATCACAACTAACACCAAAGAAATACAAACTATTATAAGAACATACTATGAGCAACTCTACGCCAATAAATTCGACAATCTGGAAGAAATGGATGCATTCCTAGAAACATATAAACTACCACAACTGAACCAGGAAGAAATAGAAAGCCTGAACAGACCCATAACCAGTAAGGAGATTGAAACAGTCATTAAAAATCTCCAAACAAACAAAAGCCCAGGGCCAGACGGCTTCCCGGGGGAATTCTACCAAACATTTAAAGAAGAACTAATTCCTATTCTCCTGAAACTGTTCCAAAAAATAGAAATGGAAGGAAAACTTCCAAACTCATTTTATGAGGCCAGCATCACCTTGATCCTAAAACCAGACAAGAATCCCACCAAAAAAGAGAGCTATAGACCGATATCCTTGATGAACACAGATGCGAAAATACTCAACAAAATACTAGCCAATAGGATTCAACAGTACATTAAAAAGATTATTCACCACGACCAAGTGGGATTTATTCCAGGGCTGCAAGGTTGGTTCAACATCCGCAAATCAGTCAATGTGATACAACACATCAATAAAAGAAAGAACAAGAACCATATGATACTCTCAATAGATGCTGAAAAAGCATTTGACAAAGTACAGCATCCCTTCCTGATCAAAACTCTTCAAAGTGTAGGGATAGAGGGCACATACCTCAATATCATCAAAGCCATATATGAAAAACCCACCGCAAATATCATTCTCAATGGAGAAAAACTGAAAGCTTTTCCGCTAAGGTCAGGAACACGGCAGGGATGTCCATTATCACCACTGCTATTCAACATAGTACTAGAGGTCCTAGCCTCAGCAATCAGACAACAAAAGGAAATTAAAGGCATCCAAATTGGCAAAGAAGAAGTCAAATTATCACTCTTCGCAGATGATATGATACTATATGTGGAAAACCCAAAAGACTCCACTCCAAAACTGCTAGAACTTATACAGGAATTCAGTCAAGTGTCAGGATATAAAATCAATGCACAGAAATCAGTTGCATTTCTCTACACCAACAGCAAGACAGAAGAAAGAGAAATTAAGGAGTCAATCCCATTTACAATTGCACCCAAAACCATAAGATACCTAGGAATAAACCTAACCAAAGAGACACAGAATCTATACTCAGAAAACTATAAAGTACTCATGAAAGAAATTGAGGAAGACACAAAGAAATGGAAGAATGTTCCATGCTCCTGGATTGGAAGAATAAATATTGTGAAAATGTCTATGCTACCTAAAGCAATCTACACATTTAATGCAATTCCTATCAAAGTACCATCCATCTTTTTCAAAGAAATGGAACAAATAATGCTAAAATTTATATGGAACCAGAAAAGACCTCGAATAGCCAAAGGGATATTGAAAAAGAAAGCCAACGTTGGTGGCATCACAATTCCGGACTTCAAGCTCTATTACAAAGCTGTCATCATCAAGACAGCATGGTACTGGCACAAAAACAGACACATAGATCAATGGAACAGAATAGAGAGCCCAGAAATAGACCCTCAACTCTATGGTCAACTAATCTTCGACAAAGCAGGAAAGAATGTCCAATGGCAAAAAGACAGCCTCTTCAATAAATGGTGCTGGGACAATTGGACAGCCACATGCAGAAAAATGAAATTGGACCATTTCCTTACACCACACACAAAAATAGACTCAAAATGGATGAAGGACCTCAATGTGCGAAAGGAATCCATCAAAATCCTTGAGGAGAACACAGGCAGCAACCTCTTTGACCTCAACCGCAGCAACATCTTCCTAGGAACAACGCAAAAGGCAAGGGAAGCAAGGGCAAAAATGAACTATTGGGATTTCATCAAGATCAAAAGCTTTTGCACAGCAAAGGAAACAGTTAACAAAATCAAAAGACAACTGACAGAATGGGAGAAGATATTTGCAAATGACATATCAGATAAAGGACTAGTGTCCAGAATCTATAAAGAACTTAGCAAACTCAACACCCAAAGAACAAATAATCCAATCAAGAAATGGGCAGAGGACATGAACAGACATTTCTGCAAAGAAGACATCCAGATGGCCAACAGACACATGAAAAAGTGCTCCATATCACTCGGCATCAGGGAAATACAAATCAAAACCACAATGAGATATCACCTCACACCAGTCAGAATGGCTAAAATCAACAAGTCAGGAAATGACAGATGCTGGCGAGGATGCGGAGAAAGGGGAACCCTCCTACACTGTTGGTGGGAATGCAAGCTGGTGCAGCCACTCTGGAAAACAGCATGGAGGTTCCTCAAAATGTTGAAAATAGAACTGCCCTATGACCCAGCAATTGCACTATTGGGTATTTACCCTAAGGATACAAACGTAGTGATCCAAAGGGGCACATGCACCCGAATGTTTATAGCAGCAATGTCCACAATAGCCAAACTATGGAAAGAACCTAGATGTCCATCAACAGATGAATGGATCAAGAAGATGTGGTATATATACACAATGGAATACTATGCAGCCATCAAAAGAAATGAAATCTTGCCATTTGCGACAACATGGATGGAACTAGAGCGTATCATGCTTAGCGAAATAAGTCAAGCAGAGAAAGACAACTATCATATGATCTCCCTGATATGAGGAAGTGGTGATGCAACATGGGGGCTTAAGTGGGTAGGAGAAGAATAAATGAAACAAGATGGGATTGGGAGGGAGACAAACCATAAGTGACTTTTAATCTCACAAAACAAACTGAGGGTTGCTGGGGGGAGGGGGTTTGGGAGAAGGGGGTGGGATTATGGACATTGGGGAGGGTATGTGCTTTGGTGAGTGCTGTGAAGTGTGTAAACCTGGTGATTCACAGACCTGTACCCCTGGGGATAGAGTATTATGCCTCCATCAGAAAGGATGAATACCCAACTTTTGTAGCAACATGGATGGGACTGGAAGAGATTATGCTGAGTGAAATAAGTCAAGCAGAGAGAGTCAATTATCATATGGTTTCACTTATTTGTGGAGCATAACAAATAGCATGGAGGACATGGGGACTTAGAGTGGAGAAGGGAGTTGGGGGAAATTGGAAGGGGAGGTGAACCATGAGAGACTATGGACTCTGAAAAACAATCTGAGGGTTTTGAAGGGACGGGGGGTGGGAGGTTGGGGTACCAGGTGGTGGGTATTATAGAGGGCACGGATTGCATGGAGCATGGGGTGTGGTGCAAAAATAATGAATACTGTTATGCTGGAAATAAAAATAAATAAATAAATAAATAAATAAAATTAAAAAAAAACAAAAACAAAAACAAAAACAAAAACAAAAAAAAAAAGGTACAATCATAAGTAAAGATAAATTTCTTCCCATAACACTGAGCATAGCACAGGCCTTTTCCCTTGTTCTTCCCCGAGTTTCTTCCTGAGAGGACCTGCCTTGTCTCTTTAGGACAGGATTAAGATCAGAAAGACTGGTGTTACCTGTAGAGCAGTCCTGCCCAGCCTTTGCCATCTGATACTTTTCTTTAACTGTGATCACTCTGCAAAGGATATGAGCTGTGTGTCAGAAGGCCTGAAGCAAGATCATTAAAAGTTTGGAAGGTTGTCTCTAATGTTCTAGTGCTCCCAGTCAAAATATTAGAACTACATTACAGTGTTTAATTTTCTAATCCAATTAATAAAATTTCTTTTTGCTTTCTTATTAATTTGTTATTTGCAATATATACTTTATCAACTAACACTGGGCTTGTTAGAGCCAGTGATAAATCTAATGATCTTGGGAAAGGGCTAAGAATAACAAGAAACCAGAGGTTACTCTCTGTTCAGAGAGCAAAGACCTCAGAAGGTGGCCTTCTTGAGAAATTTGTAGTCTTCAGCTTTTGGCAACTCAGGATCAATATGACTCATCAAAACACTGGAAAAGTAGGTAGAGAAATGCAGAAAGGTAACTTGTTTCCAATGGGTTAGGATTGGGCAGATTCCAAGGTTACACTTACTTGA
Organism: Mustela erminea; assembly: GCF_009829155.1. Taxonomy (NCBI): domain Eukaryota; kingdom Metazoa; phylum Chordata; class Mammalia; order Carnivora; family Mustelidae; genus Mustela; species Mustela erminea. Next base: position 7,867,310 of record NC_045622.1, read on the forward strand.
AACATTGGAAGGATTCTTAAAGAAATCATATACAAGTGAAATGGTAAATGGATAATCTGATCTAAATTCATCCCGACCAAATTTCATCCCGAGCATACAGATTTTATCTGTTCTAGAGAGGCCTCGGTCATCAGACCTAATCATTTTGTTCTGAGTTAAAATGAGATAATATTAATGACTAAGAGGAAGCAGTACATTTTCTTCTACTCATTTAGACCAAATAATATTTTCTATATCTTTTACCCTTTAGCAATGAAAGCAGTCTCGAGTCTTTCTTTTTATAGTGGAAATATCTTTGAATCAGGACACAGGGGACATGAGTTCTTTTTTGACTTCAAACATTGCCGGGGGTGACATCAGCAACCTGCTTCCAGTTTCAAGGCCTGTGTGATTTTGGGGGGTATTTGGGTTCTCTTGGCACTTCTACCTATTAAGGTCTTTGCTCCCTTACATGCTGGTACTACCTTTGCAACTGATGGGGATCTTTGCTTTACATACACCTCAAGTCTAACTTTCTATTATACATTTGAGTTCTTAGTAAAAGTTAGTAAATACTAATGAAGGTGCCAGGGACAGGTAGAGTCAGAGATTAGACATTTTTTTGGTTCCTGTCTTAAAAAGTCATGGGTTAGAATTCTGGTCTATCACTTATTAGTTGGATAATCCTGGGTAATTTACTTAATCTTTCTGAGTCTTAAAAGTCACGTGAAAGACATTACCTCCATTATAGGATTGCCATCAGAATAAATGAGATCATGCATACTCAACTCAGGTTTCTGAAAGACTTCCAGCCTTCCAAGGCCACCCTCTAAAAACAGATATAAATAAAAGCAATATTGAGATGTCCACATCTGGGAATATGGAATAAATTTAATACTCCTCCCACTGAGTACAAGTAAAACCCCTGGTCATTATATTTAAAACAAGCTTAAGAAGACTCTAAGAGGTAAAGAGAGGAAGGCTGAGCAGCCAGGAATCTTAGAATATGAGGGAAGACACAGTGGTGAGTTCTCTGGGTTTTCTTTTTGCCTTATATATTCTGTTTTGGAGCTTAAGAAACCAGCAACTAGTGAACTGCAATAGGCAAAGACAATAAGAGCCCCAGTAAAGACTTGGTCCCCATAAAGACACTGGTCCCCCAATAAAGCCATCAGATCAGGAAAAGGGCAGCATAGCAAGACAGAAAATGTTTAGAAAATAACTTCTCTATTCCATCTACATAGCACCTCCACACATACCAGCAAGAGAACAGTGAGAAAGCTAGACTTCCACCCTTACAAGGCTTAAATGAGGTGCCCTAATACCCCTTCAGGGTCATATCCAGAAAAGGTCAAATGGGAAACCAGGAATTTCACCCTCAACCCATAATGAGGTCACTTGCATCCCAGTGTTAGTGGAGACAACATGAGGAGTTAGAATCCACACTCTCATCTAGCAGTAATGAGGTGGTATGCCCTTTTACTCTGCTGGAGAAGTGTCGGGCGGGGGCGGGGCGAGCTAAACTGGAAGGTTTAAATAAGATTCATTATCTCATGACATAAAATGAAAATGTCCAGGTTTCAATCAAATATCATACCAAGAGCCAAGAATATTGCAAACTAATGAGAAAAGACCATAAATACCAATGCCAAGATGATGGAGATCCCAAAGTGATCTGATAAAGATTTTAATGAGTCTATTGTAAAGATGGCTCTATGAGTAATTATGAACACTCCTGAAAAAAAAAAGAAAAAATAAATTGAAAGTCTCATCAAGACAAGAGAAGACATAAAGTAGAATCAAATGGAAATTTTAGAATTGGAAAAATAATAACTGTACTAAAACAATGGGCTCAACATAAGAATGGAGAAGACAGAGGAAAGAAACCAGTGACCTAGAACATGGAGTAGTAGAAATTACCCAGTCCAAACAACAGAGTGGAGACTGGGAAAAAAAAAAAGTAAACATAGCTTCAGAGACATGCAGGACTCTAATAAAAGATCTAACACTCATGTTACCAGGACTCCATAAAAGGAGGAGAAAGAGGGAGGGCTGAAAAAGTACTCAAAGAAATCGTGGCTGAAATCTTCCCAAATCTGACTAGAGATATAAATATGCAAATTCAAGGAGCTGAACAAACCCCAACCAGAATAAAAACTAAAGAAGACTATCATAATTAAGCTTCTGAAGACTAAAGACAAAGAGGAAAATAAAAACATCAAAAGCAGCCAGAAAACAAACAAAACAAAACAAAAACCTTACCTGCACAAGAAAGACAATTCTAATATAGGTGGATTTCTCATCAGAAACTCTGGGGGCCAGAAGGAAGTAACATAATACTTTGTTAAGTACTGAACAACAACAACAAAACCCCATCAACCCCGAATTTCATGCTGCCAAAAATAACCTTTCATAGTGAAGGGGAAAACTTTGAGCTTCTGGGGAAGAAGGCAGAGGAGGAGGATCTATAGGAGTTTACCTTGTCCCGAAGATGCACCCAGAAGACACCCACCGTAAATAACCCAGAAAATGACCAAAGACTCACAGAAGAGACTCTCCACAGCTAACTGTAGAAAGGAAGGCCACATCAGAAACCCTAGGAAGGGCAGATACATGGTTAGGAAACAAATTAACCTGGGAGAGACGAAGGCTGGGGGGAGAAGCGGGGTGTTGGACACTGCAAGCCTGAAGAAGGGAGAGGACCAGAACCCACACCAGCCACCCCAGGCACGAGACACCCACTGGGAAGATGTATCCCCTTAACATTTGGCTTTGAAAACTAGAGGGGCTTAACTATATGAGTTTTTATAGTCACTGGGGCTTAACACCTGGAACTTTAAAAATCACCAGGCTCAGCTCTGGGAGAGCTGGAGGGCAATAAGAGCTGAGTCCCTGCCTTTAAAGAGACAGAACAACAAACAGCCCCCGCTGAGAATCAGCAGTTTGAAAAATGGAGTATATGGAAAGGAGATATACTTACTAATTTCCGAAGTTGTACAGGAGGGTCAGGGATATTTACCAGCACTTCTCGAAGAAGAAAGGAGCTGGCTAGTGCCATAGTTTCTCCCCTGCCTCCCAGCCTAGATATACAGACACCTGCAGGAAACAACAGAAACCAGCACAAACGTTTGCCAGTTTGTTTTACTAAGAGTGTGCCCTCCCCTGCATTCTCCTACAGATCCATCCCATCCAACCCACTCTACTCCACAAAACGTGGCATTATGCCAAGAGTTCCCAGTGGCCAGCACCACTCCAAAGTGACTTCTGCCTGGGGAGAAGGGAATAAACAGTAGACTAAAGGAAGCAGAAAAATGAAACAGTGAGCTGGAAGACAGAGAAATGGAAAACAACCAAACCAAACAGGAAAAAGAAAAAAGAATAATAAAAAGTGAGACTAGATGCAGAGAATTCAGCAGCACCATCAAGCATAATAACATTTGAATTATAGGGACCACTATCAAGTGGTGTTTATTTCTGAGATGCAAGTGTGGTTCAAAATTTACAAATCAATCAATGTGATACATCATATCAACAAGAGAAAGGATAAAAACCATATGATCATTTTAGTAGAAGTAGTATAAGCAACTGAAAAGTATATTAATTCATGATAAAAACCCTCAACAAAGTAGGTTTAGAGGGAACATACCTCAACATAATAAAATCTGTATAGGAAAAACCTATGGCTAACATCATTCTCAATGATGAAAACTGAGAGCTCTTCCCCTAAGATCAGGAAGAAGACAAGGCTGTCCACTCTCACCACTTTTATTCAGTATAGTACTGAAAGTCCCAACCACAAGCAATCAGACAACAAAAAGATATAAAAGGCATCCAAATTGGTAAGGAAGAAGTAAAACTCCTATTATTTGCAGATGATATTATACTCTATACAGAAAATGTTAAAGACCCACAGAAAAGTTATTGGAACTGATAAATTCAGGTAAGTCATGGGATACAAAATCAATGTACAGAAATTTGTTGCATTTCTATACACTAATAATGAAGTAGTAGAAAGAGAAATTAAGAAAATAATCCCATTTACAACTGCACCAAAAATAATAAAATGAGTAGGAATAAATTTAACTGAGAAGTTGAAGGACTATACTATACTCTGAAAACTATAAAACACTGATAAAAGAATCAGAAAATGATATGAACAAATGGAAACCTAGTCTATGCTCATGGATTGGAAGAACGAATACTGTTAAAATGTCCATACTACCCAGAGCAATCTATAGATTTAATGCAATCCTTATCAAAATACCAATGGCGTTTTTCATAGAACTAGAACAAATAATCCTAAAATTTGTATGGAACCACAAAAGACCCCAAATAGTCAAAACAATCTTGAAAAGGAAGAATAAAAGTGGAGGTATCACAACAGTACAGTATTTCAGATTTAAAGATAAACAGTATTTCAGATTTAAAGATAAACTACATAGTTATAGTATACAAAACAGTATGGTACTGTCACAAAAAGATACACATAGATCAATAGAACAGAATAGAGAGCCCAGAAATAAATCCATGCTTATATGGTCAGTTAATCTATGAGAAATGAGCCAAGAATATGCAATGGGAAAAAGACAGTCTTTTCAACAAATGGTGTTGAGAAAACTGGACAACTACATGCAAAAGAATGAAACTGGACTATTTTCTAACACCATACATAAAAATAAACTCATATATGGAATTTAAGAAATAAAACAGATGAACAAGGGAAATGAAGGAAAAATAAAATAAGAGGAAAACAAAGAGGGAGGAAAACTGTAAGAAACCCTTAACAATAGGGAACAAACTGAGGATTGCTGGGGAAGTTGATTATGAGAGGCTGGGGTAACTGGGTGATGGGCATTAAGAAGGGCACTGGAAGTAATGGACACTGGGTGTTGTATGCAACTGATGAATCACTGAATTTTACTTCTGAAACCAATAATAAAGTATATTTTAGTGAAATTGAATTTAAATTTAAAAATTAAAGAAAAAATTCAAAAGGGAATAAAGACCCAAAAGTGAGACCTGAAAGTATATAAGTCCTAGAAAAGAGCATAGACAGTAATTTCTCTGATGTTCAGAGCAACATTTTTCTAGTTATGTCTCCTGAGACAAGGGAAGCAAAAGCAAAAATCAACAATTGGGACTACATCAAAATGAAAGCTTTTGCACAAAAAAGAAACAATTAAAAGAAATACAGCCTACTGAATGGGAGAAGATATTTGCAAATGATATATCCAATAAAGTGTCAGTATCCAAAATACACAAAGAACTTATATATCTCAACATCAAAACCATCCAAATAATCTAATTAAAATGGGCAGAACACGTGAACATTTTTCAAAAAAAGACATGAAGATGGCCAACACACTCACAAACAGATTTTCAGCATCACTCATCATCAGGGAAATGTAAATCAAAACCATAACGAGATACCACCTCACACCTGTTCAGAATGGCTAAAATCAAAACACAAGAAACAACAAGTGTTGACAAGGATGCCAAGAAAAAGGAATTCTTGTGCACTGTTGGTGGGAATGCAAGCTGGTGCAGCCGCTATGGAAAACAGTATGGAAGTTGCTCAATAATTTAAAAATAGAATCACGTTATGATTCAGTAATTCCACTACTGGGTACTTACCCAAAGAATATGAAAACACTAATTTGAAAATATATATGCACCCCTATGTTTATTGCAGCATTATTTACAATAGTCAAATTATGAAAGCAGTTGAGCATTCATTGATAGATAAATGGATAAAAAGTTGTGGTAGATATGTGCACACGCACACACACACACACACACACACACAGACACAATGGAATACTACTTAGCCATAAAAAAGAATGGATTCTTGCCGCCTGCAACAACAATGGATAGATCTATAGGGTATAATGCTAAGTGAACTAAGTCAGAGAATGATAAATACCATATGATTTCACTTATATGTAGAATTTAAGAAACAAACCTAATGAACAAAGAAAAAAGAGACAAACAAACAAACAAACAAAAAAAACCAGACTCTTAACTAAATGCAACAAACTGGTGGTTGCCAGAGTGGGGATGGATGGGGGAATGGGTGAAGTAAGTGAAGGGGATTAAGAGTACACTTATTAAAAAAAAAAAGAGCACACTTATTATGATGAACACTGAGTAATATATAGAATCGTTGAATCAGTATATTGTACACCTCAAGCTAATATAACACTGTATGTTTATTATCCTGGAATTTAAAAGAAAAAATGAAGAGAAAATATAGAGATTTTCATATGAAGGAAAACAAAGAATTTGTTGCCAGAAGTTCTACTCTAAAAGAACGGTTAGGGAAAACTCTCTAAACAGAAAGGAAACAATAGGAAAGGAACTCTGAAATATCAGGAAGAAACAAAATCATGGTAAGAAAAGACATGAATAAATACAACAGACTTACCTCTCCTCTTGAATTTTCTAAATTATGTTTAATGTGGAAACAGAATTATAACACCAACTGATGTTCTAAATGTACGAGGGAATTATATTATATATAAAAAAGGATAAAGGGACATAAAGCAGGGGAAGACTCCCGTTTGACACTAATACTGGTAAAATGATGATACTAGTAGATTAGTTGCATATCAGTAGTTGCATATAATGTAGTGACAATAGCTTCACCAAAAAAAAAAAAGAAGAAGAAGAAAAGAAATAACAAAAAAATGCTATATATAAATGAAAATCAAATTTAAAAAAAATGTCTAAGTAATCTCAGGAAAGCAGGAAAAAGAAAATAGAGAAACAAAAACAGAATAGTTAGGAAACAAAAAATATAATCAGATTTAAATCCTTATGTATCAATATTTATACTGAATGTAAATGGTCTAAATACACCAGTTAAAAAATAGAGATTGGTAGAGTGGATTAAAAGCACCTGACCCAACTATATATTGTCCACAGAAAATTCAGTTTAAATACAATGATTGAGGCAAGTTGAAAGCCAAAGCATAGATAAGATTTTGTATGATTCCATGTATATAATATTCATGAAATGATGAAATTTTAGTTAGCAGAACAAAGTAGTGCTGCCAGGTGTGAAGGATGGGGTGGGGGCAGAAAAGAAATGGCTGTAGCTACAAAGAGGCAACTTGTGGAGTTCTGAACACTGTGGGTAGTTTCTGGGGCATTAAAATATATTTGCTTCTAATTTAAGGAAATCCATCAGTCTTTTCTTTTATGGTTTCTACCTTTCTTAGAAAATATTGCACGCACCAAAATTTCATAGTGAGAGTCATTTTATTTTCTCCTAGACCTTTTACAGTTTCATTTTCTACTCTCAGCTCAATTTCTCTATAAATTAGGAGGGGCCAGGGTATAGTGTGCCCCATTGTAATTTTTTTTCAAAATTCAGACTCAGTTGAATCCTTCATCTACTGATTCAGAATATCATTTTAATTATTCAAAAAAATTTCTTACATTCACTTGTACTACCTATATCTAGCTTTTTATATCTGTCCCTTATGATGTTTTATTTTTCCCTTTGACTATGAATCACCATTATAAAACATTTAAGCTCCAGAAGATGTGCATAGTCATCTATCTCTATCATCAAGCACTTACTAGCTGGGTAAACTTCGGTAAGTAAAGTTCTTTAAACTGGGTTTCTGTCTGTAAAGTAAAACTAAATATCCCTCTCTGTATTATATTAGCATGTCAAGGTCCTCCCACTTTGAAAGCCTACTAATGCAGGATTCTGTAAGTTCTGCTTACCTGGTTTAGCACTTTTGTGCCCTAGAATCTTGTTTAAAACAGTCTTAAAAAATAAGCTTTTTTAATTTTGAGATGGTTTCAAATTAACAGAAGACATGCAAACATAGTTTACAGAATTCCCACATACCCTTCGCTCAGCTTCTTCTTACATCAGCATCTTATACAACCATGGTACGGTTATCAAAACCAATGTGTACGATGGCCCATACACAGAACTAAAAGCACCCTTTGATAGTGATCATTCTTACTGGAGGAGATGATTATGCCAGAGTCTCAACTCCTATTATTTGTGCATTTTGGTTCCTAAATGCCAAAATAAAAAGGTAGATGAAAAGCCTCAAGTTGTTTCCTAAAATTTAAAAAAAAGAAGAACAAGTAGAAAAAGAAGGAAAATGATGTAACCCTTTGTTACTCTCCTCCCACACAACTGGAAAGGGTTAGCTTAGCTTAGAATCATGAAAGTCAGAGTAAAACCTCCACACTCTCCCTAATTCCACACATTATGCATGGTTACTGTTAGCACACATGCTTCCAATCACCCCCTGTCTTAAGAACAGTGCAAAAGTGGGTGCTAAGAGAATTGAAACTGCCAAACATATTTGACATCACAATGCCCTTGAAAGAGCTATCAGCTAAACCCAGATATATATGTACATCTCAGCAGTTCCATTTTATTAAACTCACAACATTTCCACCCAATTTAAACCCACTGTGATAGCACACGTCGTGACGGATTTGGGTGGTGGTTTCCTTTCCAGTTGGCTCAAAGAACTTCATATGAAGCCAAACCACAGTTCAATGCCAAGTCCATGATTAGCGTTCTCTTTCCACTTGGGTCTCTTTTGTTTTTTAAGCAGATATGCAGCGTTGGCTACAACCACTTAGGGATGGGGTGAGAACAAGACCCGTTCAAGAAATGTGACAATAGCTGTGAAAATTCATTTTAAGAGCAGCAACTCTTGTTACTTTAAGTGTCAGCTATGAATTTCTAGCTAAGGGTGTATTTCTGTAACAGGGATTGCAAATTGGTGGCCCCCGGGCCAAATATGGCTCACAGATGTGTTTTATTTGGCCAGTTGAATGTTATAAAATCATCTGAAATTTGTGGCCAACATTTACATATTAAGAGATTCTACACAAAAATCTGGATTTTTGGAGTCTCATGAAAAACTTGATGCAGCTACATTGGGCCTACTTCTCCACATGGCAACAATTGGCTGGGGCTGAGCTGCAGCTGCTCTTTGAGACGGCGTATGTCCCATCTGGTTAGCATAATCTCTATCCAGCTCACTTCTCCTATTTATGTAACTTGCCTCATCTCTGTGGCTGTTTGGATTTTCAACACTGGTTTATAATCAAAGATCAAGAGAACTTCAGTTATTTAAGCTTCTGGTTCTACCAAGGTGAGAAAAACTATGATGAGAAAAGATGGCCTGAGTGTTAGTCTGGGTTCCTTCAGAAATAGATTTTGAGATTAGGATTGAAGTGTAATTTATTTGGGAGGCAATCCCGGGAAACACTGGAAGGATAGTGGGGAAATGTGTCGGAGAAAAGAAGCCAACCAATAAATAATGTGTCATCAGTTAAGTGACTGGTGTGGTCAGCTGGAACTTAACCTCACTGGGGAATTCGAGAAGGCAGTGTCAAGTATGATCCTCTGAGTTACCGCAACCGAGACGCAAGAGAGCAGTTCTTCCCATCAGTTACTTACCAATGGATGCTCCCAGAAGCAGGGAATCCTAAACATTTCCAGAATGCCATTCCTACGGGCAGATCATTCCTGGAGGTCAGAGAAAACCCCCAGGCAAAAAGAGGCAGAGGCCAAAAGTGGGAAATTAGTGCCCTAGACAATGAAATGTAAGGCCGGAGAGGCCATGTACAGGGCACCAGCAGCCTCAGCCACACTGTGCCTCTGTGGCTAACTCAAAGAGATGGGCACAGCAAGGATTTTGTCTCTCAGAGTAGAGAAGGCACTTGGTATTTGCTGACCAGCCACACAAACTTTCTCTCCCTCATGAGAGCTGCTCATCCTTTGAACCAACTTCTAAAGTTCTCCATGCTGGCCTTCACTTCCTGCTGCACATTCTGAGCCTGTAGATAAAGGTGAACCACCCAAAGCAAGAGAATTGTGAGGACACCAAACTAGAGTATCTTTTGCAGATGACATGGGCTTTGGTCCCTTTGGTCCTCTCAGTGTGTATTTATTCCAAAGTAAGGGAACTGAAGCACTTTCTGTAGTTAGCCCATGCTCAGAATCCAGATGTGAGTAGGCCAGACTCATGTTTTTACTGTCCACAGCGGTGAGTCATAGAAGAATTGGATGTGACTCAAGCATGAGCTTGGCGCACGTGAATGCTTTAGTCATATTGCTCTTTCCTTTAGTGAGAATCCTCGTAATGTCCAAGCACCGTGATTTGTTTATGGTGGCTTAGAACTAGAATGGTACAGAATTATAAATTATGTAATTATTTACATTGA